>NC_061510.1:396301371-396621751 GCF_022539505.1 Lolium rigidum | reverse complement strand
CACACTTTTCCGTTAACTTTTGACGGACCGATCATATCCAACACACGCAAATATGACACTATGTAATCCCTGTACCACTTAATCAAACATTAGTGTATCACATATATTGACATCAAACACACAAAACATAATGCAAGAGATGTTCTTTCAACTATCACTCCCCACTTTCTTAGCATTACTCGCAACTGAATACCCTCATAAGATCACAAAGAGTGTACTTCAAGAGCCGCTTTTCCGTTATGACTAACATACATTATTGTTGTTTTCAAAGTTCTTACCACTAATTCTTCTTGCTAATAAAAAGAAAACGTGTAACAAGGAGAGTGGAATGTCACATGTTTCTTATTCACTAATATGGTGGTTCTTTTAGAGGTTTTACACAAGTAATGCAATGTTGGTGGCCTCCCTCTTCACACGGCTCAAGGGCAGCTAGTACTCCTTTCGCTTGGTAGTACAAGACATATCGACAAACTAAATTAGTTTGCCTGTTTTTTCACACTTATTGTTTGTTGTAAAAACTTGTAATGCCAAAGCGTCACACCTCGTCACATCTCTATCGGGTCCATGACGCGCCTTTCCCGGAGCTCCCACCCGAACCCGGCACCGCTCCCCTCCCCGTCTCCCCCGGCCAGCGCCCTTCTCCCCTCACTCCTACTCTAAACCCTAAACCACCCGGCCGCCCCAACCACCCCTTCTCTCCCTCTTTCCCCTACCTGGGCGGCGCATCCGGCGGCGGCGGCGGCGGCGGCGGCGCCATGGGGGCCCTGGCGGCGTCGACGTCGTCGGGGAACTGGCTCGTCGAGGACGACATCCTCCTCAAGAACGCCATCGAGGTAATCCCCTTCCCCCGGATCGCGACCGGAACCGCCGAAAAGCCCCCCTTGTCGGTGCGTAGGTTAGGTCGGATTCGATTGAGGTGTCCAATTTCTGTTCTTGGGTTCTTTCTTGGCCGCTGGAGCACGACGGAGCCAGGGCTTTTGGGAGTTTTACCTTCTAGTCAGAATGTTCAATTCCCCGGCCTTGGGAAATTCCTGTGCCCGTGCGTGACCACCATTGATCAAGAACTCGCAAAATCCTTGGACTCCCCTGTTGTCTACAGCCAGTGCTCTTGATTTTTCTTCCGTGTTTTAAAGAAGAAGATGTTGGTGCTTTGCAGTACACATGAGTTAATTGACAGTATCGCGTAATCAGAAACTGTTGCTTCCTGTGATTTCCTTTTTTTTTCCCGTCTACTCTGCACTATTACAAGTTTTAACATTCTGTGAAATTCCATCTAACAATTCTGTAAATTTCGCATTGCTATATACTCCCTCCGTTCCTATTTAATCGACGCGGGGGAGACAAGGCTAATGAACAAATAACGTATTGATAGAAGTCAATTAAATCAGGACAGAGGTAGTAGTTATAATATAATTCCATACAATTTTTCACACGCCAGCTTATTAACCTTGTAATAATGAACAAATAAGCTTGTGTAAAGAAAGATTGCACCAAGAGATAACCTTAGTAAGTATTCTTCTACGCAAAGGGTACAAAAGTGGGGAACGCTGCTCCGGCAATTGTTTCAAAATGTTATCGTAAATTCTGAATAGATGACTAGTTCCCTGTTAGTTTATCGCTAACCGTTGAATACTATGTTTGATACCCGCAGAATGGCGCCTCGCTGCAGTCCCTGGCGAAAGGAGCCGTATGTTTCTCCCATAAGTTCACTCTTCAGGAAATACAAGATCGCTGGACTTCGTTGCTGTATAACCCAGAGGTCTCGGTGCAAGCTTCTGCTCGGATGGTTGAGTACGAGACCGAGCTTTCCACTTCCAACCCTGCCAAGGCACACAAACTGTTCAACTCGAAGGCGAGGGATGTTTCGTTTCAGAAGCGTAAGATAGAGAGCGTGAAGAACTTGTACTATGCGATGAGGAAGAGAGTGCGCAATGAGCCCTGTGACACCACCGACCTTGGGTTTCTTATTTCCCCCTGCTCTTGCATGGCGATTGGTGGGGAATGTGTCTGTGGAGGCGCACTTGGATCTTTAGAGGACCATGTGGTTCAAAATATCGAACCAGGGATGGGTACAGTGAACTGTTATGGGCAAGCAGGTGGGAGCTACAGCGGTGCACAACAGACGCATCATGAGATGAATGGCCATTCTTTCCATGCTCAGCATCCTGAGAGCATGATAAAAGATGAGGACGCCGCCAATAACGCACCATTTGGCTTTTCGGATGTAGTTCAAATGTATGACCACAAACGAACGAATCTTGGAATAAATGAAGGGAACGGTGTCTCTCTTAGAGGTATCACAGATTTTCAGGACTCTATGCAGTTTCAGCAGTTGGACTCTAGCAATCAGTGTGGCAATGAAGTGGCAGAATCAGAAGCATTGATGATTAATGATCAAGGTGGAGTTGAACATGTCCATTTCCCTGTGAACAACAGCGGAGGAGTGCCAGAACCTGGCTCACTGCACTTGATCCGCCACTCTGATGGTTCTCAAGTACCTTGTGGTGCAATCTGGAATGGTGTTGAGGGACCAGACACACTCGCTCTTGCTGATGATAAGAAAATAAAGACAGCAAACCAAGACCCACTCACATCGCAAGCAAATTTGGATGGTGGGATTTGCATGCCTGGTTTAGATCATGCACCAATGCCAGAAGGCGATTACATGGATTTTCCCTATTTCAGCAACAGCGACGAGTTTGAGCTCCTGAACGGCGAAAATTTTCTGAATTCTCCCCAGGAGACTAATCAGGAAGACTTAGATGATCCTGATCCCAATGTTGTACTAGGTGCTGACTCCATCCTGGAAGATCTGTTGCACCCGGACGAGGCCAACGTTTGCTGTGATCAGATAGATTCTGCCCATGTACAACAGAATAATGAAGTGGATGTTTCTGAAATGATCATGGTCCTTACTTCACCTGATGAAGTGTGTTATCCTGGCCCGTGTGTTGAGTGCACATTAAACACGGAAGATCCTGAAATCCCTTGCAACGACGATGCTCTTACACATGGCGAGTTCTCTCCTGTGCGCCCTTCTGCTTCCTCTGGACGGAACTCTGAGTACAATGTATCTCCATTCCCCCCTGCAACTAGCCCTCCGTCAAAGGCCGAGCATTCCAATGCAGTTGATTTGGCTCAAATAAAGAGAGGAGATATGACAAGTGCCCAGCCTTCATCACAACCAATGAAGCTTAGCCCATCCACATCAGAAATAAGAGAAGATTCAGTGGCAATTAATACAGGTTGCATCCTAGGAGCTAAGCTGTCTGAAGGTCCTTCAACTTCTAGTGTATTTATGCATGGTAACGTTGACATCAATGATGAGAGCGCATGCATGCAAGCTCTACCTGCTAATCCATCTGGATTTGCTGATGGACAGTCGTGCAATTTAGGACAGCAAGATTTTTTCGATGAGTCTCAAAGTTTGATGGTATACAATCCAGTTCAAGTGCCTGATCACATGAATTACAACTCACATAATAATCCACCAGAATTACAAAATGAGGCTGCTCCACAGAACTGTATGCCATCACATGCATTGCCAGACTTGGGCCTTCAAGACCCTATTGCAGTCGAGCCAGCACCAGCTCCACAAGAAGAATGCTCTGACCTTGAAGATGACGTTCCAAACTATTACGATCTAGAAGCTCTGGTATGGATCCCTTAACTTAGCTAATACTACCTCCGTTCCAAAATAAGTGTTGCAACTTTGTCTAGTTACGGATGTATCTAGACGCATTTTAGTGTGTAGATACATCCATATCTAGAAAAAGTCGACACTTATTTTGGAACGGAAGGACTAGGACCTTTTCACCATGTTACTTCTAATTCACCCATTTCCTGTATTCATTGCAGATACTTGATCAGGATCTAATTCCATGGGATCAGGTTGACTCGGCTAACCCTGAAGGTAAATATCAACCATCTATTACATCATTGTGAATGTGGATAAGGATATGCTACATTAGAATATGAAAGTCTATTTCATAGGTTTTGAGGCTAGCATGAGTAACATTATGATGACAGAGCTGCCCAAAGGAATTATTGTGCTGTGCTATGAGTCGTGTTGCTCTGAAATATTGGTCCCGTTGATGCAATAGTGTGTCACTGTCAGCGCTTATAGTCACTAAAAATGAGACTGGTCATCATATGGGTGCAGTATTGGTTGGCTGGAATGCTTTGGTGGGAGAGATTCTGTTCTAGCAATAGTGTAAGGTGTGTGTGTTGGTGTGAACACACTATGCTAACTGGATGTGGCCGTTTCCTTAGTGGCGATTTGAATGCAAACTACATACATGCCATAGAACAATAAAAACTGACCAAGCTTGGTCCATGCAAACAAAGAAAATGATTGAGTTTACTTTGCTGTAATTTTCAACTTTGGTACTTCATACCTTCTAGATATTTACAATGTGTTGTTAGGCATTTTCTTACCACATACATGGAAAATTTTATAATTATTATTATCATCTGTGTTTGCATTTCAGTTTCCAGATTTGATCATCCAGAAAGCAGGAAATCATTGATAAGATTGGAGCAAGGTGCTCGGGCTTATTTGAACCGAGCTATCACGTCTCGAGGTGCCTTTGCTGTTATCTATGGACTGCACTTGAAGTACTACATAAAGGATCCTGAGGTAAATTCAACTGACGTTCTTCTGTTAATATGGTCTATCGCATATAACATGATACAGCTCAACTGCTCCAGAGTATGGACAAACTTCTGTTGTATATCTTGTGCTGTACAGTCGATTTGTTCAAATTTTGTGTTGTGGATATTCATAGGTAGAAACAACGCACACTTGCTAATTAATAGCAGTTTGAAGTTTCAATCATCTTGTTTCTGTCTCATAGTTCAATGTTGATTGGATTCTTCTAATTCAGTTTTAAGTAGAAAGATGCAATCCAGACTGATTATATTATGGCTTGGACTTCCATTTATTTTGACACGGTGATGTTTGAACTTGTACGAAGTACACGATAGTTGTACATTGTGCCATACACTATTTTCTGAATTTTAGTTACACGTTTCTTATCTTTTCCCAGGTTGTTCTTGGAAGAGAGACGGAAGACGTAAAAGTTGACATAGATCTGGGAAAAGAAGGGAGAGCAAATAAAATATCCCGCCGACAGGTATTTGCTTGAATATTGCTTTTGAAATTTGAAAATTTTAGTTATAGCTTAGGCTGAGAATTGCGGCTTGACTAATTGAGCTAGAAAAATGATGAGACACATCTATACCCTGTAGAACTATCATATCTTGTTTTTTTTACTTAAGTTGATTCTTCTGCTTGAGTTTACCTCCTGCAAAAGGCTGGTGCTGGATGAATTATGTTTATCTATGGTCTTAAAAAAAAATTAGGCAAGTGTTTGTGTTGTCAGTTGTCAGTTGATAAACTGTCAGTCTTAACAGTTTGTTTTCTAGACTTGTTATGGATAATTTCAACATCTCCAGCTGTTGAATTTGTCCACATGTATGTTAGAAAATCGCTGACCTTGTGATATTCTATGGCTCTATGCCTATCCTGTAAGTTGAACGTGGTCTGGCCATGCCTTTCTCCTTAAATAAACACCTTTGTAAAGTAATTAACAGTTAACACCAGGCCTCTCTGGCTACTTCTGACCGCAGTGGTTGCATCTGACTAACCAGTCGTATGTTTGTTCTCCTCAAGTCGTGAGCTTGGGTATCAGGCTGGTGCACTGCACTAAAAACAACACTGTGTAATATGTTTTGCTAAATCAATTTCAATTATCTCATTGGTGATGGTGATTTGTATCTATATAAATCCATGTTATGTTCTGACACTCAGGCGGTTATCAAGATGGATAAAGCTGGGTCTTTCCATATCAAGAACATAGGGAAGTGCTCAATCTTTGTTAATAGCATGGAAGTACCAAGCTGCAAAGGCATCAACTTAAATTCCGATTCTTTAATTGAGGTACAGATACCTAATTCATTTTCCTTGTATAGCCAAATAATCTCTCCATTTGCAGTTAGTTTGTAACTTGCTGAGAATAAAGTTATGGTCCTTCTAGTAATTATTCCGGTCGTCTCTTTGTTCTGAAATATAATGCTTCACTTCTGTGCCATTTTCCAGTAGAATGTTTGTAGAGTATCTGCGGTGATGCTAGCAAACTGCCTAGAGTATCTGCGGTGGTGCCAGCAAACTGCCTAGTGCCGCATTTGGGTTCTTTGAACAACCATTAGGATACATGTGGCCTGTGCCTAGAATTCGGATAAACCATTCCAATAAAATTTGTTTGGAACAAAATCCCAACGCAAATGCTAAGAAAACCAGAGGTTTAACAAGGAACTCAATCCTGGAGACCTGGATTTTTTCAGTGAAATACTTTTCACTGTCTTATAAAAAGAAAGTTTCATCATCCTGAGAAGGATTGCCAGTCTAGATGGACCTTTTCATGCCAATCACTACTGCTATATCTTAGTATTTCGTTCGTATTTTCGATATTGGAAGTACCATTTAAAATACTAGCTCTGTCCATAAAAGGATGTCGCAAGTTTATTTAATTTTAGATGTATCTAGACACTCTTTAGTGTATAGGTACATCTGAATTTAGACTAATCGCTGACATCTTTTTATGGACGGAGTGAGTAATACACATAGGTACAATAATGACATGTCAGGCATATATGTAATAATGATAAGTTTGTGACGAGTTGATAGCAGATGTTACTTCTTTACTAGTGTCTCTCAGCCATCATGCCTGCCTCATTTGGCTGTCAATTTCCCCTGCAGATAAAGGACATGAGGCTAATTTTCCACGCAAACCAGGAGGCCGTGAGGCAATACCTCGCCCGAACCCCAAGGCTCGAATACTCCTTCCGTCAGGGCTTTTGAGTCTGCCGCGGTGGCCTGATGCGCAGCGAGCAGCTTATTCACAGCGCTGCCAGCAGTTAACATGTTGAGTGAGGGACTCCTTAGAATAGAATGTGTAGATGTGTAGTTAATCTGGCTTGGCTCCGGCCTGGGCGATGTGTGAATACATGGGATGTAGAATGTGAACTGGTTTCTGTTCCATTGTAGTGAGCAATCAAGTCCTTGAGTAGATGTGTAGCGTGCTGGCAAAGTGTGTAATATGAATGCAGTTTTATTCGTTGCGACCCACTATTGTGGTTGCGAAGTGTAAGAGCAATGTTGATGAGGTCTAAGACCCCGTGTGTGGCCCGATCTTGCGGATTGACGTCGAAACCAAAGGGGAGATGGGAAAACGCGAGGAACACGAAGAACACGACGGGCACGAGGAACTCCGAGACTCACACACGCACATCAACCCGATACACCCGATGCTTACCTCCGTGGCTCGATGGACCACGCCAATAGAATCTCCGAGGAAGAGACACGCGGTAGAATTCCCGGAGAGAGATTGGGATTGGAGAGGAAGAGCTTGGGGAAGGAGAGAGAGTAACAAGTACTAGAATCTCCTTCAACAAGATCTAAGTCAACAACCAAGGTGCCTTGATTACAGAGGGATGATACCCAACGGAGACTAAGCTCAAAGGTAGGTTTGAGTTCAAAACAAGTCTAAGGGGTAAGGAAGGGGTCCAGGCTACTTATATAGGCACACATGGCCAGCAAGGGCGAACAGGTACGCGAATGGATAAGTTAAGGCAGCTTGGTGGGTCATTCCCGTCAGATCCGGTTTGGGTCCGGTCGGACCGGGCCTGTGACCGGGCTGTCCGGTCGTGCGTCCGGTTGACCGGGCGCAAACCGGGAATCTGCGAAGTTTCCGGTCTTCGTCCGGTACGAGGGAGCTGCGCCGGTTTGCGCCCGGTTGACCGGGCCCGGGACCGGGCGTCCGGCTGTGGGTCCGGTCGGACCGGGTCCCGGACCGGCCGGCGTCCGTCTCTTCCTTGGAGCGCTCCGAGCGACATCGGCTTCGGCTTCATGATCATCTCCATGTTCGGCTGCTTCTCTCCTTCCCTTGCACCATGGGAGTTCCTTCTCTCCGGTTCCTCGATGACTCTTGTACCTAATGACATGTAACACACCGACATGAGGTAGCATTCCATCCAAGGTATTGACGAGGTTGAGTGTCGAGAGGAAGGAGTTCACCTTTACATATATGGCGGGGTTTTGTGTTGTTGGTCCACTTGGGGGACTCCTTGGCCATGGTGTAGCGTCGACGATAGGCGGGGCTGCATCATCTCCCCCCCCTTGGGGAAGAGTCGTCCTCGACTCTTGTTCCTCCTCACCGACGGTGTAGTCCATGACGCTTGTCCCATGTTGTGGTAGAGGGATAAAGTCACGGTCGAAGAAGAGCTTGGGGAAAAACAACTTGCAAATGGAAAGCTTGTGCATGCCAAATTGGTGATCGGCGAACAAGAGGCTCTCAATCAAATACGAAGCATCAAGTCGTTTCTCCAAGAGGCATGTGGTAAAAATGGGAACCAAAAGAGTGTCGATGTATCCAAAATTTGGTGGGGCAAAAGTTTGTGCATGTAAAAGTTTGGTTTGTAAAGTGTCAAAAATGTGATGTGTAGCATTGTCCCACACAAATGGAACAATCAAAAGGCAAGTATTGGTGGCAAAATTTTGGGCAAAATTGTTATGTGCAATGGCAAAGAGATGGAAACTTCTAGCTTGGGAAAGTATGGTTGGCGTGAGCCAAGTATGGGTATCCTCAAGTGTCGGAGAATCCATTTCAATTGCCAAAGGTGAAATAAGAAATCCAAAGAAGAGCAACTTTATGAGTGACGTGTGGCACAAGATGCATAAGGTGTCTCTCACATGTATGACATGGTCCTTGAGATTCTTGGAGTGTATGATGATAACATCAAGACATACAACAACCATTGTGCCAACAAGATGTGTCAAGATATGTTGCATAAGAGGCAAAATAGGAGACGAGGCATTGGTCCAAACCGGAAGCTCGACAAGACAAGCCGGAAACACACGAGGGAGAAGGCGTTTGGGAACATACCCTTTGGCGTGAATCCCATGGGTTGGATCATGTATCTCGTCCGTGTTGGGGTAGCTCTCAATTGCGCGTTTCATGAGCTCATGCTCCGTAGCGGTGGAAGTTGTCATTCGGGTACCTATACACACAAAAGAGAAAACAAAAAGCGCGTGTGCATGGTAGAGGAACACATCATCCATCATGATGTTCCATGTCTTGTGCACATCACCATTAGTGTCAATCAAGATATTATGAAATGCATGGCGATGGTGTATATGGCAAGAAGGTGCATTCATGACATGTGGTAACTCATGATCATCAAGAATAGAGAAGGCTATGGGGGCCATCTCATGGACAATGAAATAAGCATTTTTGCATACCAAGCATAAGAAAGAGCAATTGTTCACAATCTTGGATGCAAGGATCATGGAGTAGTGCAAACATTTTGGGCAAAGCAAGTTCAACATGTTATCATTGTTGTCGACAACCCTATGTAAAGAGCAAGTGTTCATCAAGGGTGTCACAACACTAGCATGATCATAATCATTATCATTGCAAGCAAGCGGGGAAAATGTGAAACTCTCATAGCATGGCATGGTCATGGTATCACAAGCAATCAATTTCACATGATCAACAATGTTATCAAGCAAAGTATCACATGGGAAAGTGAAAATAGCATGTGAAGTAGCAAATGGATCAACGAGATCATGCATGCACTCATAAGTCATCATGTCCACTAGTGGGATCATGGCATCATCAACACCTATGTTGTTACCTTTGTAGGCCGACTCATGTGAGGTAGGTGTTGTGGAAGTAGGAGGATCCATGTGGTCGACATGTCCATCTTGGAGCAAGCATGGTGAGATATCATCATCTTCATGCACCATGTACATCGTCTCCATGAGCGGGAACTCATCCTCCGTGGAACCTAGTGCAACATAAGAAGACACAAACGAGGGAGAGGTTAATGTGTTAGCAAATGCGATGTCCTCCATGGACCTATCATCTACCTTTCTCAACTCACTTTGTGTATCACTCATGTCCTCCAAACGGAAGCACTCAAACTCACATATGGGGTGGAAGTCACTCAACTCACTATCATTCTCACTCAAGTGGGCTAAGTGGCTCTCATTCTCACATGGGATTGGTACCAACTCATCAATCAAGCATATAGGAGTAGGCTCGACTATCTCATCTCCATGCGCCTCCTTGGTTGAAGGGAAAATCCCATGCTCAACCATCTCAACTCCATGCGCCTCCGTAGGTGAAGGGAGAATCCCATGCTCACCATGCTCAACTCCATCGCCTCCCAAGTCATCCTCAAGCGGTGGCGCCGTAGTGATGAGGAGAGCTAGGCTCGGATCCACATCCTCCTTGCGATGGCCTTGGAGTTCTTCATCTTGAAGTGTGGGCGCAATAGGCATTTTGGGGACTTGTGCTTGTAGCTTGTCGAAGTAGAGCGTCTTGGCACTTGGCGTTGTGCATTGCCATGCCACGTGACCCTTGGCCTTGCACACCTCACATAGGAGATTGGGACATTCCCGTGGAGGGTGGCCTTGTTGCTTGCACTTGTAGCATCGGAGTCCATAGGCACGTGACGAGGTAGAGGCCATTGTGGTGGTGGCACAAGAGGTGGAAGTCGCCTTATGAGGAAGGTATGCTCGATGTGCACTTGCCATCCTTGGAGTGGTAGGCACCCTATCATGGTTTTTGTCGCCTTCATGTCGAGGCTCTCGTCTTCGTGCATCATCACCATGGCTTGAGTGGTGTCGTCGAAGACTCGTGGAAGATGTTGGTCGATGACGATCATGAGGTGGTAGTGGTCGACGACTATCATGAGATGGTGTGAGTCGATGACGGTCCTTGCCATGCCGAGATGATGGCTCATGCGACTTGGCATGTTGCTTGCGGCGCCTTGTGGAGCTTGGAGAAGAGTGTCGATGACGCTCATGATGAGGACGCTCTTGATGCTCCATATGGTGTACTTGAAGTCGACGATCTTGTGCATAAGCACTCTCATGGTGGCGCCTTGTGGAGCTCGTAGACGAGTGTCGATGACGATCATGATGAGGACGCTCTTGATGCTCCATATGATGAACTCGCCGTAGATGATCATGTGCATAAGCACTCTCATGGTGGCGCCTCGTGGAGCTCGAAGAAGTGTGTCGATGGCGATCATGTTGGGGACGCTCTTGATGATCCATATGATGGTGCCATCGTTGAGGTCCTCTATCTTCATATGTAGCTCCATTGGCCAAGTAGGTGACTAGGTGAGGCTCCGCCATGGTGTCGATGTCGTAGGCGTGGCGTTGCTCCACCATGTCGTCCATGCTTGATGAGCCATTGTCGATGTAGAGCTCCTCGATGTCGGAGATGTCGGTGATGCTTGGGGAGCCATGGTCGTTGTCGAGCTCCTCGATGTCGGAGATGTCGGTGATGTTTGGGGAGCCATAGTCGGAGTGGAGCTCCACATGTTCCTCCACATCCGCGGTGCTTGAGGAGGTATCTTCCTCGAAGTGCTCCATGTACTCCTCCGTATCTTCATCTTCGCTATCCATGTTAGCACGATGGTATCTATATGGTGTATGTTAGTGGAAGGAGACTACCTCGCACTCTTACCAAGGTAAGATAGTATTGAGGCCATCCACCAAGTCAAAAGTAAGATCAAGTGTATCGGGGACACACGCAAAACCACACGCAAAAGCTAGCAAATATGGTGTTAGGCGAGTGTTGTGGAAAGCCAAAAGACGAAATCCGAAATCAAGTGTATTGTCAAGAGTGGTGGAAATCCAAAAATCAAATGTTAAAGCGATGATCACTATAAACACGGAAAAGATGTGGAACACACACACGAGATGAACGGGGTTAGTGCGACCAAGGAATGAGCGGAAAAGTGTATGAAGCCCTTAAGCAAGGGTGCTCGGTGTCACACTAACACAAGAAGAGATCAAAGCTTCGGTTGCAAGGAAGAGACAACAAGATTCACACGTGGCCTCTCTTCTCTTATCTCTCTTTTGCTTAAAAGCTTATGACACTCTTTTGTATATGGTGGCACTTGCACTCTTTTGTATCTATGGTGGCACTTTGTACACTTTTGTATGTATGATGGCACTTGCACTCTTTTGGTGCTTTGGCGGCTTTTTCTCGCCCTATGTTAGCGTTAGCTCGCTCTTGCTATCTTGCCACACGAGTTTTGCTTAGAAGCTTGACTCCACACTACACACACACCTCACAATCGGGGCCACGTGCAATGTCTCGCAACACTCAATAAGCAATGCTCGATAGGATAGATCGCAAAAGAAGAGGGGTTACAAGGTGGGGTGCAAGTTATACCTAGATGTTAGGCGGTGTCGGAACACACAACTTGCGATGAAGGTGGTGATTTCAAGAGTACGGTTGCAAGTCCGGGGTGCCTCGGATGTCGTCGCTTGCTTCGGAGCTGCGTGTTAGTTTCACAAACAAGGCACTCAAACCGGAACAAGCAAACACAAGTTAGCGGAAGAAAACGGTCAAAGTAGCTTGGCGGCGGTGGCGGTGGTAAGCCGGTGGTGGGTGGTGTCGACGCCCTTGCGGTTGCGGCGGAGGTTATGGAGCCGCGGTGATGTTTCCCGGTGGTTTGGGGAGGGTGGCGGTGCTTGCCGGCGGCGGAGAGGGTGGCGGTGGTTGGCGGAGGTGGCGGTGGAGGTGGCGTCCGGTTTCCGCCCGGTTGACCAGGCCCTGGACCGGCCTGCCCGGTCTACAGCCCGATTGACCGGGTTCTGGCCCGGTTGGCGCCCGGTTGGCGCCCGGTTGGCGCCCGGTCAGGCGCCCGGTCTGGCGCCCGGTTGACCGGCCCGGTGCCGAGCTGTCCGGTCACTGGCCCGGTTGGAGCCCGGTCGACCGGATTTCGCGGGGCACAGATTTTCTCTCTCCTGTTCTTGAGCGAAAACAAGCCAAATCGACCAAAACGAAGGGAAATGATGGAATTGGGGGCTAAAAGGTGGGGAGATAGTAGATCAAGCACTCCAACACCAAATCCATGGACCAAAACCACTCAAAACGCAACCAAATCGCAGATCGGTCAAGAGGCAAATTAGGGCTATTTTTTGGGGATTTTTGGGGAAAATTTTTAGAGACGAAATTGGATGGGTGGGGGGTCAAATCCGCGGAAACCAAAGGCTGCTGATACCATATGATGAGGTCTAAGACCCCGTGTGTGGCCCGATCTTGCGGATTGACGTCGAAACCAAAGGGGAGATGGGAAAACGCGAGGAACACGAAGAACACGACGGGCACGAGGAACTCCGAGACTCACACACGCACACCAACCCGATACACCCGATGCTTACCTCCGTGGCTCGATGGACCACACCAATAGAATCTCCGAGGAAGAGACACGCGGTAGAATTTCCGGAGAGAGATTGGGATTGGAGAGGAAGAGCTTGGGGAAGGAGAGAGAGTAACAAGTACTAGAATCTCCTTCAACAAGATCTAAGTCAACAACCAAGGTGCCTTGATTACAGAGGGATGATACCCAAGGGAGACTAAGCTCAAAGGTAGGTTTGAGTTCAAAACAAGTCTAAGGGGTAAGGAAGGGGTCCGAGGCTACTTATATAGGCACACATGGCCAGCAAGGGCGAACAGTACGCGAATGGATAAGTTAAGGCAGCTTGGTGGGTCATTCCCGTCGGATCCGGTTTGGGTCCGGTCGGACCGGGCCTGTGACCGGGCTGTCCGGTCGTGCGTCCGGTTGACCGGGCGCAAACCGGGAATCTGCGAAGTTTCCGGTCTTCGTCCGGTACGAGGGAGCTGCGCCGGTTTGCGCCCGGTTGACCGGGCCTGGGACCGGGGCGTCCGGTTGTGGGTCCGGTCGGACCGGGTCCTGGACCGGCCAGCGTCCGTCTCTTCCTTGGAGCGCTCCGAGCGACATCGGCTTCGGCTTCATGATCATCTCCATGTTCGGCTGCTTCTCTCCTTCCCTTGCACCATGGGAGTTCCTTCTCTTCGGTTCCTCGATGACTCTTGTACCTAATGACATGTAACACACCGACATGAGGTAGCATTCCATCCAAGGTATTGACGAGGTTGAGTGTCGAGAGGAAGGAGTTCACCTTTACATATATGGCGGGGTTTTGTGTTGTTGGTCCACTTGGGGGACTCCTTGGCCATGGTGTAGCGTCGACGATAGGCGGGGCTGCATCAAATGTGGGGCAGGAATAAACTGGAAGGGGGTTGAGGGAGATTCTATTGAAGGCCAGCACGAGAATGCACCTCCTGGAGAAGCTATTGGGCTGTGGCGTAAAGGCAGAGTTAAGTACTTAACCATGTCAGGTCAGTGGTTTTACACGCAAGTTTTAACGGTGGCAATTTTCTGCGTACAAAAGCAAGTGCTTTTCCTTCTCCGGAAGAATTATACAGAAGCATATGCGCTCTGGCTGGCTTTACTGCAGAGTTTGAACCCACCCCAGAAAATGGAATTTTCTTCTTCGAACGGAAACGGGAGATTCGGTGAGCACGGAGTGCTTGCCGGGAACTTTTTGGAGGGGTCCTTTATTGTTATTTTTCAGCGTCAAGTCAAGGGATTGGTGTAGTAGTTTCGTTGGCACTTGGCAGCACAGAGGTACCTAACTCAACCAACAAACTCACGATCATACGTCAACTCAACAAACACAAACAAGCTCGTCCAACCTTTCTTCTAGATGAAGATTGTCCAACCTTTGATGGAGGAGATGGGTCTAGTTGACAGCAGAATTAATAATTTAGTGCAGTATATATGCTTGATGGGATGCAGATGACTGCTTGATACCCCCTATGTATATCTCCATTTTACACAACACACTTGTATCTCGTGATTTAACTGTGATCATCCAATTAGACCAATACATTTGTCATAAAAATGGTACAATCGAAAAACTCCTTTTCGGTTACGAAGGAGCATGTTGGTCAAATCTACCGTCAAACTTAAACCTTGAAATAAAGGAGCATGTGTTTTCGAGAAGAACTCAATGTAAAGGTACAAACACCACTAACAGAAACTTACTGAGGCCGTGTTTACTCCTCTCGTATTTTTCTTCTCAATTGGTATGGGGATGATGTTCATCCAATTCCCTCAAATATCCTTCACAAAAAATACATTAGGATTGTGGAGAGTTTTTAATTTAGCCAAAAAATATGGGGATGAGAGGGGATATCTCGGGATTATTTCATCTAAAATCAGATAAGTAAAAACGGACTAGTGGAGATTTTTCGGGATACGAAATAATCTCCTCCGCTTCCCATAAATACTCTAGAAGTAAACACATAGTATAAATTTTCAGGAAAGTAATTTTTTTGCATGAATAAGTTTTTTAGCACATCTAGGTTGGAGTAGACTTCTAGGTAGGAACTACTAGCAGTAGCAGGTCGGCAGTGCAACTGTGCAAGTCAAAACACGAAGGACACGCTCCCTCTATAATTGCTTCCCTCCTCTCGCGTTCGCTTCTTGAGTATCCCCACCGTTCACGGCACCAGGCTCACGACCAACAAACCGGCCGGCGAACCCCAGCGAACAGAGCGACCGCCAAGCCAAGCCAAGCCAAGCCAAGATGGGCTCCTTCCTCTCCTCGCTCGTCACCCCTCCGCCCCTCGACGACGGCGACTCCGCCGTCGTCGCCGTCCACTCCAAGGCCGCCTGGGACCAGCAGTTCGAGGCCCACCGGAACGCAGCCAAGCTGGTGAGCCCCCCTGTTCCCTCTGTTCAATCCTCTTGCCAGCGTATCGTGTTTCTTTGGATCTGACTGACCGGGCGAGATCGCCGCGCTCCAGATGGTGATCGACTTCTCGGCGTCCTGGTGCGGGCCCTGCCGCTTCATCGAGCCCGCCTTCAAGGAGATGGCCTCCCGCTTCACCGACGCCGTCTTCGTCAAGATCGACGTCGACGAGCTCGGGGTACGCCCCTCTCTCTCGCTACTGACCTGCCGCTCCGTCCATCTTAATTAATGCTTACCTGTCCTTCAGTTCAGTTCAGTTCGCAACACCTAATTAGCTAGCGCGTGTAATCTGGCTCCGGCTCCTGGAATTGGGACGGAGAAAGCCTCCGATTCTGTTTCGATCTTGGACCAGCACCTAGCTTACGGTCTCGGTTCAGTGAATTCCTGTCCAAGTCCTGCTCGGTCACCCAGTCTAGGAGGAATCAATCGTCCGTAGTGTTCAGTTTCGCTAGATTTGGATGCATCTTTGTGTTAAGCTAGACAGTCAACTGTTCAGCAAGCTGAATCAGATGTGGAGCTCACTGTGGTGTGGTGGCACTCCTGCACTATCTCACGACAGCTTACACATGTTGATCGAAACCGGCTGGTGTGGAATCGGTTTCTAAGTTTGGATTTCACTTTATGCCAATTCAAATATTAGGATCAATCAAACGGTGAAGACCCGTATACTGCCCTCGTCCGGTTTAAAACATGCATTGCGCATGTTTGTGCTCCACTGTAGCTGGCAGGGAACATTGAGGCTGTTTCTAGATGGTTGCTGTTTTAAAACCCAGCATACACATCCATCATCAACGGGCACTAATTTTAGACAGGAAAGACACTGTTCAAAAACATGGCCAGCAAGACTGCACATGATTTAGACAACATACCCCTGTCGCCCCTGCCGATCGCTTAGCACCTAATACCTCTCAGAACAATTCACTTTGTCACGCCTTATTCTAGTGCGTATAATCTGGCTTCTATTCCTGGTATGTGGAAGGGGGAATGCTTTGTATTAAGACAGTCCGCTGTCCGCTGCTTGGGAAGTTGAATCAGATGTGGAGCTTACTGTGATGGCAGACACCTTACATGCATTGAGTTGAAACCTGCTGGGATAGAAGCAGTTTCTGAATTTTGGATTTCACTTGGTGCCAGTAAAAGAGTTCTCCCAGTAGGATCAACCAGACAGTGAATACCCATGTAGAGGTTTGCGCTTGTTCGGTTTAAACCATGCATTGCACAAACTTTTCTATCTAGTGAAGCTGGCAGGGGAAGATTGACGCTCATTTAAGATGATTGTAAAACCTAACATACACATCCATCATCAATGGGTACTAATTTATACAGAAAAACACTGTTCTAAAACATGGCCACCTAGATCGTACATGTTACATCATACTCCTGTCTCTCCTGCCTAGCCTGACAAGTGGCAACTAGGCTGCGACCACGGTGCACTTATCACCTAGGGCTTAACAATTCAATTTCGCACACCTAGTTAGTACATGAATCTGGCTTCAACTCATGGAATCCAGGAAGGGGACATGCTCCGATTCTGTTTGATTTTGGAGTACTGGCTAAATTACTTCTTCTATTAGATGGACTTGATCCAAGTTTCGTCGAGTCATCCAAAGAAAGTAAAATATGTTCCACTTTATACTTAGGAGGAATCGTCAGTAATGCACAGTTCCTGTAGATTTGCTCGCATCCTTATGTTAAGCCAGATTTTGAATTTCTTCTTGTGGGTGAAATCTGATGTGGAGCTCTCGGCAATGGCACTCTTGCATTGGGTAGGACACCTAACATGCACTGAACTCAAACCGATTGAGGTAGATGCAGTTTGCAACTTTGGGGTTTTGTGCCAATTTAAGAGTTCACCCCATAGGATCAATCAAGAAGCGAATACTCTCGTTTTGTTTTCAATGCTGTTCTTGCTTGTTCCGTTTAAAATACACATTGCACATATTTCTGCTCAGTGAAGATGTCATAGGGAACATTGAGGATAATTGGAATGAGTCTAGCATACATATTCATGGCTGATTAGTTCTCGTTTGTGGACAGAAAAAAAAATTCTAACTTATCCACCAAACTCGGCTTGGCACTGGCAGCACATTCCTGTATCGCCTAACATACACATCCATCATCGATGGCTACTAGTTTTAGACAGGAAAACACTGTTCTAAAACATGGCCACCTAGACCACACATGTTCTAGACACCATACTCCTGTGTCGCCTGCATATGCAGCCACATAGCCTGACAAGTGGAAACTAGGCTGCGCCCCGCCGATCGCGTAGCACCTAACAATTCTTAGAACAATTCACTTTAGCACCTAATTAGTACGTATAATCTGGCTTCAACTCGTAGAATCCAGGAAGGGGAAATTCTATGATTCTGTTTGATTTTGGAGTAATGACTAATTTACTTCTTCGATTAAATGGATTTGATGCAAGTTTCCCGCAGCCGTCCAAACAAAAAAAAAATCTGTTCCACTGTATATTTAGGAGGAACCGTCAGCAGTGCTCAGTTCCAGTAGATGTGCTCACATCCTCATGTTAAACCATATTCTGACTTGCTTCTTGTGGAGTGAAATCTGATCTGGAGCTCTCTGTAATGGCACTCCTGCCTTGTCTAGGACACCTTAGATGCACTGAACTCAAACCAGTTGAGGTAGATGCAGTTTGCACCTTTGGGGTTTTATGCCAATTTAAGAGTTCACCCCATAGGATCAACCAGGGAAAGCGAATACTCATTTTGAGGCTTGTTCTTGCTCTTGTTCTGTTCAAAATACACACTGCACATATTTCTGCTTAAGTGAAGATGTCACAAGGAAGATTGAGGCTAATTTGAAACGAGTCTAGGCATAATTCATGACTGATTGACACTCGTTTGTGGACCGAAAGGAAATATTCTAGCTTGTCCACCTAGGTCGCCTTGGCACTAGGCACCAATTCCTGTATCGCCTATCTAACCTACCTGCAACCATGTCGCCTGACTAGTTAGCAGTGTGTATAATCTGGCTTCAACTCGTAAAATTGGGTAGGGGGAAGGCTCTGATTAGCTTGATTCTGGAGACCTACGATCTAATAAATTGGATCCCAGTTGCACCAGATCACCCAAAACAAATCCATGTGCCACTATATTTAGGAGTTGGTAGTGCTCAGTTCCAATATATTTGGATGGGCCAGATGTGTGATTATATTAAGCAAGTCAGCTGTGTGGGGACTGGACACTGGATCAGACGTGGAACTCGCTTTGATGTGGTGGTGCTCTAGGATTGCCCTAGGACACCTCACATGGATTGAATTGTAACCGAGTGAGGTGTAAGCAGCTTCTGAATTTGGGATTTCACTTGATGCCAATAAAAAGTTTGCTCAGTAGGATCAATCAAGAAATGAATATTTGTATAAAAGCATTCTCTTGTTCGATTTAAAACACACATTGTGCATATTTTTTGCTCTAGTGAAACTGGCAGCCGGTCAGGGAAGGTTGAGGATAATCTGAGTTGATTGTAGAACACAGCAGCCACATTCGTTGTTGATTGGTACTAATTTTAGACAGGAAAAACATTGTTCTAAAACATGGCCACCTATATCACTTAGGTTGGATGGATTATTGAATATGTTCTTATTTTGATACCTTGGGCTTGGGAAGTATTACCTCCGTTCCAAAATATAAGCTAAAAAGGCTTATATTTTGGAACGGAGGTAGTAGAAAAAACTTGTGGCTGCAATGAAGGTTCCTGTGGCTCTTCTGCACTTGCATGGACAATTATAGAGTATATACCTTGTGAATGCAAGTCCTAACCCACACCCAAGACCAAGAGTGAAGGATGCATATTAGTCCATAAAGAAATAGATCTTCAAAGTTCATTCAAGCCTCTCATGGCATTGTATGCATCCATGATGGAATACTTCCTTGTTCTTCTGAAACAAAGTGCATAACTTTTCTTAATGTATTGGAATTTTACAGGAGGTTGCAAAGACATTCCGTGTAGAGGCGATGCCGACCTTTGTACTAGTGAAGGGCGGGCAGGAGGTGAGCCGCGTGGTTGGGGCTAAGAAGGATGAGCTTGACAGGAAGATCAAGACGTTCATCGCATCGTGCTAATCCTAGTTCAGTACTTGTACCCCAGTTCTAGTACCAGGTTCTGGCTCCTATAGTTCCCTCGTGTTACAGTGCCAATTCCCCTTCTAAAATTATGTAAAAAATCGACGTGAAGTGGCAATAAGCTCCTAAAACTTGGATTATAGAAATGTATAAATCTGGCCTGTCTTATCATTATCTGTCTTTCTACTGTAGTTCTGTCAATGAAAATCAAACTGTTTCTCTTTGCTACAATGTGACCGGCCGACACACAGTTAATTTTGGTTTGGATGATGCAGCGGATGTTGTCCGGCTACCTGCTAGTCCCCTGCACCTGTGTTGATACATGGGCTCCTCGATAGAAGCCATAGCTGCAGTAGTGAGCTGACCTGCAACCACTAGTAATACAATCAGCAAACCGATCCTTGATTCAAGGAAATAGGCGACCGTACAACTCCGATCGGAAGCAAAATATCTGCGTCCGATTCCTGGTGGTGGCCGGCCAATAATTAAGGGTCCCCGTCTTTGATTAGGATTAGGGACTGTGTTCTCCTTGTTGGGATAAAATACCGTAGGGACGTGCGCGCACCTTGCAAGAATCGATCTATCCCGCCATGGACGGCGACGGCGAGACGACACCGGAACCGCGGTACCTACCGCACGAGCTCGTCTCGCGGATCCTGCTTCGTCTCCCCTTCAAGTCGCTGATGCGCTTCACCTGCGTCTGCAAGACCTGGCACAGCATCATCACCAGCGACCAGTCTTTCCAACGCGAGCATCACCGCCTCCAAGAGCCGTGCGTGCTCATCGCGCCGCTGATAAAAAGCAACGACGGCGGCCCTTTTACTGTCACAAACAAAAAGGTCACTACCCCCGGCTTATACCGGTGGGAGAAGAGCCAGAGCGCCGCGACCCTAGTTCAAGCCATGGACTCCTTCCCTGCGGAAGAAGCGAGGCACAAGTTCACGCACTGTAACGGCCTTGTGCTGATGCCGATGGCCGGCACGGTGAGGGTGCTCAACCCGGCCACACACCGCCTTCTGATTCTGCCTGGGAGACCCCACATTGTCGTGCCGAAGCGGCTCTCTAGGCTCTTCCGAGAGGGAGGGGCGTTAGGGATCGGGCATGACCCTCGCTCCAACACCTACAAGGTTGCCCGTTTCTTTTACCGCTATGTGGACGTGCCCGTGCCAAGTGGTCGCAACTTCACCTTCGGGGTGGAGGTGTTCACCATTGGAAGAGATACACATTGGCGTGAGACGGCGGTGCCACCGCCACACCCTATCATTGCAGGTCAAACAGTCGTCCTTCTTAAAAGGCTCCTTACTCCGGACAATAGATGAGTCGCTTCGGAGGGTGATGTAACCGTCCGAGGTTTCCTTCGCTTCAGCTTGGAGGACGAGTCTTTCAGTGTCATAGGAGCACCTCCTGGGTGCCCTAAGCTCCAGTACTTGGCATCCAGCTTAGCTGAGATGGGCGGTGAGCTGTACCTTGTTCACAAAGTCCCCGCAAGTCATACTCACCTGATATGGGTATGCGATGATGTGGATGGCGACGATCCGCCACGATGGGTTCAACGTCATGCCATCAAGGTCCCATGCTGTATTCATCCGGTAGGTGCGTTTGACGATGGTATAGTGTTCCAACTGAGATCTCATAGCAGACTGTTATGTGTTGATAGCGGAAGAAGGGAGGGTTTCAGGCATGTGGCTAACATGCATGACTTGAGATATCACCATCCTGACACAAACACATCTGTTGAGTACACGGAAGAAATTGCCCATGCCTACGACATAATCCCCTACGTTCCAAGCCTGGTGCCAGTTTAGCTAGTCACTAGAAGATGGTGTGCAAATGGATTTGCTTGGCAACGCAATATAGGAGACAAGCCGACAATTAATGTGCAGTCATTTTGTGACCAATGTGGACCTGTACTTTTTTGTTTTTTCATAGGACATGTTTTTGGGAGTGTCTAGGGTTCAAGAGTTAGGTTAACTCTCAGTAAAATGATGTCATCACAAATTTGATCCTGGTTACGCCTCCTTTTTTTTTTTTGCGAAACACAGTATAATCAAAGACGCTCATACATACGCGCACACACTCACCCCTATGAACGCACACACGCACACCCTACCCATATGAGCACCTCCAAGAGACTGCGTTGAAGAATTGATCTGGCAGGTCTTGAGATTAACGAAGTCACCACAGGCGCCTCACAGGTTGAAGAATATTCCGCCTTTATGAGACACCAAAGTGTCATATCTAGGATTTAAACTCTGGTGGGCTGGGGGTGCCACTGCCCTCCTAACCATCCAACCACAGGTTGGTTCTCTTACGCCTCCTTTCTTTGGTAGGTCGTTTTTAGCTGAGTTGTTGAGTTGTTGGGCTTATAATTAATTCGTTGGGCTTATGTTTCTAAAACACGTGTACGCGCGTCTCTTTGGTCAGTCTCGTCTCGCTTTGGGGCGTGGCTTGAGTCGGTGCGAAGGAATGAAATTGCGAAAGCAGTGCACAATGATGGATGGTTTTTTGGACTGTCTACGGACACTGTAATTTCGTGAAGGACGCACACTACAATTAATTCCTTCCCTCGCGATGAAGGATGCAAGCTATTGGATCTTTGACAACTACATTGTTTTTGTCCATTGAATTCTGTTGTACCCTACGTTTGCACCTCTCTAGGTCGCTCGTGTATTTTATTTTCTGGCTTCGACACATTTTTGGGCGAAAGGAATGTAGCTCTTCTACATCTTTAGAAGGTCCAATCAGTTCAGAACCACAACTTATTTTCCTTTTGCTTGACGTGTGTTACTCTGTTCTTCCTTCTTCTTTCTTTTTGGCTTTTCCAGGCTGTCGTCTTCCTGGATATTGCAGCCCATGGGTCATATTTCTACGCTTTCTGCTAGGTTTAAGATTCTGGTCCATCCTTGGTAAGGAGAATTGTGAAACGCTCAAAGTCATGCACCGGCTGCACCGACGTTGTTGGCCTTTGGATGGGAAAATAAGGGACATGATCCAGTGAATATGTACGTGTACGTATCTGCACCCAATCAATAGATTGTGCGTTGCATCCTATTCTACACTGTAGTTTCGTTACTGAAAATCAATCTGTTTCTATTTGCTAAATGACCGACCGACACACGTTTGATTTTGGATTGGATGACGCAGCCGCCAGCCCCGGCTACCTGCTAGTCCCCTGCATTGATACATGTGCTCAATAGAAGTCATAGCTGCAGTAGTGAGCTGACCTGCAACACCACCAGTAATACAAGAAAATAGACTACACGCAGGAACAAGAACAATGCATCTTCATAGTTGTAAAGAAATCATCTAAAAAGAGTCAATGTCATCTATTTACGTGTACAAACATGGCAATAATGTCATCTATTTATATGCACGAACATGTACGAGAATGCCAATGTCATCTGTCGTAGGTGGCAGTCAGGCAAGTTTGTTCAAGCAGCTCCACCGGCGACCTAGATCTTGGGTCGACGACCCTCAGCGTCCTCAACCTCTTCGTGATCAGCTCCGTCGCGTCGGCGCGATCCTGACCCGTCGTCGCGTCGGCCGTCCCTCCGGGGATCTCCTCGACGACCCGCCGCTTCTGGAGTCTCCTGCGCATGACGGCCTCGAGGTCCATCTCCCTCCTCATCTCCTGTAGAACCTTGAAAACCTCGTTGATCTTGGCAACCTTCGGGAGCGAGCCGCATCCGGCCGCGCGCGCACCGCGGAGCAGCTCCTGCTGCGCCCCTATCAGCGCGTCCAGGCGCGACACGATGGCGTCCACTATGCCGAGCTCCCGCCGGCTGCCCCCGACGTTGGCGCGGCTTTGTCGTCCGCGGCAGCCGCCGGCGCCGAGGCGGGCCAGGTGGAGCGTCCATGGGGAGATGCTGATGGTGGCGAGGTCGAGGCAGTGGGCCGGCTCGCTCTTCCCTTTGGAGGAGGTGTACTTGGCGAAGGCGTCCGCGTCGCCGCGCGCGTTGTTGAAGGCGACGCAGCAGTGCGCGGCGCTGGCGTGGACGGTGAGCACCGGCGAGTCCGGGTCGGCGGGGTCGATGGGGCGGCTGAGCGCGACGATCCCGCCGCTGGCTGCGCCGACGATCTCGCGCGCCGCGGCGTACGTGTCGTCGATGATGGCGAGGGCCAGGTTCTGCAGCTCGTCCCTCGGACGGTGCCGCTCGATCAGCGTCCTCACTGGCGGAGCCGTCGTCGGGCCGTCGTCGGCAGGCTGCATGATTCCGGCACGGGCGCTTTAGGTCAAACGGGGGTAAGGGCAACTCGTTGAGGCGACGACGGTGCTGCGTGGAGTTCTTAATATACACGGTCGATCGGGGATTGCCGGGGCCGAGGCGGACTCGATTCCGAGTAGGACTCGGCGTACTCTGTGCTGGGCTGCCATCGTCTTGCAAACGCCAGCGCATCGTCCCACTCCCACCGGCTTCAGCACATCAACATGTAGTTGAGGCCGATGATTGCAAGCTCCTGGTCGACGAAGCAGAACTGGTTCTGCGCGTGCGGCGGCGAGCAGGCGTCGCCGACGAAGAGGGCGCGCCCGACATTCACGTCGCTGGTCTTCAGACTTCAGCTCGTCGATGGGCTTCTTAGCTGACATATTGGGCTGGACTTGGATGGGCCACCACTACATGTTGATGGGCTGAACACGTACGCGAGTGACCTTCTGCTAAAAAAAAAACGTACGCGAGTGACCTCTGTCGCTCTGTAGTGTGTCCTCTGCACTTCACTCAGCGCAGAGCAGGCGCTCAGCTCCATCCCAGTCTCCGCTGCACAACGGCCGGCGGTCGGACCACGGCGAGGGAGCAAGAGAAAGGAGGAGCGGCGCCGCCGTAGACCACCATTTGAGGCGAGCCCTTCTTCTTCTTCCTCTCCTTCTCGATCTCACAGTAATTTCTTATTTTCCCTGCGGAAAACCTAGCTTGATTCCCCATAAGTACTCTAACAAGTACTTCGCCGTGATGCGACAGCGGAGAGAAGAGATGGTGCTACGAATGAGTGAGGACGGATCCTGATTTTGCAACAAGCGTTGGTTGAAGAAACCGGCCCAATCAGGCCAGGATGGATCCTGCTGCTCAGAGTACCCAAGGGTAACACCCTATTCCTCTCTCCATTCCATTGCAACTCTCCTAGTTGCTGCTCAGATCTAATTTTTCGCTTGAGTGCTACACACATGACAATTCACGTCCCATCCCTGTATGATACTTCCTGCACTCGTGCTAGTGATGGCCGTGCGCTAATTAATTCTCTCTCGCATGCCCAAGGTGTATTTCACGCTGTCACTTAGCAACCTCTATTTTTGTTGGCTATCATAGGTTGGTGATGGAGTCAAATTCATATTTGGATGGAGTAGTTCATCAAGATTCTGTATCTCACGAAGATAATGAAGATGATTTCATCTTGGAGGAGATTGGGGATTGTTTGGATGACCAGCAAGGAGAGCCGATCGTGATTTTGGAACCTAAAAAGGGGATGATGCTCGATAGCGAGGATGATGCTGTTAGGTTCTACAAAGGTTATGCCAAAAAGAAGGGATTTGGTGTAATAAGAAGAACCACTAGGCATGATGAAGACAACAAGCTTAACTATTTCACACTTGCTTGCAGCAGACAAGGGAAGGCTCAGTACTCATCAAAGAACTCATTCAAACCGAATCCGTCTACAAGGATGCAATGCCCATGTAAGATAAATTTCTCTCGCCGTGGAGAAAAGTTTTGCATTACGTCTGTTACACTTGACCACAATCATCCTACAAGTCCAAGCAAATCCAGATTGCTGAGGTGTCACAAGAAACTAGACTTAGACGCCAAGAGAAGGTTAGAATTGAGTGATCAAGCAGGAATCCGTATGAACAAGAATTTTGGTTCTCCTGTTATTCAAGCTGGTGGCTATGACAAACTTGAGTTTGGTGAAAAGGAGTGCGGAAACTATTTGCAAGAGACAAGAAGGTTGAAGTTTGGTGCTGGAGATGCACATGCACTGTATCAGTATTTTCTCCGTATGCAGTCAAAAGATCCAGACTTTTTTCATGTTATGGATGTGGCCGAGGATGGACGCCTGAGGAATGTCTTTTGGGCAGATGCAAGATGCAGGGCTGCATATGAATCTTATTCGGATGTCATCACATTTGACACTACATACTTAACAAATAAGTATAGCATGTTGTTCGTTTCTTTTGTTGGCGTAAATCATCATGGAGAATCAGTTTTATTGGGTTCCGGTCTTCTGTCCAATGAAGACAGTGAGACTTTTATTTGGTTATTTAAATCTTGGTTATGTTGTATGTCAAACAAACCACCCAATGCTATAATCACAGACCAGTGCAAAGCAATGGAGAGTGCTATTGAAGAAGTTTTCCCTCATGCTCGTCGCAGATGGTGTATATGGCATATCATGAAGAAGATTCCTGAAAATCTTAGTGGGCATGAGAAGTATGGAAATATTAAATATACATTGTCAAATGTGGTGTATGATTCCTTGACCAAACATGATTTTGACGAAGCCTGGGTTGAGATGATCTACAAATATGATCTTCAGGATAATGATTGGCTTCATGGATTATACAATAGTAGATATCTTTGGGCACCAGCCTATGTAAAAGATACTTTTTGGGCAGGAATGTCTTCAACACAAAGGAGTGAGAGTGTGAATGCTTTCTTTGATGGCTATGTAAATGCTAGAACAACTCTGAAGCAATTTGTGGGGCAGTGTGAAAATGCATTAAGAGACAAGGTAGAGAAAGAAAACGATGCTGATTCAAAGTCATTCCAGGAGGTAATTCCGTGCATTACTCACTATGACTTTGAGAGGCAATTTCAAGCAGCATATACCAATGCAAAGTTTCAGGAGCTGCAAGAGCAATTAAGAGGTAAAATCTATTGCTATCCAACTATGTTGAACAAAGAAGGGTTACTTTATACATTTGGAGTCAGAGAGGACCGTAAGATAGTTTTTGAAGGAGAGGATGGGGAAATTAAAGAGAAAAGATTTATTTCAGAGTTCACTGTCTTTTTCAATCAAGGGGACTGTAATCTCAAATGTCTTTGTAGGCTTTTTGAATTTCAAGGCATCTTGTGTAGCCACATACTTTCTGTTCTTGCTCTCATGGAGATCACAGAAGTACCTTCTAAGTATATATTGCAGCGATGGAGAAAGGACTTTAAGCGCAAACACACATTTATAAAATGCTTCTATGGTGATATGCTGAATACACCAGTTGTGCAACGCTATGATAGTTTGTGCAAACGTTCCCACCAAGTGGCAGAAAATGGCGCAGAGTCTGATGCATTGTATACCTTGGTGATGGATGGCCTTAATGAGTTACAAATAAAGATTGACGCGTACCGTGCTAGCCATGAAGTTCAAGATCAGCGCACTGAAAAAGTTGTAGTCAGTCCGATCCCTGTTCGAACTGTAGGTCGCCCTCCTTCAAAGAGGAAAGAATCCAAAATCAATCAAGTGGTAAAAAAACCGAGGGCAAAGAAGCCACAGGTAGCAACTAGTATCAACTATTTACCATCCGAAATTATTTGTCTATGGCTAATCGGGTATTTTGATCTTTAAAGGGAAAGACAGATCTGCTAGCTGCTAACCTCAATGGATGAAAGAGACGTGCACTGCAGTACTTCTGAATGGATTTGTTTTTGGTTTCTCGTATATGAATTTGGTTAGTTCCTAAACTGCCTAGTTATTACAGTTTAAAAAGCATGCCTTCTATTTTCTCGAACATGCCTTGATTAGATACCAGATATTTTTTGCTTTGTACTTTGTGAGCCTCTCATGTGCACATGATACGGAAAATAATCGAACGACTTGATAATCTAGGAAGTTCAATGCCTCCATTTCCTTTACTTAGCTTGTAAAGAGATGATATATAATTATGTGGCAAAAAAACATGAGATCATGTGAACATTCGAGGTTGAAGGCGTGTAGTACAAAGTACAAACTTTAAACCAAATGCCCTTCTATTTCTTGGGTGATGTTAAGTTTGTCCAGTAATGCTGAGATGCTTCGTCTTTGGGTATTGCTATGTGATCTCCAGAACGTGACTTGATGTTTGTTATTGCGTCTGTGCAGAATTTTGAGATATAACTTCATTAGCTTTTCGGTGACTTAGTACACATTGGTTTTGGCCAATGACATTGATTGGTGTGCAGGTATCTGGAGCGCAAATGGCTATCTGCTATAGGTTCTTCCGTCTTTATTGTGGCTGCTGACATGACCGATGCTGAAATTGACCCTCTGCGTGGCATGTTGGTTGTACCATCTTGTACTCTCTGACCTGGGAAGTGGACTTGTAGGGTTAGGTGTGTAATTTGCTTACTTTATGTCATTAGTACCTAGTAATATTTGTAGACATAAGTCATCTTTGCATGCCTAGATGGTGACTTGCTAGTTGCTTCAGGATTTACGGTTAATTAGTATTGCCTTGTGGTTTGTTTGGTCACAAAGCAAAACAGCTGGATGCTCCATTGTATCCGCATGGGCTCCAAATATTTAAGTGAAGCCTAGTGCTAACATCACACACAAGTTTTTTCTCGGAGTTTGCATGACTCCAAGTTGTTCTTGTTCTTCTTTTCCTTCATTTTGATCCATGGCATGCAAAACCACCTCACACTCTACCCTCGTAATCAACGTTTCCGATTGTTGAATTAGGCACTCAAGTAGAACAGCCATTGAAAATGATCCTTCCAACTTCTGTTAGCATCTTCAATGAACTTGTAAAAAGTGATTGTATGCAGCAATTCCAAATCACAAAAATTGCCCTACGATCTGAGTTTCAGAATCTTGTTTTGCCATAAAAAAAATTAGAATACTGAGAACACAAGAAACATCTCGATATCCTCTGAGCTTAGTTGAAAGCAAGAACTCTGCAGGATGAAAGCAAGACACAGTGATCAGTCATCAGAGTATGCACGAAGAAACCAGCAGATTCTCATCCACACAAATGAATGGTATGTGCACAGAAATCATGTGGCCAGTCTTAAGCCACAGTTTTGTTTTGCTTTCCTCCCTCAATGTTTTGCAGTGCCAATTCTCCTAAAAATTCAGCATGAAATGGTAATAAAGGTTTTGAAACTTGGATTAGAAATGGGTAACTTTGGCTCGTCATATCATTACCTGTCTTTGGCGATTAAGTGACTGAAATACGAAGTTTGGAATAAAGGAGACCCCCTCTTGCTGCCAAAGAAGAAACTTAAACACCTCTGCAGATACGTCGATGATGACAGGGCGTGCTCAACATTTCGTAGCCAAAAAACTTGATTTCTTACCTGTCAGCATGTTTTGAACCTGATACTTTCTAACCGCGGTACTTTTTTTTTTTTGAGAATAAGCTGCGACTTTATTCAAATACCTCCATAGTCATAAGCCAACAAGTTCATACAGTACATGGGTGGTACTCCAACCCAGGTGTTACAAATATTATTCTCGCAGCCAAATTTAGCTAGACAATGAGCTACTCCATTCGCTGATCGTCGCACATGTTGAACTTCAGTGTCACTGAACGAACTCAGCAGCACCTTGATTTCCTGAACCAACGGTCCATGTAGTGATCTATCCAACTCCTTGCCCCGCAGCTTGGACACCGCACTTAGACAATCCGTCTCCAGCACCAGCTTATTGATCCCTTGATCCAATGCTAACTGGGTGGCTTCCTTGCAGGCCAGGAGCTCCGCCCCTTCAGGATCCAGCACGCGGGGGAAAAAATGGCAAGAGCCTGCCACGAACTCGCCATGGTGGTCGCGCAGAACCGCTCCACCGCCACTCCGCCCGGACACCTGTAGAAAAGCTCCGTCTGCATTTACTTTGTGCCACCCATCAGGAGGCGCGAGCCAGTGCTCGGCCTCCTGGTTACTCCTGCTCGCCGGAGGAGAAGTGTTCGCGATCTGCCACTCGTCAACTAGAAAGACAGTCTTCCGAGCAGTAATCATAGGATCTTCAATCAGCTCCGCATCTCTAGCATCATTTCTTGCAAGCCACATCTGGTATAGAGTCATTAGCCCCAAAGCTAATTCCCTGCCATTTGTCTTTCCCATCCATTCCAACATCCAGCTTGCTAAATCTTTTTGCTCATAGGCACGATCAGGTGGTGCATCAAGAGGCAATGATGTCAGCTCCCGCATGCATTCCCATGTTCTGGCTGCATACGGACACCTCCAAAAGCGATGAATCATTGTCTCGTCCCTAAAACAGACCACACATCTGACACCCATCTTTATTTTGCGCCTTGCAAGTTCATGACCAACAGCCAAGCCATTTTTCACCAGGCGCCAAGCATGAACCTTCACTTTGTTGGGAACATCTGCTGCCCAAAGCGCTAGCCAACCCCGGTGATCATCACATGAGGCCGAAGACGAGCTCGCTCGCCCCGCTCTTAGGGAGTTTAACTGCATCTTTAGATGGTAAGCCGACTTAACACTGAAGTTCCCATTTTTGGTGTAGTTCCAAGCGATATAATCATCTGTTCCAGCTCGTCCTACGGGAATCTTCGCAATATCGTCGACATCTACATCATAGAAGCAATTCTGTAACTTGTCCATATCCCACCCATTGCCATCCGGTAATAATAATTCATGCACCATTTCAACCTCAACAACCGCGGTACTGAAAATTAGAAGATGCAGCTGATTCTATCCGACTACTGTTAGATATCTGTAAGTCTTCGGTATTGATGAATGGATTCCTCAGTAGAAGCCATAGCTGCAGCGATAACCTGACTTTGTTCTGCTTGTAGAATCCTCACTTGTGCAAAAACAGTAGTAATGCAAGGAAAATAGAATACCATTCAAGAGCAAGAACAATGCCTCTTCATCTAAATTCTAAAGACATCAGGAACGATTTGTTAGTAACCAGGAACTCAGTACAGCGTGACCATGGAATGAACGTGTATAAAAGGATTGGATTTCAGATCACCACAGAATCCTCATGGTCCTTCGGTCCACAGAGTCTCTGCCCGAAGGGAATGGACCTCGGGAAGTCCTGAATCCTCGTTCTCGGGAAGTCATGACTCCTGAACCCTCGTCAGCTGCCATCGTCCCGTCCGCGCAGATGAATCTCCCGGCTGGCCATCAAGTAGGCTTCCACGGTGCCTAGGCAGCGGCGGCCGAGGTAGCGGTCGGCGATCATGATCACGGAATTGCCCTATGATCTGAGTTCACAATCTTGTTTTGCCATAAAAAAAATTCGAATAGTGAGAACACCAGAAACACCATTCAAAAAAAGAACACCGGAAACATCTCGATATCCTCTGAGCTTAACTGAAAGCAAGAACCACACAGGGACACAGTGACCAGTCAGCAGATCATGCACAAAGAAAGCCACTAGTCATCGGCATTGATAAATGGATTTCTCAGCACAAGCCATAGCTGCAAACCATAATGAGCTGACTTTGTTCTTGTTGGAGACTTTTCACTTGGGCAAAAACCGTAGTAATACCAGGAAAATAGAATACTATTCAACAATGCTTTCTTATCTAAATTCATAACAAACGATTTGTTGTTAGTCACGGCTTCACCAAGAGTGTGCTACAGATAGCATTGCAGTGTCAGGTGTCGATAAACCCATTCAAGAACAAGAACAATGCTTTCTTATCTAAATTCATCATCAACGCGTATAGGATATCCCCTGAGCTTAGTTGAAATCAAGAACTATGCAGGATTAGAGCAGAAACCATACATAGACACAGTGACCAGCAATCAGAGTATGCACGAAGAAAACCAACAGATATCTCATCCACACAAGTGAATGGTTTGTGAACTTGAAACGAACAGCATGTGGATAGTCTTAAGAAACAATTTTGTTTTGCTTTCCTCCCTCAACATTTTGCAGTGCCAATTCTCCTTCTAAACTTCGATCATTACCCATCTTCAGCAACTGAAATAAAGGAGAACCCCTCTTGCTACCCAAAGAAGGAACTTAAACACCTCCGCAGAGACGTCCACTGGTAGAAAAAAGTGCTTTAATCCCGGTTGCGCAACCGGGACTAATTATGCGGGACTAAAGCCCCCCTCCCTTTAGTCCCGGTTGCTTACGAACCGGGACTAAAGGTCCATCCGCGTTCGTTTCGTGCATCGGGGCGAAAATGTCTCCCCAGGTAAATTTTTCAAAAAAAAATTCACTCCATTTTTTCAGAATTTCTATTATTTCAGTTATTTGCATAGTTTAGTCTCTATCTCTAACTACACTTATCTCTAGTTAAATTACTTACTCGTGGTCAAACTTCCCGCTCGATCACCCATCCTCCCACTACTCTAGCACTAGCACGCTTAACTTCCGAGTTCCATCCCGTCCCGCATCCAAGTGCTTCGCGCGCATGTATGTGATATTAGTATCATATCAATTCTATTAACATATGTTGCTCGATGTCACATTTCTTAATTGTTTGAATTTCAAATAATTCTTTTAATAAACAAAAGTAATGATGTAATAATAATCTTGAATAAATAAATAAACATTAACTTTTTAATTTGTATTATTTTTTATTATTTTTATTTTTTTAATTTTTTGCCAAACCTAAAAATTTGAAAATCTAAAAAATGGTTAAAGTAATAGTAATCTTTATGCATGATACAATTATTAATTTTAATTTTTTGAAAAATAAAAAAATAAAAAATCCAGAATTTGTAGCAAAAACTAAAATCTTCCTGCTTTCGTATTTTCGACGTCGTATGCAAAAGTTAATGCGGTTTTACCATTTTTCAAACCTTTTTTGCACAAAAAGTTAAAATTCAGATTTTTTAATTTTTCCTAATAGTAGGTTGCATAACATACAAGAATCTGAAAATATTTTATTTTTTGAATTTTCTATCATTTTCTTTTGTATTTTACAGTGTTAAAAAAGGCGATCCACAGGGGGGGGGGGGGTGTGTGTGTGTGTGTGGAGGTGCGTGGGGAGTAAAAAAGCAGGAAAAACCTTTAGTCCCGGTTGGGGACACGAACCGGGACTAAAGGGTACCGGTTGGTAACACCAACCGGGACTAAAGAACCCTGCGCCGGCCGCAGCCCACCATTGCCCTTTAGTTCCGGTTGGTGGAGCATTAGTCTCGGTTCACCAGCAGAACCGAGACTAAAGACCCCATTAGTCCCGGGTCAAAATATTTGGAGACTAATGGGTTGGAATGGAAGGCCTTTTTTCTACTAGTGGTCGATGGCGACATGGCGTGCTCAACATTTTCCTAGCCAAAGAAACTTAATTTCTTATCTGTCAGCATGTTTTGAATCCGGTACTGTAGTACTTAAAATTAGAAGATGCAGTTGAGGATGCTATCCGGCTACTGTATATATACGTATCTGTGTTCGGCATTGATAAATGAATTCTTCACTAGAAACTGTTAGTATCTCTAGCCGAAGAGGATGACACTAGGAGAGTTGGGGCAATTTTTTGTTGGTTTATTTCTCACACATCTCACACAATGCCATGACCAACCTGAGGGTTGGGGATACAAATATATAGCTGCTAGCCAGCCACGAATATGCTAAGATGCTAGTCTAACTGCCAGTCCTTGATGCCCTTGATGCCTCTAAAGGCAGTCAAAGATACTTTCCTATCCTAGCAGTCCTTCACAAGGACCATGTATGCTGCAGCCAGTCCTCCACATGACCATGTGCAGCAGCCTCTTCACGGAGACAACAGTATAGGGACTTTATCCAACATTCTCCCCCTAAGTCTTGTACGTCGTCTTGTGGGAGCGCTGAGCCATTCCAAGCCGTACAAGTCCCTGTGCACGAGCTCGAGCCTCTCCTTGGCTCGGAAGCTCGTCCGGATGTCGCAGAACTGCTCCACATGGTCGAGGCACAGCAGGCCTCGCACCATCTCCGTGTCACTGAGACGCTTCAGGGCCTCGAAGTGAGGATGCTCGAAGCGCTCGTGCCACTGCCACACCTCGTCCTCCCGACGAGCAGCGAGACAGAGGGGTTGTGCCACCTGCACATCAAGAACATAGAGGCGATTTGTGCCTCTCGTTACCTTGGCAAGCAGGCGACGGTGGCGATCCCAGATGTGTAGGGTCCCATGCTCGATCAGCACGCTCGAGCCGTTCTCATGCGCTGTCCCAGGCTGATGATGGAGTTCCTCAGCGCAGGAATGTAGTAGACACCAGTGAGCAGCCGATGCTCTCCAGTCTTGGCGGTGAAGGTGACGGAGCCGACACCCTTAATCTCCACGGCGGAGGCATCCCCAAACTTGATGGAGCCTCGCACGTCAGAGTCAAGGTCGGCGAAGAACTCCCGTCGACCGGTCATGTGGTGGGTGGCACCGGTGTCTAGGCACCACTCGCCAGTCTTGTTGTTGCCGGAGCCGTCGCCGAGAAGGGCGTGTGCCTTTGACTCGTCGAGGTGGAGGAGAGCCGCTGCGGTCGGTGCCGCTGGAGGTAGCTCGATGCTTGCATGCGCCATGAACAGAGCCGGCTCCTCCTCCTCCGCCTGTGCGACGTGGGCCTGGCCGCGTCGTGGCTGCCGACACTCTCTGGCCGAATGGCCAAGCCGGCCACAGTTGCGGCAGGTGTCGTCTGGTGCCGGCTTGTGCTGCCGGCGGTGCCTCCGCGGGCATCATCGTCGGCAAGTCCTTGCACCCCAGCCTGGGCGTCTTTGCGTGGCTTGCCACGCTTGCGGCCTCCTGGCGTGGAGGAGGACTCCCCCTTCTTCATGTCACCGTGGCAGGAATCCCACTGCTCCCGAGTGAGAAGTAGCTTCCCGTCAATGGTGATGGGCCCCGAGAGAGGCTGTGGCTCGTCGGTGTCGACGACCTTGAGGCGACCTATCGCCTCCTCGATCGTCATGGTGGAGAGGTCCAGCAGGGACTCGATCGAGCGAGCCATCTGCTTGTACTTCTCGGGGACGCAGCGAAAGAGCTTCTCGACAGCTCTCTCCTCGTCGTAGGCGTCATCGCCGAACTGCACCATCTTCTGCAGCAGAGTGTTAAGACGGAGAGCAAAGTCATCAACGTCCTCACCTGTCTTGAAGGCCATGTTCTCCCACTCCTTGCGAAGTGCCTGAAGTGTGGACTTGCGAGCACGGTCGCTGCCGATGCGTGTCGCGGCGATGGCGTCCCAAGCCTCCTTGGCAATCTGCTTGTGGGAGAGCAAGAACTGCATCTCGGCCGGGACTGCGGCGATGAGGGCGTCCAGCGCCCGTCGATCCTCATGATGGTCGACGTCGCCGTCGTGGACTGACTCCCACATGTGCCGCACCTGGAGCCTGATCTTCATGATCGCGGCCCACTCGACGTAGTTGGTTTTGGTGAGGGTAGGCCACCCAACACCGGGACCAACATCCCTGACCACCGTCCGGACCCCTGATGACCCACAAGTATAGGGGATCGCAACAGTCTTCGAGGGAAGTAAAACCCAATTTATTGATTCGACACAAGGGGAGACAAAGAACACTTGGAAGCCTTAACAGCGGAGTTGTCAATTCAGCTGCACTCGGAAACGAGACTTGCTCGCAAGAGTTTATCCGTAGTAACAGTTTTATAGCAGTAGCGATAGTGAAATAACAGCAGCAGAGTAACGAGACAGCAGTAGTGATTTTAGTAAACATCGGGATTAAAATATCGTAGGCACGGGGACGGATGAACGGGCGTTGCATGGATGAGAGAAACTCATGTAACAATCATAGCGGGGCATTTGCGGATAATAATAAAACGGTGTCCAAGTACAAAGCAATCAATAGGCATGTGTTCCATATATAGTCGTGCGTGCTCGCAATGAGAAACTTGCACAACATCTTTTGTCCTACCAGTCGGTGGCAGCCGGGCCTCAAGGGAAACTACTGGATATTAAGGTACTCCTTTTAATAAAGTACCGGAGCAAAGCATTAACACTCCGTGAACACATGTGATCCTCACATCACTACCATTCCCTCCGGTTGTCCCGATTTCGTCACTTCGGGGCCATCGGTTCCGGACAGCGACATGTGTATACAACTTATAGGTAAGACCATAAACAATGAATATCTTGATGAAGCAATAACATGTTCAGATCTGAGATCATGGCACTCGGGCCCTAGTGACAAGCATTAAGCATAACAAGTTGCAACAATATCATCAAAGTACCAATTACGGACACTAGGCACTATGCCCTAACAATCTTATGCTATTACATGACCAATCTCATCCAATCCCTACCATCCCCTTCGGCCTACAAGCGGGGGAATTACTCACACATGGATGGGGGAAACATGGCTGGTTGATGTAGAGGCGTTGGCGGTGATGGCGGTGATGATCTCCTCCAATTCCCCGTCCCGGCGGAGTGCCAGAACGGAGACTTCTGGCTCCCGCGACGGAGTTTCGCGATGTGGCGGCGTTCTGGAGGGTCTCTGGCGACTTCGACTTCTCCCTGTGCGTTTTTAGGTCGAGGACAATAAGTAGTCCGAAGGAGGGCGTCGGAGGCCGGCCGAGGGGGCCACACCATAGGGCCGCGCGGGCCCCCCTAGGCCGCGCCGCCTTATGGTGTGGGGCCCTCGGGCCTCCACCTTACTTGTCCTTCGGCTCCGTCGCATTCCGGAAAAATAGGGCCTTCTCGCATAAATTCCGAGGATTTTCCCGAAAGTTGGATTTCCGCACAAAAACGAGACACCGGAACAGTTCTGCCGAAAACAGCGTTAGTCCGTGTTAGTTGCATCCAAAACACACAAATTAGAGGCAAAACAATAGCAAAAGTGTTCGGGAAAGTAGATACGTTTTGGACGTATCAACTCCCCCAAGCTTAGCTTATTGCTTGTCCTCAAGCAATTCAGTTAACAACTGAGCGATAAAAGAACTTTCACGAACACATTTGCTCATATGATGTATATATTCTCATGATATGGCTAATACTTAAGCAGTTCATAATAAGACACATGCAAATAAGATCATCTAATAGCTATGTCAATCATGAAGAGGTACCAACAATTAATAATAAGCATCATGAATCATGTATATAAGCAGGATTGCAATGTTCATAAGAAAGTATGATAAAGTGGTATCTCGCTTGCCCGTATTTGATCGGCAAAACATAAATGCCCGGGCACCTCTCGGAGTTCATAGAAAGACTAGAAGTAGTGATTGTCAAACATAAAAGCATCAAAGTTATACCGCAATCAATCATATTTTGGGACAAGCATATTATACTAAGAATGACAGTTGTGCTCTCAAGATAGTGCTCAAAGAAAGAATGGAGACACAACACAAAAGTAAAAGATTGACCCTTCGCAGAGGGAAGCAGGGATTAACATGCGCTAGAGCTTTTCATTTTTGAAATCAGGAGTAAAATCATTTTGAGAGGTGTTTGTCGTTGTCAACGAATGGTAATGGGTACACTAACTACCTCGCCAACCGGACTTCCAAGAGCGGCTCCCATGAATTATTTTTTATGTCTATGTGGCACTCCTTCCAACCTTTCTTACCCAAACCATGGCTAACCGAATTCTCGGGTGCCTGCCAACAATCTCATACCATGAAGGAGTGCCTTTTTATTTTAGTTTTATTATGATGATGACACTCCCCCAACCTTTGCTTACACAAGCCATGGCTAACCGAATCCTTCGGGTGCCGTCCAACAATCACAAACCATGGAGGAGTGTCTATTTAGGTTAATTAATTTGGGACCTGGGAATCCCGTTGCCAGCTCTTTTTGCAAAATTATTGGATAAGCGGATGTGCCACTAGTTCATATGAGAGTCCGTCAAAAGTAAATGACAAGGTTGAAAGCTAAACACCACATACTTCCTCATGAGCTATGAAACATAAACACAAATTGAGAAACATTTTGAAGGTTTTAAAGGTAGCGCATGAGAATTTACTTGGAATGGTTTGAAATACCATGCATAGGTATTTATGGTGGACACTCGGAATAACTTGGTTTTCATGTGTCCGGAAGCACGAGCAGCGTTCCCGCTCGGTAAAAGTGAAGGCTAGCAAAAGACTAGGGAGCGACAAATCAAGAGAGCAAGAATCTGTCATAATCATGCTTGCGGCAAAATAAATTAACGGAGGCATAAAAATGATACAAGAACTCTGAAGCAATATAGATCATCGAGGCTTAATTGACTTTTTGTTCAATCATATGCATGCGTGAGCATGTGCCAAGTTAATTCAAACGAATTATTCAGAGGAGGATACCACAATATAATACCTATCTATGAATAAAACAATGCAAGCAAACATCCATGACATGCTACTCATATTAATAGATTGGAGCTAAACATGAGAGATCATAAACTACTAGACTTTCTCAAATAACATATACCTCACATGAACCAACTAAGCATGCTCACATGGATGAGTATATGTACAAAAATGAAAGCAAATAGAGTTCATACCAGCCCCTCACCACAATCCAATTGTCGTAGATCATCATTATTGCCTTTTCACTTGTGTAGCTTGGATAATATGAAATGAAAACCACGCTCCAGCCACCGAAGACCATTGAACTCATAAAGAACTTTACAAACCAAAGAAGAACAGGAAATATTTTTGGTGTTTTCAAATTAGAAACAAGAACAAGAGGAAACAAGCAAACAAAGCAAAATCTTTTTGGGTTTTCTTATGGCAAACTAGCAATAGCAAATAAAGCGAAACAAATGCAAGAAACCAAAGCAAACAAGTGGTGAAGAGAATCAACAGAAATATTTTTGGTATTTTTGTGTTTTGGGGAAGAAACAAAGCAAAAACAAGAAAATGAAAACTAAAAGAAACACAGAAAAGCGAGATGGCAGAAATCTGCCAAAACCTGACAGCAGTACAGAAATCGATTTTTACAAAAATCTTACGTTGCTCAGCTCGAAAAGTGTTCAACTAATGAAAGTTAGATAACAACCTGGGGAACCTGCACAAAAATTGGCAGCTCAAAATAACGTTCTGGCTGTGCGCACGAATTTTTCTAGTAAGAGTCCAGAATCTGTTTTCAGGCAGCACTTCCCCAAATATCATCTCCCTCTCATTAGAAAACCACTCAAAGAGACTAAACAAGTATGTACAAGTATCCAGCAACCATAATATGCAAAGAATGAGTGATGCCGGTATACCTCCCCGAAGCTTAGGCTTTTGGCCTAAGTGGAGTTCAATCCCATCGACCCCATGAGGTAGTATCTCCGTAGTACGACGAAGATGGATCATCTTCCGGGTATGTGCTAGAAGAAGCACCCGGATACGTGACGGTGTAGTCGTAGGAGGGCTCGGCGTCCTCGGAGTCATGCTGCTGGTGGAAATCTTGTATCTTCATATGTTCATCCACCTCCTCCTTAGTGCGCGACCATGGTTGCCTGTCAATACAAAACAAACCTGGCTGGGGAAGAGGGATTTCTTTCTCATCCCCGTCAGCAAACAACATTCTATAGACCATATTATCTAAAGTGGAATCAGTGGTAACAAAATGATGGCTTTTCATAGCAGCGATATCAAGCCTCCTAGGGGTTAATGGCACATCATTAGGATCAATAGGAAGTCTTAAATGTGTTAAAACGCGCAATGCAATAGTTCCTCCAAAAATAGGCCCCCTGGTAGTCAGGCGGCGAGCAATAAGAGCACCAAGGTGATAAGATGTCTGACCAGTAAGTGCAATACTCAAGAAAGCAAGATGGTAACTAGAAATGTTGCTAGTGTTCTCCCTACCAAGAATGCTAGTAGCAATGTAGTATGCAAAATACTTAATAGCGGGGAGTTGAATGTTCCTTATCTTGCCCCGCTGAATGGTGCGACAATCATCATCGGTGATCCCTCGGTAGAGCTCCAACAAGTCCCGGGGGTTGTCATCAATCCTACTTGCTGTACCTACAGGGGCAATATCCAATGCACGACAAAAATCCTTCAATTGCATAGTAACAGTATTACCATAGATCCTGAATGCAACCGTCGGCTCATATTGTTTGTTGTTGAACTGGAAACTCTCGACGAAGATCTTGGTGAGCATGTAGTATTGCTCCCTTTCATCGCCCACATAGGTGGTTAACCCTGCCCTGTTGACAAGGGTGAAGAAATCCTCCAATATCCCTGCATTCCTAAGAAAATCATAGCATGGAAAAGATGAAGCATTAGGAGCCCCGTTGTCTTCTTCGGGCGCGAAGCTAGGCGCGATGATATCCTCATTGTACGATCGCCTAAGCCGGGTGGCGGCCCTAGAAGGCCTCCCGGTGCTGGTTGTTCCTTTCTTGAACAACTCTCCAAAGTTGAACTTCTTCATAGCTTCTCTGAAATTTTTAACAAATGATATAAAATTTGATTTGGTGACATATAATTGAGGGAAACTACCATAGGAACTTGCTAGAGTACTAATCATGCATCAAAACTAGTTTCTACCACTTAGAACAAGCATGCAAGCTCACTAAACATGTTACCTACAGCAGCAAAATATTCAAGATATACTCAACCGAACAAAATTCTACTTGGATGGGTGGAGGAGTCACATACCGAAGAGCAAATGTGCCAAATTTCGGACAGAATCTGGGCTGAGCAAAGAGATCGAGAAATCTGGAGCTCTGGAGCAAAAACGCGAGAGAGAGGAACTTGGTACGAGTTTTTTCGGGAGAGAGAAGATGCTGGGAGGAAGAGATGGCAAAGTGGGGCAAGGAGGGGCCCACACCACATGGTGGCGCGGCCACCTCCTTGGCCGCGCCGGCCTGTGGTTTGGCGCCCTCTGGTGCCCCACAGGTCATCCTCTGGTGCTCCCAGGTGCCTCGTCGAAAAATAGGACCAACGGTATAATTTTTGTGAATTTTTGAAAACTTTGAAAAATGCACATTTCTGGGTATTTAATTTATTATTACTGTCCAGGAAATTTTTTGAAATCTTTGAATAACTAAGGAACTTTGCAAATTAAAAGTGCTACAGCAACTAGAGCAAGTGGAGGAAGAAAGATATGTTGTTTACCGCCTCTATGCATATAAAAAGTATTTGTTAACAAGGTTGATCAAGTCTTGCCACCAAATAAATTTTACATAGCATAAGAAGAAATAAACCTCAAATCAATCATGTTACCTTGAATTGTATTGATATGGATCCAATCACGAGAGTTTGATATTCTTCTTTAGGCTCATATATAGGACAATCAATAGTTCCAACTTTGATCGTTCTCACATTAGAAATAGTATTAACTCCACATACTTTATCAATCTTCTTGGGGAAATAGACGGTATGCTCCTTATCATCAACATTGAAGGTGACCTTTCCTTTATTGCAATCAATAACAGCCCCTGCGGTGTTAAGAAAAGGTCTCCCAAGAATAATAGACATATTATCATCTTCCGGCATTTCCAACACAACGAAATCAGTTAATATCAAGCAGTTAGTAGTAACTTGAACAGGAACATTCTCACATATACCAACAGGAATAGCAGTAGATTTATCAGCCATTTGCAAAGATATATCAGAGGTATCAACTTATCTAAGTAAAGTCTCTTATAAAGAGAAAAAGGCATAACACTAACACCGGCTCCCAAATCACATAGAGCAGTTTTAACATAATTATTCTTGATAGAACAAGGAATAGTAGGTATACCGGGTCGCCCAACTTCTTTGGTATTTTGCCATTGAAAGAGTAATTAGCAAGCATAGTGGAAATTTCCTCATTGGGGATTTTCCTTTTGTTAGTAACAATATCTTTCATATACTTTGAATAAGGAGGCAATTTAATAGCATCGATCAAAGGGATTTGCAAGAATAAAGGTTTCATCCAATCGCAAAATTTATTATAGTGTTCTTCTTCCTTTGATTTTAGTTTCTTAGCAGGAAAAGGCATTTGCTTTTGCACCCAAGGTTCTCTTTCATTACCATGTTTCTCAGCAATAAAGTCTTCTTTAGTATACTTTTTATTTTTAGCATGCTTTTCGGGTTCTTCTTCAACCTCTTCTTTATCGGGAGTATCATTCTTATCATTATCTTTATCATGTTCATTACCACTTTCGGTTTCGAGCATCGAAATAGAAATACTATTAGGATCATTAGCGAGGTTCGAGAGGATTCTACAACATTTTTATGTTTCTTCTTCTTTTCTTCCTAGAATGAGCACTAGGTTCAATGCGTTGAGAATCTTGTTCAATTCTTTTGGGATGCCCTTCGGGATATAGAGGATCCTGGGTAGAGACACCACCTCTAGTTGTTACTTCATAAGCATGTTTCTCTTTAGAATTATTCCCTAACAAGTCATTTTGCACTTTAGTGAGTTGATCAATTTGAGTTTGAATCATATGAAAATGTTTAACAAGCATCTTAACATCATTGGAGGTTCTCTCCACAATATCATGCAATTCACTAATAGCTCGAGAATTTTCCATTAAATGATTCTCTACTCTCATATTAAAATTTTCTTGCTTAACAATATAATTATCAAATTCATCTAAGCATTGTGCGGGAGGTTTCGAATACGGAATATCTTCCCTAGTAAAGCGTTGAAGGGAGTTTACCTCAATCATGGATGAAGGGGGAATTATCTCACATATATCTTCTATAGGAGGTAGATTCTTCACATCTTCGATTTAATACCTTTCTCCTTGAGAGACTTCTTAGCTTCCCTCATATCTTCATCATTCAATTTAATTAAACCCCTCTTCTTCAATATTGGAGTTGGAGTCGGTTCGGGCGTAGTCCAATCATCATGATTCCGGCTTATTTTAGCCAATAATTCTTCGGCGTCGTCCGGAGTTCTTTTCCGAAAACACAACCAGCACAACTATCCGGGTATGCCCTAGACTCAATGGTTAGTCCACTATAAAATATATCAAGTAAATCATGCTTTTCCAGATCATGCTCAGGCCGAGCTCTAATAAGAGAGCAAAATCTCGACCAAGCCTCAGGCGATTTCTCTTCATCTCCCTGATCAAAATTATAAATTCTCTGCAAAGCAATATGTTGAGCACTAGCAGGAAAGTATTTGCGGAAGAAAACATCAAGCAATTCTTTCGGACTTTTAATAGAATTAGGTGGCAAATTATTATACCAAGTTTTAGCGTCATCCTTTAATGAGAATGGAAATATTTTAGCAACAAAGTAAGTACGCATCTTGACATCATCAGAAAACAAGCTACTTAGAGTAGATAACTCAGTCATGTGTTCAACAACACTTTCTTTTTCGGTACCACAAAAGGGTGTTTTCTCAACAATAGCTATATGAGATAGATCAAGGGAAAAATCATAATCTTTATCCTTAATGTTTATAGGAGATGTGGCAAACTTAGGATCAGGAGATAGTTTATATCTAACAGCATGTTCTGCAAGCAACTTTTTAATTTTTCTTGCATCAGTAGTAGCATTGCATTTTTCAATAAAATCATCATTAGCTCCACATAATCTTCCTCAGGATCATCACTAAAATAATCAAGTTCAGGTGAACTAACAGGTGTAGTAGCATTAGGAGTTTCAGTATTTTCAATTTGTCTAGACCTAGCAATTGTAGCATCTAGAAAAGATCCCAATGATCCACTATCATCAAGCACAGCAGAAACATTATCAATATTATGAGAGTTTTCAGATTCAGCGAAGTACCCGCATGCGAAGCATGTGGCGGTGAAACAAGTTTATCAATCACAAATGGTGAATCAAGAGCAGCGAGAGGTATTCGAAATTGTACCTTTTCTTGTAGTGGATGGTAATATGGCGATCTTAGTATCGCGAGGTTTACCCATGATGGAGAATTTGCAGCGAACAATATTAATCCAAGTGAACTTCCAAATAAAGCTATGCTCCCCGGCAACGGCGCCGGGAAAATAGTCTTGATGACCCACAAGTATAGGGGATCGCAACAGTCTTCGAGGGAAGTAAAACCCAATTTATTGATTCGACACAAGGGAGACAAAGAACACTTGGAAGCCTTAACAGCGGAGTTGTCAATTCAGCTGTACACTGGAAACATACTTGCTCGCAAGAGTTTATCCGTAGTAACGAGTTTTATAGCGATAGCAGTAGTGAAATAACGACGAGCAGAGTAACGAGACAGCAGTAGTGATTTTAGTAAACAGCAGGATTAAAATACTCGTAGGCACGGGGACGGATGAACGGGCGTTGCATGGATGAGAGAAACTCATGTAACAATCATAGCAGGGCATTTGCGAGATAATAATAAAACGGTGTCCAAGTACAAAGCAATCAATAGGCATGTGTTCCATATATAGTCGTGCGTGCTCGCAATGAGAAACTTGCACAACATCTTTTGTCCTACCAGCCGGTGGCAGCCGGGCCTCAAGGGAAACTACTGGATATTAAGGTACTCCTTTTAATAAAGTACCGGAGCAAAGCATTAACACTCCGTGAACACATGTGATCCTCACATCGCTACCATTCCCTCCGGTTGTCCCGATTTCTGTCACTTCGGGGCCATCGGTTCCGGACAGCGACATGTGTATACAACTTATAGGTAAGACCATAAACAATGAATATCTTGATGAAGCAATAACATGTTCAGATCTTAGATCATGGCACTCGGGCTCTAGTGACAAGCATTAAGCATAACAAGTTGCAACAATATCATCAAAGTACCAATTACGGACACTAGGCACTATGCCCTAACAATCTTATGCTATTACATGACCAATCTCATCCAATCCCTACCATCCCCTTCGGCCTACAGCGGGGGAATTACTCACACATGGATGGGGGAAACATGGCTGGTTGATGTAGAGGCGTTGGCGGTGATGGCGGTGATGATCTCCTCCAATTCCCCGTCCCGCGGAGTGCCGAACGGAGACTTCGGCTCCCGCGACGGAGTTTCGCGATGTGGCGGCGTTCTGGAGGGTCTCTGGCGACTTCGACTTCTCCCTGTGCGTTTTTAGGTCGAGGCCAATAAGTAGTCCGAAGGAGGGCGTCGGAGGCCGGCCGAGGGGGCCACACCATAGGGCCGCGCGGGCCCCCCTAGGCCGCGCCGCCTTATGGTGTGGGGCCCTCGGGCCTCCACCTTACTTGTCCTTCCGGCTCCGTCGGTATTCCGGGAAAATAGGGCCTTCGCATAAATTCCGAGGATTTTCCCGAAAGTTGGATTTTCTGCACAAAAACGAGACACCAGAACAGTTCTGCTGAAAACAGCGTTAGTCCGTGTTAGTTGCATCCAAAATACACAAATTAGAGGCAAAACAATAGCAAAAGTGTTCGGGAAAGTAGATACGTTTTGGACGTATCAACCCCGTAGAGGCCGCGGTCTTGGTCATCCCAGCCGCCACCGCCGTGCGCGCCTCCTCTGGGAGCGCCATCCCGAGGTACGCGGACGTGCTCGGCTGCCCACTGCGCTGCCCGCTGTAGCCGCCTGTGGCGCCGCTGCGTCGACGCTACCATCAGCAGAAACGGAACCGTTGGCGCTGCCGCGCAGCACCTCGACCTCCGCCGCCGCCGCACGTGCTGCCTCCGTTGCTTCTGCTGCTTCTACCTCCGCTCTGGCTGCTGCCAGCTCCGCCGCTGCCAGCCTCGACGCTCTTGCTGTCGCCGCAGCGGCTGCCACGGCCACTCGTTCACGCTCCTCTGCCGCTGCACGATCGGCCTCCTGCCGACGCCGCGTGCTGGAGGTAGCCGTGTGCTGAGAGTGGCCGTCGGACATGGCTCGCTGCTGGGGGGCTGAGCGCTGCTTCCGACGAGCTGTTGCTCGACAACCCGGACGGAGGGAAGTAACCAGGGACAGTTGAAGCTGCTACTGGTTGGGGCTGCTCCCTTCCCTGTGAAGGGGAGGAGCAGGAGATGCTCAGGCTGCAAGACAACCTTGCTCTGATACCACTTCTTAGTATCTCTAGCCTCACTTTCATGAAGAAGAGGATGACACTAGGAGAGTTGGGGCAATTTTTCGTTGGTTCATTTCTCACACATCTCACACAATGCCATGACCAACCTGAGGGTTGGGGATACAGATATATAGCTGCTAGCCAGCCACGAATATGCTAAGATGCTAGTCTAACTGCCAGTCCTTGATGCCCCTAAAAGCAGTCAAGGGTGCTGCTAACTGTCAGTCTTTGATGCCCCTAAAGGCAGTCAAAGATACTTTCCTATCCTAACACCAGTCCTTCACAAGGACCATGTATGCTGCAGCCAGTCCTCCACAGGATCATGTGCAGCAGCCTCTCCACAGAGACAACAGTACAGGGACTTTATCCAACAGAAACCATAGCTGCAGTGATGATAATGAGCTGACTTTGTTCTGGTTGCGGACTTTTCACTTGTGCATATACAACAAGAATATAGAAGGAAAAGTAGATAATCATTCAAGAACAAGAACGGTGTTTCTTTATCCAAATTCTGAAGACATCATGAACGATTTATTAGCTAGTAGCCAGTAACTCAGTAGAGCTTGATCAAGAGCGTGGTGCAGATCGCATCGAAAAGTTTCAGGTAAGGTGTCGATGGATTTCAGATCACCACAGAATCCTCTTGATTGTGTTTGGCTCCACCGAGTCTCTGCCCAAAGGAAATGGACCTCGGGAAGTCCTGAGCCCTCGCTAAGTTCCACCGTCCCGTCCTCGCCGCCGACGATTCGCTGGGCCGGTACACGTTAACGCACCGATCGCTCATGACGTAGGCTTCGACGGTACGGAGAGGGCGGCGACCGAGGTCGCGCTCGACGTTCCTGAACACGGAGCGGTAGACGCCGCCGCCGCGCGGGCCGTAGGCATCGGCGGACGGGCTGCGGTTGTCAAGCTCCTCGCTGATGCTCATCTCGTGGTCGACGAAGCAGACCTGGTTCTCTCCGATCATGTAGTCCGAGGCGGACGCTGCGGCGGGGAAGGATCCTGAGCAGGCGTCTCCGACGAAGATGGCGCGGCCGACGATGCCCTTGACCCGCGCCCAGGAGTCGTCCGGCTCGAGCGCGTGGACCTCGATCATGACGGTTTCGTCGAAGTCGACATACCTGATAACCGTGAGGAGACGCCCGTTGCACTCCACCAAGTACCGCCTCGACGAGAAGTACAACTTGCCGTCGTAGCTATAGGCAGCGGGCGGTGGCGGGAGCTGCTCCTCGTGCAGCCTCCATGGCTCGCGGCGGAGGAGGTCCAGCTCCCCGTCGTCGAACACCATCAGTCCGTCGCATGACGGAAGCGCGTGCAGCCTCCCCTCGTAGAATGCGATGTCTTGCAGGTCAAACGCCAGGGAGACCGGCCACCAGGCGCCCTCGCGTCCCTCTCCCGGCCGGCACGCGGCGATCCTCCTGCGGTTATCGTCGCAGTCGACCGTGCAATCGACGACCATGGCGGCGACGAGACAGGTCGAGTCCGGGGAGGACGACATGACGATCTTGCAGATGTGTTCTTTCTCCGTCCACGGCGGCAGCGGGATCCTCGCCCCGGAGAAGGGGTTTAGTAGGAAGGGGGCGGCGGCGCCGGACGACTCCAGCGGGACGAGGGCGAGCCAGTTGCCGAAGGAGCCGCGGCAGCGCGCATTGCGAGCGTCCTCGGGGAGGGGCGCGACGCAATGGATCGCGCCGTCGGGGAGGCTGACGCAGTGGCCCGGGACGGCGAGCCACGGCGCTGGCGGGTGCGGCTGGCGGCGCCAGGCGGCGCGCCACGATCGGCAGGCGGCGCGGAGGCGGGAGCGGTCGGCGATGGACGGGAGCCGGCGGATGATGTCGCCGAGCATGTCCTCTGGGAGGTCGGCCCACGAGGCGCGCCTCCGTCGCCGGATGCGCGTTTCCATCACCATGACGCGCGCGCGGAGTGATGGATTGATCCGGGTTACTCGCCAAGATAGGGCTCGACGTGAAGGAAAATAGAAAGACATACATGAACATGTAGGCAAAGCCATTGCAGAAATCCGAAATAGATGTACAGTACAACATCGTCCTTTTTTTTTGCATATTAGAGGTACTCCCTTCATACCGGTTTATAGGCCTATTACGGGACGCGCAGATTCCGCAGCTGATCTCGGGCCAAGCTGATATCATAGCCACTGTCTCTATTCAGCCTTTTTCGAGATTCGTGCCAATGGTTCCCACGTGAAAAGGAAATCTGCAGCTGTCATATGTACAAAAATAGAAGTACTTTTCACAAATACTACATGTACCATTCAAACAAATTTGGAAGGACTTGATAAAATCAGTACTATATTTCGCAGGACTACATGGACGTAGTGTCCGGACTGTATGCCCCAGTAATAGAGAACTCTATAGATGCAGTTTACAAAATAACTTTTAAAATATTGAATATTAGACTCATTTTGAAGAGCTCATCGCGAGGAAGTCGAATATGAAAATAAAAATTCATTTGAATTTATTACGTGAAAGTTGTGCTAGTTTTTCAATTGGTAGTGTATTTAGAGAAGGGAATCTTGTAAAGTGGGTAGTCAAAATCGTGGGACCCAGGGATGGACATCCCTATGCCATGCAAGGGCCCAGATATCCACAACGCCCGAGATCAGCTGCGCGAACGCATTTTCGCCTATTACGTTTTTCAAGAAAACTTTGACCATTAATTTGGTCAACCAAATACAGTATAATTTATATACCTCAAAAATTATACCATTGGATTCATATGCAAAAGAAGTTTTCAACGGTATAACTGGTATAACTTTTGTGGTAAATATTTCATATCTTATTAACCAAATTAATGGTCAAAGTTCTTCTCAAATCTCGAAATGTGCTTATAAACCGGTATGGAGAGAGTACACAACATCGTCTTAAAGGCAACACAAGTTAGCATAGATTGGTGTACATTCTTATTTATTACACTGAATTCAAGAAAAAATATGCTTATTTCATCAAACAAGATGGATACATCGACTGACTGGTACACAATTACACGCAAGACGGATATTTACAGAATTAAGAAAGCAAACCCATCCTTTGAAAGTAACGCATTCATGTGTTGCATGCCATCGCGAAGAATGCGGCTTAAGCACTTTTTACTCACCTGCAAATTGTAAAGAGCATAAGGTAGTATCATCCAGACAAGCAAACAAGTAAGGCATTTGGGAAAGACACAGAGGGAATCCAAGAACAAGTTAAATAAAATAGAACACTAGTAAGTACAGACATCTTGATCCATCCGTGTACCAAACGAGGACAACGTCAGTGAAATCAAAGACCATATAAATATAATAAACTAGGATAAGGGGGCCAGGACGGGACATGTGAAAAAGTTACCTCACATGCTTTGTGTTGTAGCTCCTTAAACATGGCGTCATCTCCAACATAATCGAAGGATGGAATGTGCAGCAACCATTCAGGCAGTTTGCTCATCTTAGGGACCAAGGGAATATATAGTTACCTCACATCCTTTCTGTTGCAGCTCCTTCAACGTCTTGTCATCTCCAACAGAAACCAAGGGCATTTTGTATAGTCCCAAATGATTGAGGGATGGAAGGTGCAGCAAACCCTCGGGGAGATTCCTCATCTTAGGGAACCCCTCGAGTATCATGTGGGAAAGCCTTGGCATGGTACCGGCCTCGATCTTCCACTCCTCAGTGTTCGGACAACGTAAGAGTTGTAAGATCTGCAGACGAGGAAAACCTAGGGCGGAGCATGACATGGTTCGTCCAGTGTACCCCTCCAACTTCAACACCATAAGACATTGAAGCTTCTCCAACACCGGCATCGGGTCTTGTTTAATGGCATAAGAAGATAGATTGAAACTTCTTAGGTTTTGTGGGAGGTGATTGCTCTCAGGCAATTTATCAAAATCACTCAACTGTGAGAGGTGAACATCAACCAGGCAAGGCATGTGTGCAAATATATTTATCATTTCTGCAGTCATGCGCGGGTGTATACTCAACCACAAGGTTGTTAGTTGACTCATTTGGCGCAGAAACATCATCATGTCAAGATTGCAATATTTGTTCGAATTAGTAGGGAAAATACATAACCGGAAGGTCTGGAGATCCATTTGTTGAACACCCCTTGGTGAAGAAAATCCATCACAGAGGTGAACATGCCTTAGAGAAGGGATATCCCACATAGATTTTGGTACTAGTGAGTGTGTGTCAGTCATATCAATAGTTTGGAGGTAAAGGAGTTGTCCAATTGAAGAAAGGAGAGTCACATCTTTACATCTGATGAATCTAAGGCATCTTAGGTGAATGCACCCACTAATTGCACTGGACGAACCCCTTATTTTTGAGTCCTCAACGTGAAGAACTCGAAGAAATGTGAGTTTAGGGAGATATATTGGTGGAAGTTGAAAGCCAATTAGAGCTCGGAGATTAGGCGGTGCGTGCAAATTCTGACCATTGAAGCCTTGATAAGAAGAATGATATGATGTCATGATATCAGTTGATGGCGCGGTAAGTTGGCCTGCAATATTTTTTGTTTGCCAATTTTCAGCAAGAGACAACATAATTGCCTCATATCAAAGAATAATTTTTCTACATGCCATTGGTAACTGACATCTTTATCCAAAAAAATGGTAACTGACATATCTCTATGTTATTAACAGAAAAACTGTAAAAATTTGGAAAATGTAAAGAGTGTACCGAAACTATTTTGCCGCTAAATGCAATTACTTATATGTTCACTATGTGATTTCTAGCTAGCACGCACTGTTTTGTCTGTTTGGGTATCAAAAATAGAAAAAGAGATACATTAAGCAAATAAAATTTACGCATAGTACAACATTGACTTTACAAGTATAATTTATGATTTTCTCTATAAAAAACTAAAAAAAACATAATTTAGCTAATGGAGCTCTTCTAATTGACAGTTAATGAAATCAAATAGAGAAACTAAATGTTCTATACAGTAATAGGAAATGGTTTACCTTGCATATACTAGTGGCATAAATAAAAGTAGGCTATTTAGGAGTGGCATCAACAAGGTTTCAATACTACTAAAATATAAAATTGTTGAAAGAGATGAAAGACCTGAAGTTTTTTTAATGACATAAAGAAAACCGTCTTGTTTTGCCTCTTCTATACACCAATCATGTAAAATATCATGAACCCTCAGTTCCTCTATCCATCCAAGTGCCTTGCTTCTGTCGGTAACTTGCACCAAGCTTCTTTGAGCTAGCTCAGCTACATACTTACGTGCTATTTCTTCCTGGTCATGTATTTGTGCCTGTGGAATAAATCCTTCTGCTATCCATAGTGCAACTAGAACAGAGACACCTATAATATAATCCTCGGGAAAAGCAGCAAGATAGAGGAAACATGACCTCAAATGAGGATCTGCCAGGTCCTTGTAACTGCGAGCTAGTATGTCTCTCATCGAATGTACATTTGTGGTGGACGGCCAACCCAACAACACATCGGACCATGATTGCGTATTCATATTCTTTGATAGATAACCTCCCAAAACTGTAAGTGCAAGTGGCAGCCCGTCACACTTACTTGCTAGTTTTCTCCCAAGTTTTTCAAACTCGTCCACGTCACGCATGGCAGACCGTCGAGTATGATGGTAAAGCTTTGCTACGAAATAGCTCCCAACTTTTCTCTTCATCTAAATGCTTCAAAGCATGAACATGGGTTGACATTTCTACATGTTTTGCAACATCTACCTTCCTTGTGGTTAGCAGTATTCTACTACCGTTAGAAGCATCAGGAAAGGCTTTAACTGTTCTATTTAGTTGGTACCACGCGTCTTCTTTCCACACATCATCGAGAACTACCAAGTATCTCTTCTGTAATAGAAAATCATTGATCTTCTTTCCCACTTCATACTCCTGCATTTGATCAATTGAATCATATGTGTTGCTTGTTATTTGTTTCATAATATCCTTGAGTAAATCAATGCCCTTGAATGTTTGAGATAAAGTCACCCATGCAACAATGTCGAAGTTTTGTCTGACTCTAGATGAGGTGCAAATTTTTCTAGCTAGTGTTGTTTTCCCCGCCCCACCCATGGCAACTATGGAGATGACACTTAGCATGTTCTCACCATCAACTAACTGGTCTACTATTTCTCCATGCTCATCTTGAAAACCAACCATGACAACATCATCTTCACAGTGTTGGTGGGTAAGTCCGGAATCTTGTGGAAACTCATTCACAACTACATGAGTATTACACATATCAATTTTCAGATGTTCTGCACTTTGAAATATCTCATTGAGCTTCCTTCTTACACGTCGAATCCTTACACCTATTTTATGAAGGGTGGCCATGTCACTTGGTAGGCGAGCATAACTTGAAATAGCACTCATGAATCCCTTATCGAGCTTGTTTTTCTTTTCCATGTAATCTGCAGCTTCAATGATATTTTGAGCTTCATAAGCTGCATTCCTAACCTGACTCACCAAGATAGCAACTCTAGCGTTGCCTGACCTCCATTTTTCATCAGCATCTTTGAGGTAGGCCTGCAGTCTCATCAACTCATCTTTCAAGAACTCCACTTCAACAGTGACCCCACATAAGAATCTGGTCTCATGAACAACAAGATTGCCCACACTCCCAACCACGGTTCTAACAGCGGACTCTGCCATTCCTCCTTGCCTGGGAGATGGTGTTTGATTAGCCTTTATTTTCACAAAAAAAGTAAAGTAGGAACATTTTCGGAAGGTAGTTTTTATTAGAGATAAATTATGTACAATTACTAAACTAGTACAAGTCATGAAGATTTGTATCCAATTAAACTACTTATAGTGGGAATAATATAGGTAGTAACATCACACACCCCAAGATATTTTGGTGATATGGCGTGACAACAAATGAGAAAAATAGAGTAAGGTGGCAGTAACTAGCTAACATCACACTGTGCAAACAAGGTGAGTCTAGAACATAGTAAATAATATAATACATAAAACCACATATACGTTACTACCCACTATGAAAGTAATAACTTGGACTACTCTAGAATTCACTAGAACAACTCGATCGCGGGAGAAGTTTTCCGAGAAAAATTTGGCTTTTGGAGCAGGTGTGACAGATTTGGCACCTAATTTCGCGAGGTTTCAACGGGGACGAAGGAGGGAGGGAGGGGTGATCCGCAAGAACATAAACTGACCATGAATGCGGGCTCAATTAGCGGTGATTGATCCTCTTCCGATCTGATCAGGTGGCATGTGATACGTCTCCAACGTATCGATAATTTCTTGTGTTCCATGCCACATTATTGATGTTATCTACATGTTATATGCACACTTTATGTCATATTCGTGCATTTTCTGGAACTAACCTATTAACAAGATGCCGAAGTGCCGGTTCCTGTTTTACTGCTGTTTTTGGTTTCGGAAATCCTAGTAACGAAATATTCTCGGAATTGGACGAAATCAACGCCCGGGTTCCTATTTTCACCGGAAGCATCCGGAACACCCGAGAGCTGCCGGAGGGGGCCACATGGGCCCCGGATGACAGGCCGGCGCGGCCCGAGCCCCGGCCGCGCCGCCCTATGGTGCCACCGCCTCTTCGACCCTCCTGCGCCGCCTCTTCGCCTATATAAAGTCCCTGGATCGAAAACCCTGAGGCGAAGAACCACGATACGAAAAACCTTCCAGAGCCGCCGCCATCGCGAAGCCAAGATCTGGGGGACAGGATCTCTGTTCCGGCACCCTGCCGGAGCGGGGAAGTGCCCCCGGAAGGCTTCTCCATCGACACCGCTGCCATCTCCACCGCCATCTTCATCACCGCTGCTGCTCCCATGAGGAGGGAGTAGTTCTCCATCGAGGCTCGGGGCTGTACCGGTAGCTATGTGGTTAATCTCTCTACTATGTACTTCAATACAATGATCTCATGAGCTGCTTTACATGATTGAGATTCATATGAGTTTTGTATCACTACTATCTATGTGCTACTCTAGCAAAGTTATTAAAGTAGTTCTATTCCTCCCGCACGTGTGTAAAGGTGACGAGTGTGTGCACCGTGTTAGTACTTGGTTTATGCTATGATCATGATCTCTTGTAGATTGAGAAGTTAACTATTGCTATGATAATATTGATGTGATCTATTCCTCCTACATATGCATGAAGGTGACGAGTGTGCATGCTATGCTAGTACTTGGTTTAGTAGCGTTGATCTATCTTACACTAAAGGTTACTTAAACATGAGCATTATTGTGGAGCTTGTTAACTCCGGCATTGAGGGTTCGTGTAATCCTACGCAATGTGTTCATCATCCAACAAAAGTGTAGAGTATGCATTTATCTATTCTGTTATGTGATCAATGTTGAGAGTGTCCACTAGTGAAAGTCTATTCCCTAGGCCTTGTTCCTAAATACTGCTGCGTTACTACTGCTGCGTTACTACTGCTGAGTTACTACTGCTTGTTTACTGTTTTACTGTGTTACTACTGCTGCAATACCACCACCATCAACTACGCGCCAAGCACTTTTCTGGCACCGTTGCTACTGCTCATATATATTCATACCACCTGTATTTCACTATCTCTTCGCCGAACTAGTGCACCTATTAGGTGTGTTGGGGACACAAGAGACTTCTTGCTTTGTGGTTGCAGGGTTGCATGAGAGGGATATCTTTGACCTCTTCCTCCCTGAGTTCGATAAACCTTGGGTATCCACTTAAGGGAAACTTGCTGCTGTTCTACAAACCTCTCGCTCTTGGAGGCCCAACACCGTCTACATGAAAGGAGGGGGAACGTAGACATCAAGCACTTTTCCGGCGCCGTTGTCGGGGAGGAAAGGTAAAAGGCTCTCATACTACGGTCTCGGGTAAAGTACTTTTTCGTTGCCGTCGTGTGTGTGCTCGAAGCTATTTCCTTTAGATCCTGCAATTGCATCTTTTTGTTTCTTGTTTACACTAGTTTGGCATAATGGACAACAATGAGCTTCTTATTCTATTTCCTGAATTAAAACATGGATTGTTTGATGCGAAAATTAAAAAACCTATGAAATCTTATTTGCATGCTGGTAGTAATATTAGTATGAACGCTTTGAACACCATTGTTGATAATAATATAGAAAGTTCTAAGCTTGGGGAAGCTGGTTTGCATGATATTTTTAGTCCCCCAAGCATTGAGGAGAAAATTTTCTTTGATGATACTTTGCCTCCTATTTCTGATGATGATAATGATAGTGGTCTTTTGGTACCACCTACTATGGAGAGTAAATTTTGTTGTGACTATACTATGCCTCCAACACTTGATGAGAATAATAATGATAGCTACTTTGTTGAATTTGCTCCCACTACAACTAATAAAATTGATTATGCTTATGTTGGGAGTAGTAATAATTTTATGCATGAGACTCATGATAAGAATGCTTTATGTGATAGTTATATTGTTGAGTTTGCTCATGTTGCTACTGAAAATTATTATGAGAGAGGGAAATATGGTTGTAGAAATTTTCATGTTACTAAAATGCCTCTCTATGTGCTGAAATTTTTGATGCTACACTTGTTTTATCTTCCTATGCTTGTTACTTTGCTCTTCATGAACTTGTTTATTTACAAGATTCCTATGCATAGGAAGCATGTTAGACTTAAATGTGTTTTGAATTTGCCTCTTGATGCTCTCTTTTGCTTCAAATACTATTTCTTGCGAGTGCATCATTAAAACTGCTTGAGCCCATCTTAATGGCTAAAAAGAAAGAACTTCTTGGGAGATAACCCATGTGTTATTTTGCTACAGTACTTTGTTTTATATTTGTGTCTTGGAAGTTGTTTACTACTGTAGCAACCTCTCCTTATCTTAGTTTTGTGTTTTGTTGTGCCAAGTAAAGTCTTTGATAGTAAAGTCAATACTAGATTTGGATTACTGCGCAGAAACTGTTTTCTTTGCTGTCACGAATCTGGGCAAAATTCTCTGTAGGTAACTCAGAAAATTATGCCAATTTACGTGAGTGATCCTCAGATATGTACGCAACTTTCATTCAATTTGAGCATTTTCGTTTGAGCAAGTCTGGTGGCCTAATAAAATCCATCTTTACGGACTGTTCTGTTTTGACAGATTCTGCCTTTTATTTCGCATTGCCTCTTTTGCTATGTTGGATGAATTTCTTTGATCCATTAATGTCCAGTAGCTTTATGCAATATCCAGAAGTGTTAAGAATGATTGTGTCACCTCTGAACATGTGAATTTTTATTGTCCACTAACCCTCTAATGAGTTGTTTCGAGTTTGGTGTGGAGGAAGTTTTCAAGGGTCAAGAGAGGAGGATGATATACTATGATCAAGAAGAGTGAAAGCTCTAAGCTTGGGGATGCCCGGTGGTTCACCCCAGCATATATCAAGAAGACTCAAGCATCTAAGCTTGGGGATGCCCAAGGCATCCCCTTCTTCATCGACAACATTATCAGGTTCCTCCCCTGAAACTATATTTTTATTCAGTCACATCTTATGTACTTTACTTGGAGCGTCTGTTTGTTTGCTTTTGTTTTTTGTTTTGTTTGAATAAATTGGATTACATCATGCTTGTGTGGGAGAGAGACACGCTCCGCTGTAGCATATGGACAAGTATGTCCTTGGTTTCTACTCATAGTATTCATGGCGAAGTTTCTCCTTCGTTAAATTGTTATATGGTTGGAATTGGAAAATGATACATGTAGTAATTGCTATAAATGTCTTGGGTAATGTGATACTTGGCAATTGTTGTGCTCATGTTTAAGCTCTTGCATCATATGCTTTGCACCCATTAATGAAGAAATACATAGAGCATGCTAAAATTTGGTTTGCATAATTGGTCTCTCTAAGGTCTAGATAATTTCTAGTATTGAGTTTGAACAACAAGGAAGACGGTGTAAAGTCTTATAATGTTTTCAATATGTCTTTTATGTGAGTTTCGCTGCACCGGTTCATCCTTGTGTTTGTTTCAAATAACCTTGCTAGCCTAAACCTTGTATCGAGAGGGAATACTTCTCATGCATCCAAAATCCTTGAGCCAACCACTATGCCATTTGTGTCCACCATACCTACCTACTACATGGTATTTTCTGCCATTCCAAGTAAATACTTCATGTGCTACCTTTAAACCTTCAAAATGCTTCTCAATTTGTGTTAATGTTTTATAGCTCATGAGGAAGTATGTGGTGTTTATCTTTCAACCTTGTCATTTACTTTTGACAGACTTTCATAATGGACTAGTGGCACATCCGCTTTTCCAATAATTTTGCAAAAAGAGCTGGCAATGGGGTTCCCGACCCCAATTAATTACAACTTGCATTAATAATTCTCTTCACATGTTTTGCTCTGATTCATCAGCAAGCAACTTAATTTTGCAAATAGACACTCCTCCATGGTATGAGATTGATGGTAGGCACCCGAGGATTCGGTTAGCCATGGCTTGTGTAAGCAAAGGTTGGGAGGAGTGTCACCCATAAATAAATAAAAACTAAAATACATGTGTAAACAAAAGAGAAGAGGGATGATCTACCTTGCTGGTAGAGATAACGTCCTTCATGGGAGCCGCTCTTGAAAGTCTGGTTGGCGAGGTAGTTAGAGTACCCATTACCATTCGTTGACAACAACAAACACCTCTCAAAACTTTACTTTTATGCTCTCTATATGATTTTAAAACTTGAAAAGCTCTAGCACATGATTTATCCCTGCTTCCCTCTGCGAAGGACCATTCTTTTACTTTCAATGTTGAGTCAGTTCACCTATCTCTTTCCACCTCAAGAAGCAAACACTTGTGTGAACTGTGCATTGATTCCTACATACTTGCATATTGCACTTGTTATATTACTTTGCATTGACAATTATCCATGAGATATACATGTTACAAGTTGAAAGCAACCGCTGAAACTTAATCTTCTTTTGTGTTGTTTCAATGCCTTTACTTTGAATTATTGCTTTATGAGTTAACTCTTATGCAAGACTTATTGATGCTTGTCTTGAAGTGCTATTCATGAAAAGTCTTTGCTATATGATTCACTTGTTTACTCATGTCATTACCATTGTTTTGATCGCTGCATTCATTACATATACTTTACAAATAGTATGATCAAGGTTATGATGGCATGTCACTCCAGAAATTATCTGTGTTATCGTTTTACCTGCTCGGGACGAGCAGAACTAAGCTTGGGGATGCTGATACGTCTCCAACGTATCGATAATTTCTTGTGTTCCATGCCACATTATTGATGTTATCTACATGTTATATGCACACTTTATGTCATATTCGTGCATTTTTCGGAACTAACCTATTAACAAGATGCCGAAGTGCCGGTTCCTGTTTTCGCTGTTTTTGGTTTCGAAATCCTAGTAACGAAATATTCTCGGAATTGGACGAAATCAACGCCCGGGTTCCTATTTTCACCGGAAGCATCCAGAACACCCGAGAGCTGCCGGAGGGGGCCACATGGGCCCCGGATGACGAGCCGGCGCGGCCCAGGCCCCGGCCGCGCCGCCCTATGGTGCCACCGCCTCTTCGACCCTCCCGCGCCGCCTCTTCGCCTATATAAAGTCCCTGGATCGAAAACCCCGAGGCGAAGAACCACGATACGAAAAACCTTCCGGAGCCGCCGCCATCGCGAAGCCAAGATCGCGGGGACAGGATCTCCGTTCCGGCACCCGCCGGAGCGGGGAAGTGCCCCGGAAGGCTTCTCCATCGACACCGCTGCCATCTCCACCGCCATCTTCATCACCGCTGCTTGCTCCCATGAGGAGGGAGTAGTTCTCCATCGAGGCTCGGGGCTGTACCGGTAGCTATGTGGTTAATCTCTCTACTATGTACTTCAATACAATGATCTCATGAGCTGCTTTACATGATTGAGATTCATATGAGTTTTGTATCACTACTATCTATGTGCTACTCTAGCAAAGTTATTAAAGTAGTTCTATTCCTCCCGCACGTGTGTAAAGGTGACGAGTGTGTGCACCGTGTTAGTACTTGGTTTATGCTATGATCATGATCTCTTGTAGATTGAGAAGTTAACTATTGCTATGATAATATTGATGTGATCTATTCCTCCTACATATGCATGAAGGTGACAGAGTGTGCATGCTATGCTAGTACTTGGTTTAGTAGCGTTGATCTATCTTACACTAAAGGTTACTTAAACATGAGCATTATTGTGGAGCTTGTTAACTCCGGCATTGAGGGTTCGTGTAATCCTACGCAATGTGTTCATCATCCAACAAAAGTGTAGAGTATGCATTTATCTATTCTCGTTATGTGATCAATGTTGAGAGTGTCCACTAGTGAAAGTCTATTCCCTAGGCCTTGTTCCTAAATACTGCTGCGTTACTACTCGCTGCGTTACTACTGCTGAGTTACTACCGCTTGTTTCATTGTTTTACTTGTGTTACTACTCGCTGCAATACCACCACCATCAACTACGCGCCAAGCACTTTTACGGCACCGTTGCTACTGCTCATATATATTCATACCACTCTGTATTTCACTATCTCTTCGCCGAACTAGTGCACCTATTAGGTGTGTTGGGGACACAAGAGACTTCTTGCTTTGTGGTTGCGGGGTTGCATGAGAGGGATATCTTTGACCTCTTCCTCCCCGAGTTCGATAAACCTTGGGTATCCACTTAAGGGAAACTTGTCTGCTGTTCTACAAACCTCTGCTCTTGGAGGCCCAACACCTGTCTACATGAAAGGAGGGGGAACGTAGACATCAAGCACTTTTACTGGCGCCGTTCCGGGGAGGAAAGGTAAAAAGGCTCTCATACTACGGTCTCAGGTAAAGTACTTTTCTGTTGCCGTCGTGTGTGTGCTCGAAGCTATTTCCTTTAGATCCTGCAATTGCATCTTTTTGTTTCTTGTTTACACTAGTTTGGCATAATGGACAACAATGAGCTTCTTATTCTATTTCCTGAATTAAAACATGGATTGTTTGATGCGAAAATTAAAAAACCTATGAAATCTTATTTGCATGCTGGTAGTAATATTAGTATGAACGCTTTGAACACCATTGTTGATAATAATATAGAAAGTTCTAAGCTTGGGGAAGCTGGTTTGCATGATATTTTTAGTCCCCCAAGCATTGAGGAGAAAATTTTCTTTGATGATACTTTGCCTCCTATTTCTGATGATGATAATGATAGTGGTCTTTTGGTACCACCTACTATGGAGAGTAAATTTTGTTGTGACTATACTATGCCTCCAACACTTGATGAGAATAATAATGATAGCTACTTTGTTGAATTTGCTCCCACTACAACTAATAAAATTGATTATGCTTATGTTGGGAGTAGTAATAATTTTATGCATGAGACTCATGATAAGAATGCTTTATGTGATAGTTATATTGTTGAGTTTGCTCATGTTGCTACTGAAAATTATTATGAGAGAGGGAAATATGGTTGTAGAAATTTTCATGTTACTAAAATGCCTCTCTATGTGCTGAAATTTTTGATGCTACACTTGTTTTATCTTCCTATGCTTGTTACTTTGCTCTTCATGAACTTGTTTATTTACAAGATTCCTATGCATAGGAAGCATGTTAGACTTAAATGTGTTTTGAATTTGCCTCTTGATGCTCTCTTTTGCTTCAAATACTATTTCTTGCGAGTGCATCATTAAAACTGCTTGAGCCCATCTTAATGGCTAAAAAGAAAGAACTTCTTGGGAGATAACCCATGTGTTATTTTGCTACAGTACTTTGTTTTATATTTGTGTCTTGGAAGTTGTTTACTACTGTAGCAACCTCTCCTTATCTTAGTTTTGTGTTTTGTTGTGCCAAGTAAAGTCTTTGATAGTAAAGTCAATACTAGATTTGGATTACTGCGCAGAAACTGTTTTCTTTGCTGTCACGAATCTGGGCAAAATTCTCTGTAGGTAACTCAGAAAATTATGCCAATTTACGTGAGTGATCCTCAGATATGTACGCAACTTTCATTCAATTTGAGCATTTTCGTTTGAGCAAGTCTGGTGGCCTAATAAAATCCATCTTTACGGACTGTTCTGTTTTGACAGATTCTGCCTTTTATTTCGCATTGCCTCTTTTGCTATGTTGGATGAATTTCTTTGATCCATTAATGTCCAGTAGCTTTATGCAATATCCAGAAGTGTTAAGAATGATTGTGTCACCTCTGAACATGTGAATTTTTATTGTCCACTAACCCTCTAATGAGTTGTTTCGAGTTTGGTGTGGAGGAAGTTTTCAAGGGTCAAGAGAGGAGGATGATATACTATGATCAAGAAGAGTGAAAGCTCTAAGCTTGGGGATGCCCCGGTGGTTCACCCCAGCATATATCAAGAAGACTCAAGCATCTAAGCTTGGGGATGCCCAAGGCATCCCCTTCTTCATCGACAACATTATCAGGTTCCTCCCCGAAACTATATTTTTATTCAGTCACATCTTATGTACTTTACTTGGAGCGTCTGTTTGTTTGCTTTTGTTTTTTGTTTTGTTTGAATAAATTGGATTACATCATGCTTGTGTGGGAGAGAGACACGCTCCGCTGTAGCATATGGACAAGTATGTCCTTGGTTTCTACTCATAGTATTCATGGCGAAGTTTCTCCTTCGTTAAATTGTTATATGGTTGGAATTGGAAAATGATACATGTAGTAATTGCTATAAATGTCTTGGGTAATGTGATACTTGGCAATTGTTGTGCTCATGTTTAAGCTCTTGCATCATATGCTTTGCACCCATTAATGAAGAAATACATAGAGCATGCTAAAATTTGGTTTGCATAATTGGTCTCTCTAAGGTCTAGATAATTTCTAGTATTGAGTTTGAACAACAAGGAAGACGGTGTAAAGTCTTATAATGTTTTCAATATGTCTTTTATGTGAGTTTCGCTGCACCGGTTCATCCTTGTGTTTGTTTCAAATAACCTTGCTAGCCTAAACCTTGTATCGAGAGGGAATACTTCTCATGCATCCAAAATCCTTGAGCCAACCACTATGCCATTTGTGTCCACCATACCTACCTACTACATGGTATTTTCTGCCATTCCAAGTAAATACTTCATGTGCTACCTTTAAACCTTCAAAATGCTTCTCAATTTGTGTTAATGTTTTATAGCTCATGAGGAAGTATGTGGTGTTTATCTTTCAACCTTGTCATTTACTTTTGACAGACTTTCATAATGGACTAGTGGCACATCCGCTTTTCCAATAATTTTGCAAAAAGAGCTGGCAATGGGGTTCCCAGCCCCAATTAATTACAACTTGCATTAATAATTCTCTTCACATGTTTTGCTCTGATTCATCAGCAAGCAACTTAATTTTGCAAATAGACACTCCTCCATGGTATGAGATTGATGGTAGGCACCCGAGGATTCGGTTAGCCATGGCTTGTGTAAGCAAAGGTTGGGAGGAGTGTCACCCATAAATAAATAAAAACTAAAATACATGTGTAAACAAAAGAGAAGAGGGATGATCTACCTTGCTGGTAGAGATAACGTCCTTCATGGGAGCCGCTCTTGAAAGTCTGGTTGGCGAGGTAGTTAGAGTACCCATTACCATTCGTTGACAACAACAAACACCTCTCAAAACTTTACTTTTATGCTCTCTATATGATTTTAAAACTTGAAAAGCTCTAGCACATGATTTATCCCTGCTTCCCTCTGCGAAGGACCATTCTTTTACTTTCAATGTTGAGTCGAGTTCACCTATCTCTTTCCACCTCAAGAAGCAAACACTTGTGTGAAGCTGTGCATTGATTCCTACATACTTGCATATTGCACTTGTTATATTACTTTGCATTGACAATTATCCATGAGATATACATGTTACAAGTTGAAAGCAACCGCTGAAACTTAATCTTCTTTTGTGTTGTTTCAATGCCTTTACTTTGAATTATTGCTTTATGAGTTAACTCTTATGCAAGACTTATTGATGCTTGTCTTGAAGTGCTATTCATGAAAAGTCTTTGCTATATGATTCACTTGTTTACTCATGTCATTACCATTGTTTTGATCGCTGCATTCATTACATATACTTTACAAATAGTATGATCAAGGTTATGATGGCATGTCACTCCGAAATTATCCGTGTTATCGTTTTACCTGCTCGGGACGAGCAGTAACTAAGCTTGGGGATGCTGATACGTCTCCAACGTATCGATAATTTCTTGTGTTCCATGCCACATTATTGATGTTATCTACATGTTATATGCACACTTTATGTCATATTCGTGCATTTTCCGGAACTAACCTATTAACAAGATGCCGAAGTGCCAGTTCCTGTTTTCTGCTGTTTTTGGTTTCAGAAATCCTAGTAACGAAATATTCTCGGAATTGGACGAAATCAACGCCCAGGTTCCTATTTTCACCGGAAGCATCCAGAACACCCGAGAGCTGCCAGAGGGGGGCCACATGGGCCCCAGATGACAGGCCGGCGCGGCCCAGGCCCTGGCCGCGCCGCCCTATGGTGCCACCGCCTCTTCGACCCTCCTGCGCCGCCTCTTCGCCTATATAAAGTCCCTGGATCGAAAACCCTGAGGCGAAGAACCACGATACGAAAAACCTTCCAGAGCCGCCGCCATCGCGAAGCCAAGATCTGGGGGACAGGATCTCTGTTCCGGCACCCTGCCGGAGCGGGGAAGTGCCCCGGAAGGCTTCTCCATCGACACCGCTGCCATCTCCACCGCCATCTTCATCACCGCTGCTGCTCCCATGAGGAGGGAGTAGTTCTCCAACGAGGCTCGGGGCAGTACCGGTAGCTATGTGGTTAATCTCTCTACTATGTACTTCAATACAATGATCTCATGAGCTGCTTTACATGATTGAGATTCATATGAGTTTTGTATCACTACTATCTATGTGCTACTCTAGCAAAGTTATTAAAGTAGTTCTATTCCTCCCGCACGTGTGTAAAGGTGACAGTGTGTGCACCGTGTTAGTACTTGGTTTATGCTATGATCATGATCTCTTGTAGATTGAGAAGTTAACTATTGCTATGATAATATTGATGTGATCTATTCCTCCTACATATGCATGAAGGTGACGAGTGTGCATGCTATGCTAGTACTTGGTTTAGTAGCGTTGATCTATCTTACACTAAAGGTTACTTAAACATGAGCATTATTGTGGAGCTTGTTAACTCCGGCATTGAGGGTTCGTGTAATCCTACGCAATGTGTTCATCATCCAACAAAAGTGTAGAGTATGCATTTATCTATTCTGTTATGTGATCAATGTTGAGAGTGTCCACTAGTGAAAGTCTATTCCCTAGGCCTTGTTCCTAAATACTGCTGCGTTACTACTGCTGCGTTACTACTGCTGAGTTACTACTCTTGTTTCTTGTTTTCTTGCGTTACTACTGCTGCAATACCACCACCATCAACTACGCGCCAAGCACTTTTCTAGCACCGTTGCTACTGCTCATATATATTCATACCACCTGTATTTCACTATCTCTTCGCCGAACTAGTGCACCTATTAGGTGTGTTGGGGACACAAGAGACTTCTTGCTTTGTGGTTGCAGGGTTGCATGAGAGGGATATCTTTGACCTCTTCCTCCCTGAGTTCGATAAACCTTGGGTATCCACTTAAGGGAAACTTGCTGCTGTTCTACAAACCTCTGCTCTTGGAGGCCCAACACTGTCTACAGGAAAGGAGAGGGAACGTAGACATCAGCATGCAGAACCAACGTGAGAAAAACACCCTGATTTTCCGATTCTATCATTAACCATCACAGGAAACAAGAAGAAAATGTTGTTTGCAGCGATCATTCTGGTCCAATGGTTAACCACCTAAATCCTAGCGCTAAACAATACTATACTACCATAAATACCGGTATATATGGAGGGATTAGTAACATGTCATATGTTAGACTACTACTAGTCTAAATTATTTCCCACTATAACTAGCCTTAGTGAACTGCTTTGGATACTTGTTCCCCCCTTCTGTAGCCGTGTTTGATTAGACTGATCTGATCGGCAAGAACCTAGCTTTAATTAGGTTCCAAGTCCACCATGCCGCGCACTAGCCATGGCCCATGGTCGACCTATCGGAGAAGAAGCTGTGAGAGACACCGAGAAACTCACCTAGAAGTGCTCGCAGCTCAAATCGTCCAGTTCGTCGAACGGCGGAGCGTGCTGTGTGCAGGCTGCGGACGAGCAGAGATCGACTTCACCTTGGTGTGGTCACGGCCGAGTCGTGAGTCAATGCTCGCGGGAGGCTAGATAGCTTGCTAGCTTTGCCTTGCTCGCGTATTTAATAGGAAGATCAGCACAACATGTCCAAACTGACATCGTCCCCTTGTGTAAGTTGGCGTTTTTTACATGGGAGAAACTGTAAGGGCCGGCCGGTCGTTTGTCACAAAAGAGAAACCTAAAATAAGAATCAAAGTGACGATGAAAACTTGTGGTGCTAAACAAGCGTGTGATTTGACGATTGAACAATGACCCACCAAAGAAACCCAGCCATGATAACCTGTGGTTTGTGAATGGGCCATGGCCTTTTTCCAGGAAACTGAATACTCCGGACCAGATTAGGCCGAATCCAACAGGACACCGCATAATGGATATAAATGGCAAAACCTATAAACCGACTGATACGTCTCCAATATATTTATAATTTCTGATGTTCCATGCTTGTTTTATGATAATACCTACATGTTTTGCTCACACTTTATAATGTTTTTATGCGTTTTCCGGAACTAACCTATTAACAAGATGCCGAAGTGCCAGTTCCTGTTTTCTGCTGTTTTTGGTTCCAGAAAGGCTGTTCGGACAATATTCTCGGAATTCGACGAAACAAAGACCCAGTATCTTATTTTTCCCGGAAGACCCAGAACACCGAAGGAGAGTCGGAGGCGGGCCAGGGGGCCACCACACGCCAGGGCCGCGCGGGCTCCACCCTGGCCGCGCCGGCCTATGGGGAGGAGGCCCCGGGCGCCCTCTGCGCCGCCTCTTCGCCTATATAAGCCCTTTCGACCTAAAAACGCGACACCAATTGACGAAACTCCGAGAAAGACTCCGGGGGCACCGCCGCCATCGCGAAACTCCAATTCGGGGGACGAAGTCTCCGTTCCGGCACCTGCTCGGACGGGGAAGTGCCCCGGAAGCCATCTCCATCGACGCCACCGCCTCCATCATGCTCCGTGAGTAGTTCCCCCATGGACTACGGGTTCTAGCGATAGCTAGTTGGTACTCTCTATCCCATGTACTTCAATACAATGATCTCATGAGCTGCCTTACACGATTGAGATCCATCCGATGTAATCGGTGTTGTGTTTGTTGGGATCCGATGGATGATACATTATGATTAGTCTATCTATAAAGTTTGTGAAGTTATTGTTGCTGCAATCTTGTTGTGTTTAATGCTTGTCACTAGGGCCCGAGTGGCATGATCTTAGATTTAAGCTCTATACTTATTGCTTAGATTGTATCTACAAGTTGTAAGCACATGTCTATGTCCGGAACCAAAGGCCCCAAAGTGACAGAAATTAGGACAACTGGAGGGGAAGGCGTAGGTATGAGGATCACATGTTTTCACCAAGTGTTAATGCTTTGCTCCGGTGCTCTATTAAAAGGAGTACCTTAATAGCCAGTAGATTCCCTTGAGGCCCGGCTGCCACCGGCTGGTAGGACAAAAGATGTCGTACAAGTTTCTCATTGCGAGCACGTATAACTATATATGGAAAACATGCCTACATGATTAATAATCTTGATGTTCTGTCTTAATGCTTTCAATCCTATCAATTGCCCAATTGTAATTTGTTCACCCAACACTTGTCACTTGTTATTGGAGAGTTACCACTAGTGTAGATCGCTGGGAACCCCGGTCCATCTCTCATCATCATTATATACTCGTTTTATATGTCATTGGAAGTAGTATCAACTATTTTCTGGTGCCATTGCCTCTGTGTTACTGTTACCTCTGTTGTGTTGCTGTTACTATTGCTCTCATATTACTGCTGCTTTCACATCACCCATGTTACTAGTGCTTTTCCAGGTGCAACTGAATTGACAACTCAGTTGTTAAGGCTTATAAGTATTCTTTACCTACCCTTGCGTCGAATCAATAAATTTAGGTTTTACTTCCCTCGAAGACTATTGCGATCTCCTATACTTGTGGGTTATCAAGACTATTTTCTGGCGCCGTTGCCGGGGAGGCATAGCTCTACTCATAAGTTCACCTGGGGAGTACACTCTACCTCTCTCTCTGTTTTTATTTTGTTTTATTTTGTTTTGCTTTGTTTACTTTTGCTTAGTTTACTTTTGCTTAGTTTCTTTTCGTCTTGTTTTATTTTTCTCATATATCCAAAAATCCATAAAAATTTGAAAAATCGAAAAATTAAAAACTGTTGTTATGGAAGAACGCATAACTATGTTGGAGCTTATTGAATTATATAATAATTATAGAAAATCAAGAGCGGGTGAAGTGATGAGTGCTGTGATAGAAAAATTGAATACAATTGCTAAAATCTTGCTTAAACGCCATGATATAAACTGTTGCTCTCAATAGGATACTAAACATCTTAAATTTCAATGTGGCTTTAGTGAAGAAGTTTTAATTAAGAACTATAATTGGAATAGCTATATTCATCTTGGGTTCGAAGAGGTAGAACAATTTGTCTTATTTATGGGAGCCTCTGAGATAGAATCCTTCATGGCTAAAAATTATGAAACTTGCGTTGTTTGTAAGGACCTTAAAGATTATGTCTCTTCTATCCTTAATTTTTGCATAGCAAGTTACAGTGATAATCCTTATATCATTGATTATAAAGAGAGACTCATTAATACACAAGAATGCACTCACAATTCGCAGGAACCAGTGGAAGAAGAAATTGATGAACCTGAAAGCTCATTGGATGAAAAAGAGGAGGAAATTGATGAACCTGAAAGCTCATTGGATGAAAAAGAGGAGGAAATTGATGAACAAAAAGAGGAAGAATGGATTAGCTACCCATGCCAACCTTCTAATGAGAGTAACTCTTTATCTCTTACACTATTTGATTGTCCTCCATGCTTACCAAAGGAGGTTGAATGTTATGTTCTCGTGGATTCTCTTGAAATATTACCTATAAGTAAAACTTGTGAGAATAATTATGCTACTGTTATCTATGATAATCCATGCTACTTTGATAAATCTTATGATAATGCTTTGTTTGTGCCTGATGTCGAAATGCATGGTACTAAAGAGTTTTGCGTAGCAAATGTTTATGATAAATCTTTAGATGATGGTCCTATGTTACTTGATAATATTAATTGTACTACTAATGAAAATGGGATTGGAGAAGTCTTGACTTTATGTAGGAGTCCCATATCTCTTGAGATTGATCAATCATCCTGTTATATTATTGATAAAAGTGGGTTTGAAAGTTTTGACCCCGTTATTTTTGAGCCTGATAAAAATTATGTGTTTGTGAATCATGAAAAGTATGCTGCATGTGATAGTTATATTGTTGAGTTTGTTCATGAAGCTACTGAAAATTATTATGAGAGAGGAAAATATGGTTGTAGAAATTTTCATGGTGCTAAAACACCTCTCTATATGCTTAAAATTTTGAAGTTACTCTTGTTTTATCTTCTTATGCTTGTCACTTTGTTCTTCATGAATTTATTTGTATACAAAATTCCTATGCATAGCAAGTGGGTTAGACTTAAATGTGTTTTGAATTTGCTTTTTGATGCCCTCTTTTGTTTCAACTCTTATTTCTTGTGAGTGCATCATTAAAATTGCTGAGCCCATCTTAATGGCTATAAAGAAAGAACTTCTTGGGAGATAACCCATGTGTTTATTTTGCTACTGTTTTGTTGTGTCTTGTAAGTTGTTACTACTGTAGCAACCTCTTCTTATCTTTATTTTATTGCATTGTTGTGCCAAGTGAAGTCTCTAATAGAAGGTTGATACTAGATTTGGATTTCTGCGCAGAAACAGATTTCTATCTGTCACGAATTTGGGTCAAATTCTCTGTAGGTAAATCAGAAAAATCTGCCAATTTACGTGCGTGTTCCTCAGATATGTACGCAACTTTCATTAGTTTTGAGTTTTCTGATTTGAGCAACGGAAGTACCTCTTAAAAATTCGTCTTTACTGGCTGTTCTGTTTTGGCAGATTCTGTCTCTGTTTTTTGCATTGTCTCTTGTGGACTTTAAGTGAGGCTTTCTAGATGTGGAGAGCTGTAGCTAATGTTTTATTGAGTTCTTGCAATGTGTCACAACAGGAATAAAGTGGATTAAAGTTTTTTTGAGTACTAACCCCTCTAATGAAGTTTATGAGAAGTTTGGTGTGAAGGAAGTTTTCAAGGGTCAAAAGAGGAGGATGATATATGATCAAGAAGAGTGAAAAGTCTAAGCATGGGGATGCCCACGGGTTCATCCCTGCATATTTTAAGAAGGCTCAAGCGTCTAAGCTTGGGGATGCCCAAGGCATCCCCTTCTTCATCAACAATTTATCAGATTTCTTCTATTGAAACTATATTTTTATTCGGTCACATCTTATGTGCTTTACTTGGAGCATCTGTGTGCTTTTAGTTTTGTTTTTGTTTAAATAAGATCAGATCCTAGCAATCCTTGTTTGGGAGAGAGACACGCTCCGCTTTTTCATATGAACACTTGTGTTCTTCGTTCAATGGTAAAAGTTGGAAGCTGTTGCATTTATTGTTATTTGGTTGGAAACAGAAAATGCCTCATATTGTCTTGGATAATTTGATACTTGGCAATTGTTTTGAGCTCTCAAGTAGATCATGTTTAATCTCATGCATCATGTAGTTTGAACCTATTAGTGGAGAACTACCGTAGAGCTTGTTGAAATTGGGTTGCATGATTGGTCTCTCTAAGGTCTAGATATTTTCTGGTAAAAGTGTTTGAGCAACAAGGAAGACAGTGTAGAGTATTATAGTGCTTGCAATATGTTCTTATGTAAGTTTTGTTGTACCGGTTCATACTTTTGTTTGCTTCAAATAACCTTGCTAGCCTAAACCTTGTACTGAGAGGGAATGCTTCTCGTACATCCAAAACCTTAAGCCAAAACCTATGCCATTTGTGTCCACCATACCTACCTACTATGTGGTATTTCCTGCCATTCCAAGTAAATACTTCATGTGCTACCTTTAAACAATTCAAAATGCTTCTCAGTTTGTGTCAATGTTTTATAGCTCATGAGGAAGTATGTGGTGTTTTATCTTTCAATCTTGTTGGGCAGCTTTCACCAATGGACTAGTGGCTTCATCCGCTTATCCAATAATTTTGCAAAAAGAGCTGGCAACGGGGTTCCCAGCCCCAATTAATCAACTTTCATTAATAATTCTCTTCACATGTTTTGCTCTGATTCGTCAGTAAGCAACTTAATTTTGCAAATAGACACTCCTCCATGGTATGTGAAATGTTGGAAGGCACCCGAGGATTCGGTTAGCCATGGCTTGAGAAAGCAAAGGTGGGGAGGAGTGTCATCTAAATAAAACTAAAAAGGCACTCCTTCATGGTATGAGATTGTTGGCAGGCACCTGAGGATTCGGTTATCCATGGTTTGTGAAAGCAAGGTTGGAAGGAGTGTCACCCAAAAATAAAAATAAATTAAACTAAAGTACATGTGAGAGATAATGTTCATGGGAGCCGCTCTTCGAAAGTCTATTTGGCAAGGGGGTTAGAGTGCCCACTACCATTCGTTGACAACAACAAACACCTCTCAAAACTTTACTTTTATGCTCTCTATATGATTTCAAAACTTAAAAAGCTCTAGCATATGATTTAATCTCTGCTTCCCTCTGCGAAGGGCCTTTCTTTTACTTTATGTTGAGTCAGTTTACCTACTTCCTTCCATCTTAGAAGCAAACACTTGTGTCAACTGTGCATTGATTCTTACATACTTGCTTATTTGCATTCATCATATTACTTTGTGTTGACAATTATCCATGAGATATGTATATTGAAAGTTGAAAGCAACTGCTGAAACTTATATCTTCCTTTGTGTTGCTTCGATGCCTTTACTTTGAATTTATTGCTTTATGAGTTAACTCTTATGCAAGACTTTTGATGCTTGTCTTAAAAGTACTATTCATGAAAAGTTTTGCTATATATTATCTATTTGTTAGCAACTATAGATCATTGCCTTGAGTCACTGCATTCATCTCATATGCTTTATAATAGTATGATCAAGGTTTTGTAAGTAGCATGTCACTACAGAAATTATTCTTTTTATCGTTTACCTACTCGAGGACGAGTAGGAACTAAGCTTGGGGATGCTGATACATCTCCAACGTATCTATAATTTCTGATGTTCCATGCTTGTTTTATGATAATACCTACATGTTTTGCTCACACTTTATAATGTTTTTATGCGTTTTCCGGAACTAACTTATTAACAAGATGCCGAAGTGCCAGTTCCTGTTTTCTGCTGTTTTTGGTTCCAGAAAGGCTGTTCGGGCAATATTCTCGGAATTCGACGAAACAAAGACCAGTATCTTATTTTTCCCGAAAGACCCAGAACACCGAAGGAGAGTCGGAGGCGGGCCAGGGGGCCACCACACGCCAGGGCCGCGTGGGCTCCACCCTGGCCGCGCCGGCCTATGGGGAGGAGGCCCCAGGCGCCCTCCTGCGCCGCCTCTTCGCCTATATAAGCCCTTTCGACCTAAAACGCGACACCAATTGACGAAACTCCAGAAAGACTCCAGTGGCGCCGCCGCCATCGCGAAACTCCAATTCGGGGGACAGAAGTCTCTGTTCCGGCACCCTGCCTGGACGGGGAAGTGCCCCCGGAAGCCATCTCCATCGACGCCACCGCCTCCATCATGCTCCGTGAGTAGTTCCCCCATGGACTACGGGTTCTAGCGATAGCTAGTTGGTACTCTCTATCTCATGTACTTCAATACAATGATCTCATGAGCTGCCTTACACGATTGAGATCCATCTGATGTAATCGGTGTTGTGTTTGTTGGGATCCGATGGATGATACATTATGATTAGTCTATCTATAAAGTTTGTGAAGTTATTGTTGCTGCAATCTTGTTGTGTTTAATGCTTGTCACTAGGGCCCGAGTGGCATGATCTTAGATTTAAGCTCTATACTTATTGCTTAGATTGTATCTACAAGTTGTAAGCACATGTCTATGTTCGGAACCAAAGGCCCCAAAGTGACAGAAATTGGGACAACTGGAGGGTAAGGCGTAGGTATGAGGATCACATGTTTTCACCAAGTGTTAATGCTTTGCTCCGGTGCTCTATTAAAAGGAGTACCTTAATAGCCGATAGATTCCCTTGAGGCCCGGCTGCCACCGGCTGGTAGGACAAAAGATGTTGTACAAGTTTCTCATTGCGAGCACGTATGACTATATATGGAAAACATGCATACATGATTAATAATCTTGATGTTCTGTCTTAATGCTTTTAATCCTATCAATTGCCCAATTGTAATTTGTTCACCCAACACTTGTCACTTGTTATTGGAGAGTTACCACTAGTGTAGATCGCTGGGAACTCCGGTCCATCTCTCATCATCATTATATACTCGTTCTATATGTCATTGGAAGTAGTATCGACTATTTTCTGGTGCCATTGCCTCTGTGTTACTGTTACCACTGCTGTGTTACTGTTACTATTGCTCTCATATTACTGCTGCTTTCACATCACCCCTGTTACTAGTGCTTTTCCAGGTGCAGCTGAATTGACAACTCAGTTGTTAAGGCTTATAAGTATTCTTTACCTCCCCTTGTGTCGAATCAATAAATTTGGGTTTTACTTCCCTCGAAGACTGTTGCGATCCCCTATACTTGTGGGTTATCACCGACCAGGTCGGTGGCTACCGGGCACCGCACACCACCTGGTCGGGTATGGGCTAGGCCCATTTGTGTCTGTTTAGCCTGTAGCAGTTCGTTTTTTTTCCTTTTTCTTATTTCTTTTCTAGTTTCTTTTTCTGTTTTCTTTTCTTTTTTCGGTTTTGTTTATATTTTTTCAGATTCAAAAATTTCAGTTTTTAAAAATTGTTCAAATTGAAAAATGTTTAAATTAAAAATGTTCAAATTTGAAAAACGTTCAAATCCGAAACTGTTCAAATTTGAAAACTGTTCAAATTTGAAAAACGTTCATATATGAAATTTGTTCATATTTGAAAATTGTTCTAATATGAAAATCGTTCAGATTCAAAAATTGTTCAAATATAAAATTTGTTCAAATTCAGAAATTTTTCAAATTCGGAAATTGTTCATAGAGAAAAATACATTTTTGTTCATAAAGTACACGGAAATACTTTTGTACACCCACGCATGGGTGTGGGTGTTTCTATCACCGTTCATTTATTCCTCGAGATTCGTGCCCACCATGGTAGATAGAAAGATTTCTTTCTCTCTCCTCTTTTTATCCGAATCTTAAAGCACAATGAACGGTGACGAAAACACCCACACCCATGCGTGGGTGTACAAAATCCACACTCGTAAAGTACATACAATATGTTTGTAGACAGAAGGAACTTCTTTTTGTGGAATTCAAATTTGAAAACCGTTCAAATTTGAAAACCGTTCATATATGAAATTTGTTCAAATTCAAAAATTGTTCTAATATGAAAATCGTTCAGATTCGAAAATTGTTCAAATATAAAATTTGTTCAAATTTAGAAATGTTCAAATTCGGAAATTGTTCATAGAGAAAAATACATTTTTATTCATAAAGTACATACAATATGTTTGTAGACAGAAGGAACTTCTTTCTGTGGAATTTTCTAACAATGTTCCTATATCTGCTTTTTGTATAATTTCAGTAAACTGTCACGAACTGAGAAAACGCTAGTGTGAGAATCAATGTCGTGACTGCTTCGTTCATTTTCACAAAAATTGAACGTACTGAAAAATTGCTAGCGACTAGATTCGAACTCGCTCCGTTCAGAAGCAGTCCCAGCTAGTTACCGAACAGCGAAATTAAAATTGCTAGCGAAGACAATCGAACTCAGCTCGATAACGAACTTGGAACCAGTCCACAGCGAAGCAGTCGAAGGAACCAGTATCAGAGAAACATGGGCCAGCCCAACAAAGACCAGAGGGGGTGGTCGGTGGCTGTTATACACCGGTGTAAAGCAGCTCCCGATAGAAATCGGCCTGCTTCGGTTCATATGTGGTGGCTCGCGGACACGAAAGTGGCATCAGCCCATTTGCAGGTGGCAGAAGCGCGAACGGCCTCGAAGCGCAAAACGAGTACTGTATAAGTCTTCTGTATTGATGAATGGATTCCTCAGTAGAAGCCATAGCTGCACCGATGACCTGACTTTGTTCTGCTTGTAGAATTCTCACTTGTGCAAAAACAGTAGTAATGCAAGGAAAATAGAATACCATTCAAGAGCAAGAACAATGCCTCTTCATCTAAATTCTAAAGACACCAGGAACGATATGTTAGTAACCAGGAACTCAGTACAGCGTGACCATGGAATGAACGTGTATAAAAGGATTGGATTTCAGATCACCACAGAATCCTCATGGTCCTTCCGTCCACAGAGTCTCTGACCAAAGGGAATCGGGAAGTCCTGAACCCTCGTTCTCGGGAAGTCATGACTCCTGAACTCTGGTCAGCTGCCATCGTCCCGTCCGCGCAGATGAATCTCCCGGCCGGTCATCAAGTAGGCTTCCACGGTGCATAGGCAGCGGCGGCCGAGGTAGCGGTCGGTGTTCATGATCACGGAATTGCCCTATGATCTGAGTTCACAATCTTGCTTTGCCATAAAAAGAAATCGAATAGTGAGAACACTAGAAACACCATTCAAGAAAAGAACAACAGAAACATCTCGATATCCTCTGAGCTTAACTGAAAGCAAGAACCACACACGGACACAGTGACCAGTCAGCAGATCATGCACAAAGAAAGCCACTAGGCATCGGCATTGATAAATGGATTTCTCAGCAGAATCCATAGCTGCAAACCATAATGAGCTGACTTTGTTCTTGTTGCAGACTTTTCACTTTGGCAAAAACCGTAGTAATACCAGGAAAATAGAATACTATTCAACAATGATTTCTTATCTAAATTCATAACGAACGATTTGTTGTTAGTCACGGCTTCACCAAGAGTGTGCTACAGATAGCATTGCAGTGTCAGGTGTCGATAAACCCATTCAAGAACAAGAACAATGCTTTCTTATCTAAATTCATTATCAACTCATATAGGATATCCTCTGAGCTTAGTTGAAATCAAGAACTATGCAGGATTAGAGCAGGAACCATACAGAGACACAGTGACCAGCAATCGGAGTATGCACGAAGAAAACCAACAGATATCTCATCCACACAAGTGAATGGTTTGTGAACTTGAAACGATAAGCATGTGGATAGTCTTAAGAAACATTTTTGTTTTGCTTTCCTCCCTCAACGTTTTGCAGTGCCGATTCTCCTTCTAAACTTCGATCATTACCCATCTTCAGCAACTGAAATAAAGGAGAACCCCTCTTGCTACCCAAAGAAGGAACTTAAACACCTCCGCAGAGACGTCGATGGCGACATGGCGTACTCAACATTTTCCTAGCCAAAGAAACTTAATTTCTTATCTGTCAGCATGTTTTGAACCCGGTTCCGTAGTAGTGAAAATTAGAATACACAGCTGATGCTATCCGGCTACTGTTAGATACATATCAGTCTTCAGCATTGATGAATGGATTCCTGAGTAGAAGCCATAGCTGCAGCGATGATGAGCTGACTTTGTTCTGGTTGCAGACTTTTCACTTGTGCATATACAACAACAATATAGAAGGAAAAGTAGATAATCATTCAAGAACAAGAACAGTGTTTCTTTATTAGAGCTTGAGCAAGATCACATTGAAAAGTAACTCAGTATTGGATTTCAGATGACCACAGAATCCTGCTCATTGAGTTTGGCTCCACCGAGTCTCTGCCCAAAGGGAATGGACCTCGGGAAGTCCTGAGCCCTCGCTAACTTCCACCGTCCCGTCCTCGCCGCCGACGATTCGCTGGGCCGGTACACGTTAACGCACCGATCGCTCATGACGTAGGCTTCGACGGTACGGAGGGGGCGGCGACCGAGGTCGCGCTCGACGTTCCTGAACACGGAGCAGTAGACGCCGCCGCCGCGCGGGCCGTAGGCATCGGCGGACGGGCTGCGGTTGTCAAGCTCCTCGCTGATGCTCATCTCGTGGTCGACGAAGCAGACCTGGTTCTGTCCGATCATGTAGTCCGAGGCGGACGCTGCGGCGGGGAAGGATCCTGAGCAGGCGTCTCCGACGAAGATGGCGCGGCCGACGATGCCCTTGACCCGCGCCCAGGAGTCGTCCGGCTCGAGCGCGTGGACCTCGATCATGACGGTTTCGTTGAAGTGGACATACCTGATAACCGTGAGGAGACGCCCGTTGCACTCCACCAAGTACCGCCTCGACCAGAAGTACAACTTGCCGTCGTAGCTATAGGCAGCGGGCGGTGGCGGGAGCTGCTCCTCGTGCAGCCTCCATGGCTCGCGGCGGAGGAGGTCCAGCTCCCCATCGTCGAACACCATCAGTCCGTCGCATGACGGAAGTGCGTGCAGCCTCCCCTCGTAGAATGCGATGTCTTGCAGGTCAAACGCCAGGGAGACCGGCCACCAGGCGCCCCCGCGTCCCTCTCCCGGCCGGCACGCGGCGATCCTCCTGCGGTTATCGCCGCAGTCGACCGTGCAGTCGACCAAGGCGGCGACGAGACAGGTCGAGTCCGGGGCGGACGACATAACGATCTTGCATATAGGTTCTTTCTCCGTCCACGGCGGCAGCGGGATCTTCGCCCCGGGGAAGGGGTTTAGCAGGAAGGGGGCGGCGGCGCCGGACGACTCCAGCGGGACGAGGGCGAGCCAGTTGCCGAAGGAGCCGCGGCAGCGCGCATTGCGGGCTTCCTCGGGGAGGGGCGCGACGCAGTGGATCGCGCCGTCGGGGAGGCTGACGCAGTGGCCCGGGACGGCGAGCCACGGCGCCGGCGGGTGCGGCTGGCGGCGCCAGGCGGCGCGCCACGATCGGCAGGCGGCGCGGAGGCGGGAGCGGTCGGCGAAGGACGGAAGCCGGCGGATGATGTCGCCGAGCATGTCCTCCGGGAGGTCGGCCCACGAGGCGCGCTTCCGTCGCCGGATGCGCGTTTCCATCACCATGACTCGCGGAGTGATGGATCGATCCGCGTTACTCGCCAAGCTAGGGCTCAACTTGAAGGAAAAAACAGAGGGGTCGGAGAAAAGGTGTACTGGGTTGTTAATTTGCAAATAGGGATATTTTTCAATATTGTCATAAACAGATATTTAAATAAGACCGAAAATGGATTGTATTAAATAAATAAAATATCGGAAACAACTGGATAATGGGGTAATTGAACTAATCGAAGCGAAAGACCTAAAATAAAGAGGTAATTACAAGCAAGACCCTAAGCCTCAACTTTCTTAGGCCGCAATCGAACTCAATGCCAATGATGAGAACACCGAGAAATTCATCCACCGTAAAGACCCCGAGAACAAGACCAAATAGTAGATCGTGGGTGTACGACAAATATTGGTGTATGACAAAGATCTCTCACGCACGGGCTTGAATCATCATATCAAGCTGAATACTACCTTGCTAACAAACTATCAAAAGAATGGGTTGTTGATGAAAATTTCTTTGTCGCCAAATATGCCCACGAAGTCACTTCAACGCGGAACAACTCACTAAAGAAAACCGATCAGGACAAAAACACACCATCTCCCCAACAACGCCAAACCAAGCGCCACCGAGGGATTGGAGCCGAGGGACTATTAATCAAGACAACATGGCGTGATGAACAACGCGGCACCAAAACGGTTGTGAGAAAGCATTACTAAACAAGAGATGGAAACCACTTTCCTTTGTCCCATGGCATCATGGTGGTTTTATCAGTGGAGGTTTGATGTCACACGAAGCTTATCTCCGTGGCAGTGTCCACTTCTTCTCCAGCTTCCTGTGCAGTTTCTTCTCTGAGGTGAGTGATCCCTGGACAATGGTATGGCTCTCTTCAATATGTATCCTTATTGGGTCTCGGTATCAATTCACATCCAGGCCCAGGGTGAGCGCTACCATCGGCCGACGGTACGACGTCATTCGGGCCAGGACAAGGAGGGCAGGGAGCCTTCTTTGGCAATGGACATGATAAGGCTACGATTTTCGTTGCCCAGGGGCAATCCATGACGTCAGTCTTGCTAGATCACGGATGAGGGCCTCGACTACCTCAAGTTGTTCTTATTGGTGTATATGTTGTGGTGCTTGTTTGTTCGATGCTTTGTAAGCTATTCTTCAACAACACATGTGTACTGGCTATAAAAGGCTTTATTAATTTAAAGTTGATCACTTGTGCCTTATGTTTAAAGCTTATCTTCGCTTTCTACACATCTCACGAGTGGTGTATTATATCAACTTATTTTTGGTATCTGGGTATATGTTTTGGTATTTCCAAAGTAAGAATTAAAAATCGTATTTGAAAGTTTCTGAAAAAAATAAAGAGAAAATGCACATGTATGTAAAGATGTGATTGATATCAAATTCTCATTGATAGATAGATACATTCATTTGTGAACTACAAAAAGAAGTGCGGATTTGTAATAAAGATAATAAATTGGTTAGAGATTTCATATTTTCCTTTTTTTGTGTAGCTGTCAATTAACATATTTCTTCATGAAATATTTCACAGTCTCTTATTAATCATCTATATGGACATGTCTCGGAGTTTTATTTATGAAAAACCTAAGGTGTGTTTTTTGATTTAAAAAGGGGCTTTATTAGACTAGGCTGCTCAGTTTTGTATCTATGTACTGTATATTGCATTGCAGTTAGTCTTTGTTTGCTCAAAAACATGTATGAGAACGACAGTCGCTCAGTTTTGCACGCGCACAATTCACCCTATTCTTGTGTTCAAGAAAAATAATACTCCTTCCGTATTAATATACAGTACATATACATTTCAAATACAACTCATCAAAGTTTGATTAATGTTATAGACAGCAATATTAACACTTACCATACCAAATCAGTATCAATAGATACCATCGAATATATTTTCATTATATATTTATTTACATTAATGAAAATTGTGCTTGTGGCACCACTTGGATAGTTGGATGGACTAACGTATATATGTTTTTGTTTTGATACCTACATTTTCATTTAATTTGCATTCTTTTTTTAAGTCAAACATTATAAGGCTTGACCAGAAACATAGGAACAAATATCAACAACCATAATACCCAATGCATATAGTATGAAAATAGAGCTGATGTCGATTCTAATACTATAACTTTTAGGGATTTGTTAGTTCTCGGCTAGCTAAGAACGGATTTCATGCTCAATCAAATCTTACACCATTCGATTTGCATCGTGATTTGTACTAGTCATTAGTTGCAACATGAGTTGCAACTGAATTTGATGACATCATCTGACTGAGAACTAATTCTCAGTCGATTGAGAAATAGTCACACCCTTACACTATGGATGTTGATATCTTTTCCTGCATGGTTAGTCAAACCATACAAAATTTACTTTGACTAAATCTAGAACGCAAATTAATTGTGAATGGAGGGAGGAAGTTAACCAAAAGCTTCAGACAACATGGATGCAAAGGATGACTATCTCCCTTCAACCCTTTGAGCGAAATGTAGCAAAAAGAAGGAAAATCCATGATCGACCCTATTGTCTCCACCCCGTAGGAACTACGAGATCACCCCAAAGATGCCTTCGGCGTCCAGGGGTCACGGACCGATCATAGACCATGTTCAACCTGGATGTGTTCGGTTTTAGGATGAAGTGGAATGGAATGGAACCATTCCATTCCATTCCATTCCATTCCATTCCACTCCATTCCATTCCACTTCATACTTGTGTTCGGTTGCACTGGAATAGCAAGGAACCTAATTAGTCTAAATACTCTATTAATTAGACCCTAATTTAATCTAAAATTTTAATTAACCTAAATTATGCCTAATACTGCCTAATCCGCGTCGCCTGCACGCTAGGCTGGCCGCCGCCGCCTCCCTGGCTGGCTGGCCGCCGCCGTGCTGGCTGGCCGCCGCCTCCCTGGCTGGCCCCGCCGCCGCGCTCCCTGGCCGCCGCCGCCGTGCCGGCTGGCCGCCGCCTCCTCGGCTGGCCCCGCCGCCGCGCTCCCTCGGCTGGCCGCCGCGCCGGGCCGGCCGCCGCCTCCCCGGCCGCCGCCGCCGTGCCGGCTGGCCGCCGCCTCCCCGGCTGGCCCCGCCGCCGCGCTCCCCGGCCGCCGCGCTCCCCGGCCGCCGCCGCCGTGCCGGCTGGCCGCCACCTCCCTGGCTGGCCCCGCCGCCGCGCTCCCTGGCTGGCCGCCGCACTGGCTGGCCGCCGCCTCCCTGGCTGGCCGCCGCCGCGCTGGCTGGTTGAGCTCGTTCCGCGCTGGAGGAGAGAAAAGGATTAGCGAGCTGATTGAGCTCGTTCCGCGCGGTCCGGCCGATTCGGCCGGACGGATTGGAACGGCATATTCCGGGAATATGCTCTTTCGGGGAACGAGTTGGTTCCATCCCATTCCTCAGAATTCTGGAACCGAACGCCAGGATGGGAGCTAGGCACGGGACGGTTCCATCCCGTTCCTTGCCATTCTGGAACCGAACACATCCTAAGTGAAACACATTAGCCGTCCGCTCTCTGGTTGGGTGGGCAGTAAGGGTCGGAGAAGGGAAATCACTCGTTCTTAAAACCAGCATTCTTAAGTTAACCCTCATATTAGAAAAGCCTGAAATTTCGGCAACCCTCTCATGGCAGTTATTGCGTCACGACAATCCTTCTGAAACCGAAGTGCATAATTTAAGGGCGAGCAGGAAGTGGGTCGCACGGTTGGAGCTAAGAAAGATGAACTTCACAAGAAAGTCAAGAAGTTCATCTCATCCTGCTAATCCTAGCTCAATACCTGTGTGGTTTAGGGTTAGTGTCAGTGTCCCCTTGTTGTAGTGCGAATCCTCCTAAATTTCAGCAAAAATACGAAAGTAATTTGGTGATAAAGCTTCTGAAAATTGATTAGTAATGCGTAACTCTGGCCGTATTATCATACCGTATTATTTATCTTCCTAGTATAGTTTTGTTACTGAAAATGAATCAGTTTGTCCTTGCTATATACCATGTGACCGGCCGACAGTAATGTTGATTTTACTTGGATGATGCGTGCAGCTGCTGTTATCCGGCTACTTTTTTTCCAAGCAAACCCCACAGGGGTCGAATTTTCATTATCAGCGATAACGAAAATACATCGTCAAACGTTTTTCTTCAGTTATATTTACAAACAAGGAACCAGGCTACCCCAAAGCTAAGGCAAAAGCTTACATTCATCATCGCCACGCTCACAGAGGGAGCAAGTATCTTCCCAGCACCAGCAAAAGAAACACAAGTTTTGAAACAAACGCACGACCAAAACGGAGCAGAGGGCCAATTCTTTCCTTTTGTTCCAAACAAAAATCAGGATTCCATATCATCAGCATCATCATGTGCGCCAGTATCCATGTCATCACCAGCTTGATTAGTCAGACGGCGAGCATCAGCCGTTGCAGAGCTTCTTCCACCAGCATTACCTCTAGTACCCAGGGCCAGATTGAGGAGGGCATCCGCGCCTTGTTGGAGCTGCGCCGCGTCAGCATCCGAGTGAAGACCTGTCCAGTATTTCATAAAAGCAACAACAAGACAAATTAGTTCAACTGGATTCTTTAGGAATTTTCTCTCAAAACATGAGTTGTTACGCGTTTTCCAAATCGCCCAGCAAATGACTGCCATGCCAACGATCTGGACATTGCGACTTGCACTGGAGAATTGTGGCATCCACCAGAAGTACTGAGCAAATGATCCAGGACAGGTAGAAGCATCCACAACCATCCCCACCAAGCTCCATACATATTTAGCTGCAGGACAAGAAAAGAAAAGATGCAAAATAGATTCATGTGTGGAACAAAATTGACATAGAGGATCCCCTGTCCAACCCCTTTTCAGCAAATTATCTTTTGTAGCTATGACATTATGCCAGATCAACCAAAGCCACACTTTGATTTTCAAAGGAATTTTGCTTTTCCACAAATGTTTGAAGGATCTGTCCAAACCATTGCTGCACAGCTGTTTGTACAAACTTTTAACTGAAAATTGGCCATTTTAGTCCATTTCCAGTCTGGTTTGTCTACCTCATCTGATAGAGTCCTTTGATTCAAAATATTCATAGTCCATGCCATTGCATATATAGATCATTGGATAGCCATCTCCTAAAGGTCAGTCTCCAGCCCATCTGAGCAGCAGCAGCCACAGAGATATTTTGCTCATTACAAATATCATAAATCTCAGGGAATTTATCTTTAGTGGAGTGTGACCACACCAAGCATCTCCCTGGAAGCTAGTTCTGCATCCATTCCCTACACTCATTCTTCTGTCACACAAGTATACATCCCTGACATGAAGCATATCTAATCACAGTGGGGAATCACCAGTCCTGTGTGTGCCCCATTGAATCCCTGCATCTCCCAGATACTTTCTTCTCATGAACTCTTGCCAAGGCCCCTCTTCTTTCTCCAGTTTCCACCACCACTTGCACATCAGGCTTATATTGAATTTGTACAAGTCTTTGATCCCCAACCCCCCTTTACTTTTGGGTTTACAAATTCATCTCCATTTGACAAAGTGGTATTTTCTTTTATTTGCATCACCAGTCCAAAAGAAAGCTCTAATGGGTTTTGAAATTGCTTCCATAGTTGTTTTGTGTAATAATCTCATGGACATTTGATATACTGCAATATTAGACAAGCATGCATCAATTTTGATCAATCTCCCTCCAATGGACATAGCTCCACCCATCCAACCACCCATACTCTTTTTTTACCTTTTCTTCAATAAAATGCATTTCAGCCACAGCAAGTCTCCTGGCACAGACAGGAGTACCCAGATAATTAATAGGCCAACTTCCACTTTGACAATTAAACAGATTCACATAATCCTGTAGTTTATCTGGATCTTCCAGTACCATCATTGTTTCACTCTTCTCAAAATTAATTTTCAAGCCTGACATAGATTCAAAAATATATAGCAGCAATTTCAAGTTTCTGGCTCCCTCCATGTCATCCTGTAGCAGAAGAATTGTGTCATCTGCATACTGAAGAATAACTACACCATGTTCCACCAAATTATCAGTCAAGCCTTTCAACAACCCATTTCTCTGAGCAGAAACTATCATTTTGGATAAACAGGAAGGGAGCAAAAGGATCCCATTTCTACGTTTGAAACTACCAAGTTATCCGGCTACTGTTACATAGAATATACTACATATTAGTTCCCTGCATTGATCCATGGAATCCTCAGTAGAAGCCATAGGTGCAGCAGTGAGCTGACTGTGTTCTGTTGCAGACTTTTCTCTTCTGGTCCGTCCACTTCGAAAATTCCCCCAATTTCACTTCTGCAGAAACAACAGTAGTGGAAGAAAATAGGTTAGGATTAGGAACAATGCTTCTTCATCTAAAGACAGCTTGGCCAAGCAGAGTGTGCCGCAGATTATCATTGCAGGGTCAGGTGCTCAGGTGTACGTGCACTGCGTCAGGTACCTAGATTGCCGGCACAAAAAAGTGCCGGCAAAGGCACCAAAAGTGCCGGCAAAGATTTTTCAAGGCACAAAAAAAAGTGCTGCGTTTATTCCAGTCGAGGTAGGTCTTTGCCGGCATTTTTTAAAAAGTGCCGCTAATTGTATTTTAAGGCACTTCCAAAAATACCGCTAGTTAGTATTGCCGGCACTTTTGAAAGATGCCATGGAATCTTTTTTATGGCACTTTCCGAAAATGCCATAGAATCTTTTTGCCGGCACTTCTCAAAAAATATCACGAAATCTTTTTACTGGCACTTTTAAAAATGCCATTGAATCTTTTTGGTGGCACTTTTCAAGATGCCATAAAAAAAAATTGACTACACTTTTCAATGATGCCTTATATTACATTTGAAGGCTGTTTTCAACAATGCTTTTGATTATGTTTACATGCACTATTCAAAACAAAGCAATAATCATAGTACTTGCACAAATATATGCAGTTATCATATTGCCTGGTATTTTAATCAAACACAGTAACATGATCATGCATTAAAATTGTAGCCAGGCATCTAAATTATAGGATATGGAACCAACATTTGCAAGTAGCATCTAAATTACAAAATCATTACATGATCTTTAACCAGCAGCTCGTCCCCAACCTCGCCGGCGAGGTCTCCTCTCCCAGCAGAGCATCTCGCCGTGATCTCCGGCAAGCACCACCACGGCAACCTCTGGTCTCTCCGCCCGCACACCCTCGACCTCGCACTCGCCCTCAAGCACAGCCAGATTCCCCCATCCTGGCCTTCTCCTCGACCTTCTGCAGCCGGTATCCTACAGAACCAACCTCTTCTGCCCCGACGTCCTCCTCCAGGAGCTCAAGGTGAGCTGAATCACTGAAACCTGTGCATATTGGTACTGTTTAACTGAAACTGTGTGCAGTTTTGTACTCCTGAAATGAAATCAGTGAGTATTGTTAACTGAAATGAAATGGTACTGTAAGGTGCGGAGGGGTAATAGACCAAACACTCATTAGCATATGAAGGTTGCTAATGAATTCAGAACGATTACCAGACTGGAGTACAATCAGCCCCAACTTAAAAATAAATGGAACAAACTGAAAAATGACTTCAACATTCATGTACTGTACTCCAGTTCTTCCATATCTGAAAAATGACAAGACTGGAACACATTCAAATGGAACAGAGGGATCTTTCATTTCCTGCAGAGTTGCATAGAGCACCAGTTGCTATTATGAACACTTGTGCAGTTACAGGAATGTGCACCACTGAAGCTGGTGCTTTCTTTACTAGAGCAGTATACTGTTGCCAAAATCTTGCATATTTTAGATGAACTCAAAATTGCATATCAGGTTCTTGCATATTTTAGATGAACTCAAATCTTGCATATCAGGTTCTTGCATATTTTAGATGAACTCAAATCTTGCATATCAGGTTCTTGCATATTTTAGATGAACCCAAATCGAGTCCGAGAAACTAAAAAGAATGTGAATAGTAACCAAAATGATTTTGCGCCATGAACAGCACTTCGGAACTTAACTTTAACAGTAACTTTAAGAATAGTTTTGCGCCATACCAGTGTGCTGGTTGAATCTGCTGGAGTATTTCTCTTTCTCCATGGGTCTACCCTCCTAATGATGCTGAGCTATCCTCTTCAGATACAATCTGAATTTCTGCAAATAAAAAAGAAATGCTGAGTTGTTTTCCTCTTCAGGTTATTTCGTCATATCCAGGTGGCAAGAGTTGGACAGGAAGTAAAAATACAAAACAACAAGCAAAAAAAGTGGCAAGCAAGTATAAGAAGAAGAACAACCAGCAGGCAGAAGAAGCAAGCAAAGGAAGAGGCAAGCAAGTAGAAGAAGAAGCAAGCATATAGTTCATATAATGTATCCATTGGAGTAAATAACAAGTTCATAGTTCTTGAGATACAATGTATCCATTTGGCAGAGATGGAAAGGTCTATGATGCATGACAAGTTCAAATTTTGGATTCGTCTTGGAAAAACGATGGATTTTGATATAAAATTCATCGCCATCGGAGACACGGTTCTTGAGATATGAGTTATGCAAAGTTTTAATTATAAAACCTATTTTATTACTTGGTCAAAAATTATTTGTTCAAAAGCAACTGTAACAGGACAAGTCTTGAAATAACTCAAATTCCTGTCATTTAACTGGCAGTAGACAGTTTACAAAGAATTTTGATAATCAATTCTGTAAAAGTTTTGTAAAACCAGGGAGCAAAAGAAAACCAAAAAAAATTGTTTTGTAACTTGGCAGTGGAAAGGGATTGATTCCAGGTTTCCCAGGAAAACGACCAAGTGGTCCAACTAGCTGGGATAGAAATCGTTTTTCAAGGAAAATTATTATGCTACAACTAGCATGGAGTATTATGCTACAGAGTTCTGAACGAACAGAACTGTACTAGGATCAAATATTCGCAGTTTTCCACCTTTCAAGGAACAGAGCTGAATCATCTCGAAATTTACTGTCTCTCCCTCTCTTCCCCCTTTTAACATGGCAATGTTCTGTGTGTACATGACAAACACAAATGGTTTCAGTTATAAAAAACAATATCGGGGAAAGCTCTTAGCTGACTTGACTTCATGCAAGTTAAGAACTGGATTTCTTTTTATCTCAGAGAAATATGAGCTCCAAGAACAATCACTAGAACTTGAGACATTAAAAAATCAGACTTGACAAGAATGTGCTAAAAAGAGAAGCAATTATCCAGTACTAGTAGTTCAATATTGCTGGTGTATGTGATTAATAAGTAGGAATACTTTGCATCTTCCCAACATCCTACGGAGTAGTTTCAATCTATTGCTATTGAAAAGGAGGAATCATACTCCTGTGCCCCTCATATCTCACACAGGAGGGATCCAACAACAAAGATACTGCACCAATAGTTCAGAAAATCAACATCGCTTCCTACAGCAGTACAGAATCCCACAAGCAAAGATAAGACAGCATCCATAGAACGGGAGGCAATCAATAACCAGATCTCAGCATCTAGCACTAGACAGAGACGGGAGAGAATGAGGCGGACTTACGGGAGAACACGGGCGGCGTAAGGTGCTGAGGCGGCGTCGACGCCGTCAGGTGCTGAGGCCCTTGGCTCTCCACATGGAGTCTCTGTTCCACCTAAAACAGAACAAAGAATTTATTCTATTTTCGAATTTTAATTTTCTGGAGAAAGTAGTACAAACGTCTGTCATTCGTTAACAATCAACACTCCAGCTGCTCTGGTTGAAACCAAAACCAGGTTACTAGCCCAAAACTCTGAAATAACATTGCACAACTACAGATGATTCAAACTTACACAGCCTATTTTTAAAACTCACACATCGAATACTGGAACAGAAGCAACAATAGTGTTGCTGCTGAATAAAAAACAGAATGTTTAATTCTCTACTGGAGGTTACGCAACTAAAATAAAATTGGATCTAAGAAACAATACTGGACACAAGCGGTTTACAGAGGACCATACATCTGGCAGCTATCCATACATCTTGTCACTGTATCCTCTACTGATCATACATGCCTGTGGTTTTATAACTCTCGTCTCGTGTTGTGCAGTAGTACTATCACTTCCTATACACATGACAATCGGTGAGCGGGGACAAGAATGAAAGAAAATTGCAGACCACAACATTAGATGTGAAATTGCAAGCCATAAACGTCAGACGTGAGCACAAAATCGATTAGGACATCTACACCAATCAACTGAACTACACGACACATGAACAAAAAATATGAATCAAGCAGACTAGGCTTGAAGAGGGTGGAGAAGCTGGATCAGCCATGGCTGGTCGCTGCAGGAAGATTTGGTCCTGCTAGCTAAAGATACATATACAAATCAACAATCAACCCTAACATCTGGCTAGCTAACGGCCAAAAGCGAGCCCCAAATCCGACGCCCCCCTGAGCGAAACCAGCGACCTAATCGAGCGATCCGTTGGCGCTGGACCCGAATCGCGCTAGGATTGAAGCGCACGATTGAGCAGGAGCTGAAGCGGGTTGGCCCAAATCGCGCCAGGGTCGACTCGAGCCGTGCGACTGATCGGAGATGGGAGAGGAAGAGGAAGCGGGCGGGCGCGTACCGCGTGGATGGAGGAGGAGACGGAGGTGGCGGCGGCGTAGTCGGATTCGTCGGAGAGGTCGTGCGGCGCCGGCGAGCGCGGGTGCCACGCCGCCTCGGCGTCGCTGCTGCTGCCGCTTCGCCACGCATCGGCCGACGACGGATTCCGGGGAGGAGGACGTCGTGCGAGGGCTCGGAGGAGCGGCGTCGGCGGCGAGGACTGGCGAAGGCGGCGGGGACCGGCGGCGGGGACTGGCGAAGGCGGCGGGGACCGGCGGCGGCGGGGACTGGCGAAGGGGGAGACGAGGACCAACTGGAGGCGATTCCGTTTCGATTTCGTGCGAGAGGTGGGGGACTACACTGCATAAAAGAAATTTCACGAGGGGATTTACGTAAAACGTAGTACAACGATTGGATGCACTCCTTTGAAAAATAATTGCGGCACCTTTTGCAGATGCCGCGAAAAAGCCCAAAATTAGCGGCAGTTTGTTAGATTGCCGCGGATTAGACCACCATTAGCGGCACTAACCGAAAATATGCCGGTCAAAGAAATTTTTAACGGCGATTTGAAAAAACGCCTGCACAGAAGTGCCGGCAATCTAGGGACGTGGTGTAGTGGTGGATGAACGTGCGCACGATTGGATTTTAGATCACCACAGACAGAGTAGTCATGGTCCTTCCCTCCACGGGCTCTGTTACCAAAAGGAACGCAGCCTCGTCGGATGCCACCGTCCCGTTTGCGCCGACAAATGTCCGGCTCTGTAGTCGTTCCTGCACTGCTTGCCGCTCGTGATGTAGGCCTCGACGGTGCGGAGGCGGCGGAGCACGGACCCGTAGAGGTCGCAGCGCCGGCTGGAGACTTCGACGGTGGTGCGGGTGAGCGCGGATCGGCTGCGCTTGTCAAGCTCGGCGCTGATCGCCATCTCGTCGTCGACGTAGCAGACCTGGTTCTCTCTGATCAGGTCGTCCGAGGTCGACACTGCGGCGCCGGCGGCGGCAGGGTAGGCTCCGGAGCAGGCGTCACCGACGAAAAGTGCGTACCCGCCGATGCCCTCGACCCGCACCCAGCTGCCATCCGGCTCCAGCGCGTGGACCTTGATCCTGACGGTTCGGTGGATCTCTCGCCGGACGGTCCTGGTGACCGTGTGGAGGCGCCCGTTGCACTCCAGCAGGTACTGCCTCGACGTGATATCCTGGTCATCATCGTAATCAATGTTGGCGGCGGGCGGCGGCGGGAGCTGCTTCTCGTGCAGCCTCCACGGCTCGCGGCGGAGGAGGTCCAGCTCGCCGTCGTCGAACACCAGCAGCCCGTGGCACGACGGGAGCGCGTGGAGCCTCCCCTTGTAGAACGCTATGTCCTGCAGGTCGAACGCCAGGGACACCGGCCACCATGCGCCCTCGTGTCCATCTCCCGGCCGGCACGCGGCGATCCTGCTGCGGTTGTCGCCGCAGTCGACCATGGCGGCGACGACGCAGCTCGAGTCCGAGGCGGCGGACGACATGACGATCCTTCGGATCGGCTCGTGCTTATCCGCGGAGAAGGGGTTCAGCAGGAAGGGGCCGGTCGCCGCGGAGGCGGGCTCTAACGGCAAAGGACGGCAGCCGACGGAGCACGTCGCCGAGCATGTCCTCCGGGAGATCACCCCACGATGCGCGCCTCCGTCAACAGTTGGACGTTTCCACCACCATGACGCGCGCAGTGCTCGATCGATCTGTGCTACTCGCCAACCTAGGGCTCGACTCGTAGAGAAGGTATCGAACATTGAGAACAAGTAAGTGCGTATGGGTTTGCCCTATCCCAGGACGCTCCACGATAGTCTGGTGGCTCGTCTTGGTTCCCTGAAGATTTGCATCGTCGCTTGGTTCGTTCCACGCATGCTGATTTGCTGGAGCTAATTAATACCTCAAGTCTTGTATCGTCTACACACTGCCTATGGGCCATGGCTATTTGTGGACCGGCTTGTCAATGTCTAGATGTGGTGTAGTTTGCTGTGGTTAGAAAAGACCATGTACTACGGTCTGCGGTGTGGCAGAGGAGTGGGTTCACCAGCACCGCTCAGGTTCTACCGTTTGAACGCTGCACATGGGCTCTAGATGGTTGTTGCCCCACCTGTAATTGAAAGGGTGCGTATTTTTAAAGTAATGTATGACATTTTGCCTACTGACCACAATTGCAACTTGCAAAAGCGATCCCTGCCATCGACCTGTGGCAACGTTGGGCGTGCGTGCGCATGTCCGAGGCGGTTGAGGCTGCATGTAGGCCCTCTATCTTTTGGGACCCACCTGTCATATGCCGTTTTAGGTGAGAGGCCGTGTTGGATTGGAACAATGAAAAGGACGCCAGAAGCTTAATAGGTAAGGAAAAGGCCCTCTCTCCTCTGTCCACGCATTAAAGCAGCCAAATCAATCTGGCAATGTCACATCCCCAATATGCCTACTCGCCCGCTGCTCTCCTCGGTTCTCTCCCTCCACTGCCGTCCGCCAGTTCACCATGCCGATACACACCTCGTTTCCGCCACCGGGCTGGGAAGGGAGGGCTAATGACCGGCAGAAGCAGCGATGATGGAGGAGGAGCAGGAGGCGACTCTCGACGAGGAGAACATCTCGGTGGAAGAAAGAACGCCGGCGGCAGGATGCCTTCACGTCGGAGGCGGTGTGAGCGCCAGCAAGAGAAGCGGCGATGGAGCACTTCTCAAAAGGGAAAGATTGTTGCGTCGCCGCCCCAAGGTGAGACCAACCATAGTTTTCTCCGGCCCTCTTTCCTGATTTTTAGTATGTCCTTCATCAGTGAGTGTTTGAGATTGTTGCGTCGCCGCCCCTCCTCCCCTTCCCAGATCTCTCATTCCCCCGCTTCTGTGTAGCCTCCTCGTCACAAGGCCACCTCCACTTCCTGCGCCATCATGCCGGACCCTGCTGCTTCCCCGTCTGCCGCGCTAGGGCTGCCGAGAAAGCGCAGCATCCGCTGTGCCGCATGGCCGTGGCCACAGCGGTGCGACATGGCCAGCCAAGTAAGGGGAAGACTGCGATGCCATCCGCGTCGGGCAGCCGACGGTCATGGACAAGAGTTTGTGGACCATTTGTTCTCGTTACATTTGATTCAGATTTTATTGTTCTTCCCGTTCTCTCCACTCTTTCAGATTTAGTCTTTTGTTTCTTGCTATCCTGCAGGAAAGAAGCTCAACCAGGGTCCAGGGGATTACGAAGTTCATGCCACTGGTGGTCCCTTCAGGTCATCTTCCTTTTCACCCTTCCCACCCAGGTAAACATTGTAATTATGCATTACTTAAAGGTTAAGTTACGCAATCAATACTTAATGTGAAGTAGTAAAATAATATTTGGCCTAAAGATTATTTCTAATTCTTAAACGGAATACTCAATGAAATCACGTGTGCAACTTTGCTATTTCTACTAGCTCATGAATCCTACAAGCTGTCATCAAGAGGTATTCTCTTTAGCACATGCCTCCGTTTTTACGAGCAGTTTGATGGATTTACTAATTACTATTTGGATATTTCTCATAAAAACATGTCTGGGGTTTGAGGTTATAATGTATTAATGTTTAATGGAATGGAGATTTAATTCCCAAAATAATTTCACTTTCATAATATTTGCTCGAGATGCATGCTATGAACACGGACGTAGTTAATCTTTGCAAGCAATGCTACTACAGGTTGAAAGCTACACATGCATGAATACAGTTTTATGGGAAGATGCAATTTTCTTTCCATCCTTGAAATTTGGTATCTAGGTTGGTTTGGACACCAACCAAACATGAAACATATCCTGTAAGGCCCACCTCTGTTTTAGGATGATTATGATTTACCAGTGTCTCAAATAGTTGTGACTTCATTTTTAAAGCTTTCTCTATTGTTAGATCCATTGATGGCCATCCTTAGTTAATTTTAGGTTAGATGTAGGTCCTATGTTTAATGTCTTTCCCATGTAGAACAGTGTATCTGTATTATCTTGTTGTGTAAGAAATGATAGAAGAAAATTTTCTACTTTTGGAGTATATGTATCTGTCTAGCATTTATTGAATGGAGGTAGTAGCGAATTCAGTTTGTGGTAGCAACATCTTGGCCATCATTAGGATATAGAAGAGAGTTCTTGTTTCAGCTCCTGGTTTCCTTGTTACTTATGTAGTCTGACTATAATTTGAGCTGTGGCTTTATTCTCCCAAGTTCCCCCTATCATTTTCCCTGTATGGTGTTTTGATCCCAAGTCCCATATGTACTGAGTTCTGATGACTTTGTGCATGGATATTTGTCCTGAACTCTCGATAGAAATTACACACTGGTTTTTAACCGTTTCCTCTTATTCTGATTCTTTGGGTTAGTAAGTTGTATATAAAAACTTCAATAATAGCTAGCTCCCGGTTTGCAATGACAAAATAATATTCCGAAGATTTTTGTTTCAGATTTTGAGAAAGCTTGCTCATGGTGCAGCTGGTAGGACAGGTTCTGTACCCAGATCAAAGATCCCATTACCCAGGTGTGTGAATTTATATTATTTTAACTTTTATCTTCAGCTCTGGCTATGATGAGAAAATTTTGTAAAACACTGTTTGTAACATTGTAGAAAACTATTAACAATTTTGATCAAACGACACATGATTTATTTCTTGGCAAGTAGTTCTTGAGTTTTTTCTAAAATGAAATAGCCGCTAGCGCTGCTTCACAATCTATTTTTGACAGTTTGATCCCTTATTTTAGATAACCGATATGGATTATTTGAGGAAGTAAACCTTTGAACCACTCGTCAAATAATATGGAGTATGTATATATTTTGGAGAATTGTTTTCATGTATTTGTTCGTTTCATAGAAGATAAGTTATATAAATAACGATGTGTCTGGGAAGCCTCTTATGAATGGCTGACTTGGTGCATGGTGTTGTTGGCAACCTAAGGTCACAATATTTGCATTAAAAAGAATGGAAACACACTTATGTATTTTCAAGATTCTGTTTATAGGTATTGCTGCCCATTGCAAACTTCACTATATATAATCATACTGCATGTTAGTTAATTGCTTAGGTTTTTTTTGTAAAAATCTTCTGCGTAAAGTATCTGTTGCTTTACCCTTCCAATTACTGTTATTCAGATCTTCAATTCTTTTTATACTAATAATTTTTAGATTATTAAATAATAGTAAGCACTAAAAATCATCTTAGGCCTTAATCAAAGGACAGAGATTTGGTGCACATGAGCACCAGTGATCCCTTTTCACAAAAGTAATTAAAAATCATATTTCTAAATTTCAGAAAAATCTGTAAATAAATCATGATGTAGTCAGTATTGTATCTCACAAACGTGTAAATTTTCAACTGGAAATGATGTGTATTTTGGGCTGCACAAAAATAACAAATATGTGGATCTGAGTAGTGATTCAAATCTCCAAATAAAATTAGACTTTGTCATTTTTGTGTAGCTCAGAAAACAAAATATTTGTAATTGAAATTTTACACGTTAGTGGAATACATCATTAGCTACTTTTATAATTTTTTTACATAATTTTTTGAAATATATAAATATATGTTTCGAATTTTTTAATACAGTGAGAGCACTGGTGCCCATGATCCAAAAGGACTTTTCGTTAATCAAACGAAATCATTCATTGGCGCGAGACATGCATGTACACACTACTTTCTCTTTTGCAGGGTTCTAGCATATAATGTGCGTACATACAATTCTGGTTTGCATATATAATGTTTGATCCAAGTTACCAATTTAATATATGCATATATATGCACATGATATGCTAGAACCTAAAATTTTGTAAGAAAACTTCCAAGCTTATAAACATATCATCTTTTCTGGCACTTCACATCTCAGTTGCACTAAAAGAGTAAGATAAAGGTGTTTCTCTTCCAAGTTTATGATTCTGACTTTTGTGCTTCACGCTTTGAGATATATTTATAAGTTCTTATTTTATTCTTTCGCATGTGTACCGGTAGGCACTTGACCATGTTGCCAGATTCCGAAGTATAGTTATACTGTTTTCCTTTAAGAGAATTATTTGTTGAATTCCTTTTGTTAGTCCAGTGCCCGTTGTTCTGTGGTTAATGTACTAATTATGTTATGTTCTTGAAGGGATATTACTTGGAAGAACCTTGTCTTAGGGTGAAACATTGCAATTTACCTTTTTTGTGAATTTTAATCCCTATAAGTGTTGTATATGTAATTGAATACCTTGTATCAAATCTGGAAGTGTTTAAGGTCAGAACCGAGACGAGTATTTGTGGCTCATCTGTGATTGGCCCTTCTGTATATTATACCTTGTATGAAATTGAGGAGCATCGAGTAGAGTTGTTTGTGAAAAAAACACTGGTACAGGGTATGATAAAACTGTTGCTATCATGCGTTGTGATTGGGGCGCACAGCTCCAGTGAGGAGGCGCCCCATGGGGCGCCCCAACTACTAGTAATATGTACGTCCGTACGGGTAACGTTTCAGGGACTTGATTACTCTCAAAATTGTCTGCCAAGTGGTCCTCAATTTCAGAGACGGCAGGTGCCCTCTTCAAAGGTATGTATACATTGCTCTGTTGAAGAAAACGTCGAACATGCTTTGTTGTTCTGCCCCTTTGCTCGTGCAGTTTGGGATGTGGCTCTGTGCACTAAAGAACAAGCCACTACTCTCGCTGTGACGTTCTGGCATGTGTGGGACACGAGAAACAAGCTGCGAGAAGAAGGCGGTGTTGTTGATCCATCAGGGGTGGCCAGAAGGGTGATAGCCTATGTCGATATGATTCAAACGCATATGTACCAGTCTTGTACCAGCCCCAGGCAGGAGACCTCTTCAGCAGCATCTTGGTCTCCGCCGATGGAAGGTACTCTGATGATTAATGTTGACGTGGCTTTGTTCTCTTCCTCCCAAAGTATGGGGGCTGGCATTGTGGTGCGCGATCACTCTGGGGACTGCATAACAGCGTGCTGCGATAAATTCCCAAATGTCACAGTCCCAGAGATGGCGGAAGCAATGGCGATCAGGTGCACTCTCTCCTTTGCGAGAGGGGAAGGTTTTGACAACTTTATCTGCGCAAATGATTGTCTTTCGGTGGTCCACCGTGTGAATTCGCCTGGGAAGGACCGATCGTCGAAGATATCAAGAGGCTGCTCTCTTCTTTCCAATCTAGTTCCATTACTCATGTTTACCGCTCGCAGAATGTGTTGTAGCGCATGTTTTAGCTCATTATGTTGATTACTCTAGTGTGTCAATTTGGCGTGGTGTGCCTCCTGAGTGTATTCGGGATGCTATCTGTAAAGACTCTATGGTTGCTTGATCAATAAAGTACACGTTGCTATCAATTAAAAAAAGGGACTTTATTACTCGGGAAAATGAGATTTGATATCCACGAAAAGGTCACCGACGTATACTTTGGTATTAAAAAATAAAAAAATAAAATTATGAAAAGGAAAAAAAATAAGTTAAAAACCAATTATAAAGTAGGCGGTATATATACAGTCTATAGCTCGCCGTCCAGTTTCGCAGGAATCGAAGTGATCTCTGAATCGAGTTGAACACAGCTATGTACACAAGCTACGTGTCCGACTCAAACTATGCTGCTTGCCGTCCGGCCTTTATAAGCAGCGCCTTGTGCAGGGCCACGAGAGAAGATCGAACAGCGTGATTTCCTGAGAGATCGAGCGTATCCCGTCAAGTCGCCAAGATGGACGACGAACCTCGCCGCCTGAAGCATGTTGAGATCATCGAGCGCATCCTCCGTCCTGAGATCGCCGGCGAGGCGCTCGACGACGACGTCGCTCATCTCGTCCACTACGCCGACCTCTACACCGGTACCACCACCCCTGAGGAGCTGATGGCCAGCCACCCGCCGGGGCCGCGTAAGAACTGGTACTTCCTTAGCCACAAACCCAACCACGACGGGGGGACAGTGCTGCGCCAAAATCGCCATGGGGGCTGGTGGAGGTGCTCGCGCAAGGAGGTGACGGGAGACAACGGCCTCGTCGTCGGATACCGCAGGTATTGCAGGTACGCGGTGAATACCGTAATGACCAAGTATGTGATGATGGAGTACTCGATTCCCCAAGGCGATGGCGATCAGTTGGTCCTGTGCAAGCTAGCTGCAAAACGCTAGGGAACGGTCCTCGACACGCGTGCGAGCAACAGCCGTCTAATAATGTTAAACTCTACTAGTACTAAAAGTGTTAGCCTTTCACGTCTCGTACCCTAATTTATCATAAAATTTCCCTTGCTTGTAATGAAGAAACGCAGAATCTATTTGATTATTATCGGTATCTGTTTCGTCCTTTCAGGGTGAAAACCTAAGGTTTGGCCTTAATTGGTTGTGCCTAGCAATGTCCTTGGTGGAGGCATTTGTTTTGAGAGCGGGGACTAGTCTGTAATTCAGGTGTTGTCTTAGCGGTGGATGTATTGCTGTTGTTAGGTCCGAGATATTGTAGCGGGACTTTTGTTTCTTAGTTTTCTTTTCTTGTTTTTGGCTGTGTGCATCCGTAGTGTCATTAGGGTGGTGCGTTGTTACAAACGCTGGGTGTAATTGGTATCTTCTTGATATTAATATATTCCTTTTATCGAAAAAAAAAATCTGTTTCGTCCTACGACACTAGTCACAATGCATAGTATCTTATAGCAATTCATAACGCATATGATTCAAGTGCACCATATGTTATCACTATAATGCATAGTATCTTGTAGAAGTATCAAAATATTCGGAAATTCAATTCGGCTCCCGGGTGCGTATGCACCCTCTACCAAAAAATCATATTTCGAAATGTCGAAAAATTTTAACAGATTTTTTTTACATGTACATCTTCATAATATATGTTCGTTTGTCAAGTTTCACGAAAAACAATATTTTTTGTGGTCTATATAAAAAAGAGAAAACTTATCTTGTCAAAAGCATTATTTTTAGCACTGAGTTTTGTCTTTTTACACACGTCACGTGATAAGTCGATTTTTTATGAAACAACTTTGTAAGCGTGTAGCACGAGAAGATTTACATGCGAATTTTTAGTTTCAATTTCTTTGAAATTCAAAATATGTGTAAGATGCATTTCAAAATAGAGGGAGCATATGCTCCCATGTTCCAAAACACCACTCCCCAAAATATTTCTTTATTTATTGATTTGTAAAGTATCAATGCAAAATAAGACATATTTGACATTTGTTTCTCTAGTTCTAAGTGTATCATACGGTTATTACGAATCGGTCCACGTGTCATACATGTTGTATCTTGTAACGTATGTATACATGTATTATGTAACCTGCCAAGTATATAAATATAGAAGAGGTGGAGGCGTGTTGCCTAACCACGAAACTCTAAACAGTTTTTATCTTGGTACGAGAGCCTAGTCCGAGTTCGCACCGCCACCTCTTGTTTGACACGAAAAGTAACAAAAATGCGGGCGTGCCAGTGTACCTAAATACACAAATAAAAGATGCAGGGAAATATGCATTTTATTAATCTCCTAGAGAAACAAAATTACAAGATCACTTAGTTGCCCCACGTGGCATGCTGTGGCGGCCAACATGACATAGCGATTGTGGTCTCGTGGTTCACGGGGCCTAGGAAAGCTCCTACTTAATTTCGTATGTGAGTCAAGCCCACAGACCAACCCCGGTTAAGCTGCTCCAATGGTCGTCGCCTTGAAGTCTTATCTTCTCCGAGTAGACGGTGGTGCACAACTGTGAGAAGGCTAGAGCGGTACGCCCCTCGCTCCTGCGATGCATAGCCGTAGCCCTCCGGATTGTCGTTGTCTGATGCTGAAGATGTGGGCGGCCTTCGCCTCATCGCCGCCAGGCTGGGGATGACCGCCTTCTTGGTGTCAGATGGGATGACTCGCCTTTCCTGATAGCACGGCAAGCGGTAGTTTGCTTCATCGGAGAAAGAAAATGCTGGTTGATTGGCTTTGCCTCGGCGGCGCATGGGCTCGGCGTAGGCATCAGTGTGTACCTTACCGGTGGCGTGAAGCTTGTGTCATACTTTGGTGCGCCACCGGTAGCAAAATTTGGTATGACACTGGTTGGCTTTTCTCTAGTGTAGTGAGGGGCTACACCATATAGCTACAACAATGATTATACACTAGGAAGTATTGGCACGCCGTGCCCGTAGGGTTATGATAAGGAGATTAATAGAGAAGAGTAACATTTGTTACTTGAATAAAAGAGGTGATGGGTAATTTAGTTTTTTATGTCTAAATAGTTATGGAAGAAGGTAGTAGTATTCTCGTATTGCGATCATGACGCGATTAACATAAGATATTAATATCATTTTCAAATAGAAGAGGTAACAAATGGGGGAGTATTTTTTTCTCGTAGGTACTGTAGCAGAACCATCAAGGTTCTATAGAAGAAGGCAACTACATATGGAGAGTTACCATCGGCAAATTATTGCTAGAGATTGCAAATTGCTGCGCGTGCACATTTAAAAATTACCGATGAAAGATTGCTGCGTGTGCACATTTGAAAATTACTGGTAAGAAAATATAACTGCTGAAGAATTACGCGATGTCGAAAAACCGTTGTTAAATAATTACCGTAGGGAAATTACAACTTGGGACTGACGGTTTACGTAGAATAACTACCGACACACAGATAAAGGATTAATCTCAAATAATCACTGCTGAGGTCAAAACTCTGTTTGCAGAAATAAGCCTCAAAGAAACATACAAATCACCTTCGAAGTTACCATGTTAAAATTATGAATGTGAAAATATGTCAAAGAATAGAAAAATAAAATAAAAATTGCTAGAGAATTACTCATCTTAAAGTAGGTACCTTGGGGCAACTACCGGTGGACATTACAGCCGGGAAGTTATCTCAAAAAGTTATCATCGGAGAGCAAAAGGAGAGAAATGGTAGAAATGGACGAAGAAGTATTGTTGGAGAATTTCTCATCTCTGAGGAGGTACCGTGGGGTAGCTACCGGTAATAAGTTATGGGCAGAAAGTTACCCCTATAAGTCACCGTCATAAAATAAAAGGAGAGAAACGTTAGAAAACATGTATTTTTTCAGCTATGGGCGACATGCTGATTGGTAGAAAATGATGGCTCTTCAGTACCCATGTGGCGGAGCGATGTGAGTTATATATGTTCACATCGGTACGTGGTATTATATATATGCATACAGTAACTGCACAATCTGTTATGACTAAGCTGTATTTTCTGACATGTGTAGTAACACGGGAATTTTATACGAAATTTATTAGCTGGCGGAAAAATATGCATCGTTGAAGAGTGGGACTGTGGAAATCACGTAGGGAAACTACAACTGAAAAGTTGTGTTGGAATATTATTGTATAACAGAAAGTTTACGATTCATAGACAACGATAAATTATGGCCACAAAATTAGCATCTCGAAGACCTATTGTAGGGTAACTACCGCCTGAAATTTATGGTTGAATTGTGCCGGAAAATGACCATCGAGTAATTAAAACGAGTTGGAAAAAATGCCACCATAAGCGTAGGCTAACTACCGTATGGAAGTTATGACCGAAAATATCTATTGAATCGAGTTGCGTCAATGATTACGGCCAGAAGATTACTGTCAAATATTTTTTTAAAGAAATAAAAAATACGGTCTGCAAATTATGGCTATAAAGATATGTCAAGTAATTACCGCCAAGTAGTCTTAACACAAGGGACATAAAAAACGATGTTGCAGCCGTATGTAGTTTTTGTTTGTTTGAGAGGTAGACGTAGGTACCTGCCGGCGGGAAATTACTGCTAAAAAATTGTGCAACTAAAACTATAATCCAAGAGTCTTAAAATAAAAAAATGTAGCATAGGATACGTGGTGGAGACTGATTGGAACGAAAAGTTGTGCCGAAAAATGACCACCGTGTAATTAAAAGAAGTTGGGAAAATACCACCATAGACATAGGCTAACTTGTAAAGTTGTGGACAAAAATATGTATCAAATCGAGTCAAAGATTATGGCATGGAAGTTATTTTTTCTGTACAAAAGGAGGTAAAAAATATACGATCGAAAAATTATCGCCAAGTAATTTTAAAGAAGGGATGAAAGAAACGGCGCTACATCGTAAGTAACTTTTTTTATTTGAGAGATAGACTTAGGTAGTTACAACCGAAATTATAGATGAAAAGTTGCTTCCTGTAAAGCTACAATCCAAAAGCCTTAAAAGAGAGGAAAACAAATTGTAAAAAGTAGACACGTGGCAATACCTGATTGGTGTAAAAGAAACCATGAATAGTGCAATTGTGCTCAAGCTGCTCTCCTTTCAGCAAAGGGGTTCAGCTTTTAGATAGGTAATAATAATGTTTGATGATTGGTTGTAGGTTCTCATTGGTTAGCACTGTCGTGTGCTTGAGGAAAATTTTGTTTTATCATGCATGGAACCTGCCTAGTTTTTGCACACCACGATGTGGGAGAACGTATCCTACGAAACAACCCAACTCGTGCACTAGCTGAACCCATGAAACATGAACCATGGGAGTGAAAAGAGAGGGACAGAAGGTGGCATGTTGCTGCATTTGCATAATGGACCTCTAGACTCGAGCGAATTAACCCCCTAAACCTAGTTTATCTCTACCGCTCTCCCTCTTATGAACCTCTTGTTTGACACGGAAAGTAACAAAACGCAGGCAGCACTGGTAGAAAAACAGGCTTCCGGTGAGCCCCATAAGTCGCGAAGCTATAGGAACCGCGACTAATGGGACCTTTAGTCGCGGTTCGGGAGGCGAACCGCGACCAAAGGCCTGGGCCCAGGGCGCTCGGTGGCCAGCCGGTGCACGTGGGGGTCTTTAGTCGCGGTTGGCCAGGCCAACCGCGACTAAAGTGCCCGAAGGCCTTTAGTCGCGGTTGGCCAGGCCAGCCGGGACTAAAGCCCCCCCTATATATACCCATCCGGCAGCCAACACTTAGCCATTTGGAGCCATTCTCTTCACAAACTTCACAAGTGGGTGTTAGGTTTGCTTTTGGTTCCTCTTATGCACATAAGGTGTTTGATGAAATGCCCCAAGAGCATGAAACAAACATGATATGAAGTGTTGGAGCCACACTTGAGCTTTCTCATTTATTTTTCCTCCTCGATCGCGGTTAGCAACTTGAACCTTTGATGTGTCATTGATAAAATATGCATGTGTGTAGTTCATTGTTTAATTTATATTGTTTGTAGCTAGTTAGTTTAACAAATCCATGATGGTTAATTATATATTTTATATTATAATAATGCAGATAAATCGACAATGGATGTACGGTAACCGACTCTCCGGCGAGTTCAGTACGGGTTTGAAAGATTTCCTCGTAGTGGCTAATGCGAACAAGCAGGGGGTTTTGTTATCTGTCCATGTGTTAAGCTGTAAGAATCGAAGGGTTACTCTTCCTCAAGAGATGTTCACATGCACCTGCTTCGGCACGGTTTCATGCCAAGCTATAATTGTTGGACCAAGCATGGAGAAAGAGGGGTTATAATGGAAGAAGATGGAGAAGGGGATGATTTCATCGATGAAAGCTATCTTGCTCATTTCGGTGATACTTTCATGGAGGATGCTTGAAGGTGAAGGGGAAGGTGAAGAAGAGGCACGTGATGATCCCGTTGATGATCTTGGTCGGACCATTGCTGATGCACGGAGACGCTGCGAAACTGAAAAAGAGAGGGAGAATTTGGATCGCATGTTAGAGGATCACGGGGAAGGCGCTGTACCCCGGATGCGATGATGTTCGAAAAAGCTGGGCTGCACACTGGATTTGCTGAAATGGAAGGCACGGGCAGGTGTAGGCTGACTCGGCATTTGAAAACTTGCTGAAAATATTGAAGAATATGTTTCCAAAGAATAACGAGTTGCCCGCCAGTACGTACGAAGCAAAGAAGGTTGTCTGCCCTCTAGGTTTAGAGGTTTAGCGGCCAGTTCCTATTCTTCTCCACGCGAACGACGACTCTGCAGCGAAGCCCTGCCCGCCCCGCCGATCGACCGCGCCGCCGTCGCCCCGTTCCTCACGCCGCCGTCGCCGTCGCTCCTCATGCCGCCGTCGCCGCGCCCGAGCCGCCGAACGCGCGCCGCCCCGTTCTTCGACCGCTCCGCCGTACGTCTCGCCGTTCCCCGACGCCAACAACGCCGCCCGATCCCGCGCCGCTCGCCGCCGTTCCCCGCGCGAGCCGCGCGCCGTGCTGCCGGCGCCACCGCGCGCCCCCACTCGCAGCGCCGCCGCTTGCCCGCCGAAGACGACCGCCGCCGCCGCCCACCGTACCGCGCGCTGCGGGAGAGAGAGAGAGGGCGCGGGGAGCGCCAGTACACGGCCGGCGCCACTGCCTCTCTCGTTTTTTTTTGTTTTTTTTTTTTGTTTTTTTAACTTAACTAAAAATTTGTATACTAAAAATTTTTTGACTTAACAAAATTTAACAAATATGTAATATATAGTATAATGTATATAATTTTGTACTCCCTCGAAATTTTGACATAACAAAAATTTACTTAACAAAAATGTGTTAGGTTAACAAAAATTTACACATGTAATAGTATAATGTAACTAAAATTTTACTTAACAAAATTTAGACTTAATGTAACTAAAATTTTACTTAACAAAATTTAGACTTAATGATCAAAATTTTACTTAACAAAATTTAGACTTAATGATCAAAATTTTAACTTAAGAAAAATTTTACTTAACAAAATTTAGACTTAATGATCAAAATTTTAACTTAACAAAATTTTTAACTTAATTAACAAGAATTATTTTATTTTGGGATCGAGAGGGGGCGGCGAGGGTTATGTGTCCTCGGCACCGCCACCGCCCTCTCGGTCACCGCCACACCGGTCTCTCGGTCACGCGGTCACTGCGTCCCCCTTTCGCCACCGCCACCGGTCTCTCGGTCACGCGGTCACTGCGTCCCCCCTCTCGCCTCCCTCATCGCCCTCTCTCTTTATATGTAGAAGAGATGTGATAATGCTGGCATATACACAATTAATTTGTTTTTACTACATGTTTTCAGGACTGACATATGGCGGACGATAGAGCTGACCCGATTATGGACAACTATGATCCGGACGCTGAGGATCATATGTTCGGCATCATAAACGGCGATATTGTATATGTGCCGACCGGACAAGAAGAAGATGATATCTCTTCTTATCCGAACCTTGACGGTGAAGATGAAGGGCGCCGTCAGCAAGATGATGCCGAAGAAACGTCGATAAACGACGATCTTCAATTGGAAGTAGAAACCACCTCCGGCGCCGAGGTATATATATACATTGAGCCTCTGGTGATACAAACTAACTGATTTGAACAAACTAACTCTCTTTCTTATTTTAGCCCTCGGCCGGATCGTCGGAAAAATCGAGTACGTCGTCAAAGCGTGGCGCAACCAAGACGATGAAACCAAACGAAACATGCACCATCGAGGTTGTCGAGGAAGCAACCGGCAGGCCGTTGGAGCCCAGCAAGAACGCCACCAAGTTTATCAGCCAATGCGGAGCCGTTGTTAGAGATAACGTCTCGATCACCGTCCAGGAGTGGAATGAGCCAAAGAAGGCACGTCTTGGTTTCACTTTTGTCGATAAGAGAACAAAAAAAGATTGCTTCAACAAGCTTATGGAACATTTCGTTCTACCTCCGGAATACCGCAAATACGATGAGAAGGGTAACAAGATTCGAGGAAAACAAGGAGAGGTGCAAGCTAGTCAAACGAGTTCGCTCTTTCTAAGATGTCCAACGCATTCCGGAAATACAAGCAAAATCTAGCCCATGACTTTGTCAAGCAGGGCAAGACTCCGGATTTCAAAGGACAATATGAGAAACTGCAACATGATTGGCCAGAATTTGTGAAGCAAAAGAAATCGGAGCAGTTCCTTGAAATATCGAAAAAAATAAGGAGAATGCGGCCAAGAAGGAGTACAATCATATTATGGGGCCAGGAGGGTATCGCTTTTGGTAGCCTAGGTGGGAGAAGATGGAGAACGAGCTGAGGGCGCGAGGAATCCGTCCGAGTACGGAGGGATGGGACCCAAGGGCCAAAAGCTGGTGGTACGGGCATGGGGGATCGCGAACCCGGAGATAGGGGAGTGTGTTTATCGGGGCAAAATAATTAAACCCACCCAAAAGCTTATTGAGGCAATGAGGGATGCTCAAGAGGGGAGGATCAAGTTCAACGAGAGAGAACGACGCCACGACAAAAGCCCTCGGGAATCCCGAACACGGAGGACGTGTACGAGGCATGGGGCCCATTCCGTGGAAAGTAGGGTTCCCCGAACGATGACCCGTACGGTTACGAAGCCGTAAGAGAAAGATGGATCGGGATGCAGATGTTGTGGCGCGGTTGGTAACGGAAATGGATGTGATGAAGAAAACCGTGAGTGTACTAGTAGCCGAAAGAGATGCAGCTCGGGCGCGAGCATGAAGATCATCCAATGGATCTCGGAAGCCGGCGAGAGAAGAAGCAGCGTGGCTTCCACGGAGGCCTCACCGGCTGGTGCACCGACGATCGAAATTACTGCACCGGAGCCTGCGGTGGTCGAAATTACTGCACCGGAGCCTCCTCGCTACCCCGTGGACGATATAAAGGAGATGAAAGCATGTCATCCGTATTATCCTATCGGGAACATGTCCATGAAGGTAGCCATCGGCAGTGCTTTACCACCTGGAGCACTCCACCACAACAACCCCATTCAAGATGGCTATGCTCGTGTCACGGTGGAGGAGATAGTCCAAGGGTTTGAGGACCTGGACATTGACATTGCTACACCTGAAAGGGGCGAAAAGACTTGGAGATGTCAAGCGCCAGTTCATTCTATGGCAGAAGAAGTTTATCAAGTTTCCAGGCTAGGCGCCAACAAGTCCACCCCCCTACGGTGGTGGTGGTGGCGGCGGTGGCGGTGGTGGTGGTGGTGCTTCACCTACACCTCCTTCACGTCGGCCGACGCCGCCCCCAATTCACCTCCGGCGGGTAAGCAGCCGCCGCCCCTAGTCCGCCCGGGCGGGTAAGCGGACGCCGCCCCCAATCCACCTCCGGCGAAGAAGCGAAGCAGCAGTCCTGGATTATTAACCCGGACCCTTACGTACCTAAGAAAACAAAGGTACCGGAGCCATCACTGAAGCCTCTCCCCACGAGGCCTTGGGAACGTAGTGCCGAGGAAGTCGATGCACACGCGGCTGCTGATTTAGAGAAATGGAAGGCGGCCTGCAAGAAGAAAAGAGAGCCCGAGCCCAAGCCGGTATTTTCGATGAGCAAAAGAAGTGGGCTAAGTCATTTTTGAACGCACCGTCCCAAGCCGCGAAGAATCTGCATGACGACTATGCACGTGAACTAAAGAATCAGGCACGCATATTCAAGGAGAAGAATGAGGAGGCCGATAAAGCGGAATTACAAAGTGCACAAAGCGGGAAACGAGTTGTTGCCCAGCTCGGGGAACAAAGTAAACAATCGATTGCCCCGCTTATAGTGACAGCCGCCGGTCCGGATGCCCCCGAAATCATAGAAGCTACGGCAGCACAGGGATTGACTGTAACGAGTGCCAGAGAACAAGCGGCCAACTTAGGTATTACTCTTCGTGAACTCGTTAGGCCTTGATGAGGCGCCGGTGAAGGAGGTAGTACTTACATATGTGAAGAATGGACCTCTCGTCGAGCCTGCGCAGGAAGATGATCTACCTCCACAAATGAAAGGTCTGCTGAACTGGTACAAGGGTTACATAAAACATAAAAACGCCAAAGATTATATTTATGCGGAAGTTGGATATGAGCATCACTTCAAACAATACTGTGTACAAATTCATCTGAGTGAATTGTTCCAGCTTTTCAATCTGCGCGAGCTCGACAAATCTATCATCGGTTGCTACGTTCCGTAAGTGATTTATTTCTACCCCATCTCGTTCATATTGCCCGCACTATATATATATATATATGTCCTAACTATATTGTTGTGTCCGCTATTATACATGCAGATTGAAGATTAAGGAATGCAGAGTAAGGAGCATCCATGATGTTGGGTTCATTGACCCACACATCGTTAATGGATATACGTTAAAGCATCACCCCGCCGACGTGGAGAAAGACCTGTGGCGGTTTCTTGATAAGCAGGAACTCAAAAGTGATATTCTATTTCCTTACCATTTTGGGTGAGTGTTTATGTCTTGAGCACATTCTCTTTTGTTTACTCCATGCATGGTATGTGGCCGGCTAATCGATGAGTTATGCATGACGTACTGTGCATGTATCATGTCCGCAGGTTCCACTGGATTCTGCTAGTAATTAAAATTGACAAATCAGAATGTCTCATCCACGACTCTCTGGATATGGATAAGGCGGAGTGGGCCGACATGAGACAAATGATTCAAAAGTAATTGTTTTCATTCATTTGCGCTCTATATCGATCGGCCTATTTCGTTCATTTCCTAATTAAGCTTCAAGTAATTAACTAATAACTCTCTTGTTCATTTAATTTTCTTTGCCTCGTAGGGTTTGGAGACGGTTCTCGGATACAAAGGTCGGTGAATTCAAGAAAGAGCTAAATTTCATGCGGTCAAAGGCTAAGAATGGTAGCGATATGCAGCCACCGGGAACCAATCTGTGTGGATACTATGTCTGTGAGATGATCCGGAGATACACCTCTGAGCGCGTTCCGAGTGATCTCAATGCTCAGAGGAATCACCTCCGGTCGATGCTTAGTCCAGAAGCTCGCTTCCGACCACTTCAAGAGGAACTAGCTGGATGGTTCAGGAGGGAAGTCCTCCATCCTAAAGGAGAACACCATTGCGACGACGTAGAACTATACATGCATTAAATTATGTATGGAAACTTGTTCAAACTTGTATATGGTCATCCGATGATATTGAATATATATTGTATATTCCTCTTGAATTCTTTTTGGTTATAATTTCAAATTTGTTTGAAATTGTACATTCATATGCATGTATATATGTAGTACCGTAGAATATGTGAAACTCCTTCAAAATTACAATAAGCACAAAAGAAATAAAACAATATACAAATTAAACACAAAATATGTTTAGTGGGGGCCGAAAACCCTAAACCTGCGGCGGCCTTTAGTCGCGGTTGGCCAGAAGAACCGCGACTAAAGGTCCTCCGCCCGGACGGCCGCCTGGCGCCCACGTGGACGGGCCTTTAGTCGCGGTTCGTAAGGAACCGCGACTAAAGGGGGGGGCCTTTAGTCGCGATACTTTGGTCGCGGTTGCGCAACCGCGACTAATGGCAGTTGCGAACCGCGACCAAAGGCCCTTTTTCCACCAGTGCAGTGACACTGTACCGAAATACACAAATAAAATATGCACGAAAAAAAACATTCAGAAACTTAGATGAGAAAAAAATAGAGTGATTTTCACCCCGCCCACACCCCACACACACCAAACTTAATTTTTTCTTCTTCTTTTGGCGGCGTATATTCTGGGCTAGCTGCCTAGCTCTACCACTCGCACTGTATGTCTGAATTTTACTAGAGATCTATGTATATATCCTGTCCTAACTGACAAATGTCCCATGCTGTATATGATCGAAGACGTCTGTTATCTTCATGTATACTTTTGTTTGAGTGAATTAATGTTTTGAACCGTCCATTATACAGAAAATTGACAAGTTTGAATTGTAAAAGTATCAACTTTATTAGCAGATTGTTAGTGTGCTATTCATCTTACCTTGTTCCTGCTGCATGTAATGCTTTGTGATTATATATTTATAGAAAATGGGATGTCATGGAGTCACTGGCAAGTGTTTCCCTAAGTGATGATCGTTCAGCTACGATAATAGGAGTTCTTTTTTATGAAACATATTACAAACGCAGACGCTCACTACATACATACAGTCACCTCTGTGATGCACACATATACCTAGCCTCTATAAACATCTCCGAGAGACTGAGTCCAAGAAACTGATTCGGCAGATTTTGAGATTGACGAAGTCATCACAGACACCTCGCCGTCGACGGAAACATCGCCTCTCACTGGAGAATATTCCGCATTTTTATGAGACACGAAAGTGTCATATCTGTGGTTTGAACTCTGGTGGGCTGGGGCTGGTGAAAGAACATCTCTCACATTATGTTTTGAAGTGTTTGATGTCAATACATGTGATACTCTAATGTTTGATGAAGTGTTGCAGAGATTATACATATACATATATGTGGGTGTCTTGTGTGGAAAACAAGACAAAAGGAAGCATAAAAAGTTTCACCAGGCCGGATATTTGCAAAATATCCGGGCCCCAAAAATCGGCTAAGGATTTTTGGCGATGTGGCTCAGTACTACCCTGGACATAGGCCGGTTTTTTGGCCGGACATTTTCCCGAAATTTCCCCAGGGCCGGACTTTTTGGTGGGGGCGGATTATCCGGCCCCAACTTAGGCCGGATTATCCGGCCCTCGAAAGTCTCCAACGGCTGGATTTTGAGTGGGGGGTATTTATACCCCCTTCTTCTACCTTCCTACTTGCTCAATCATTGCACAAAATCTGCCAAGCTTCACCACCATTAGAGCCACCTCAAGAACACAAGAATTGCAAGATCTCCTCCTCCACCCAACCAAAGCTCTTGATCTTTGGAGATCCGAAGGAGAAGACCCCGAACTACATCCTCACCGAAGCGATTCTCATTTCCCCCTCATATGCTTGAGAGCCCCCTTGCTAGTGTTCCTCTTTGGATCCCTAGTTGTTGTTGTTGTTAATGTATTCTTGTTGATTTGTTGTGTTGTTATAGATTTAGGAGCCTCCAGTTTGGTTGTGGATGTATGCCCCAAGAACCTTGTAAAGGCCCGGTTTCCGCCTCGAGGAAATCCCTTAGTGGAAGTGGGCTAGGCCTTCGTGGCGTTGCTCACAGGAGACCTGAGTGAAGCCTTCGTGGCTGTTGGTCTGGTTTTCGTAGCGACACACTCCTCCGAACATAGACGTATCTTCTTGCAAAGGAAGGAAACTACGGGAATCAACTTCGTGTCTCCGTGTGCTCCACTCTCGGTTACCTCTATCCTTTATCTCCTCTATATATTGCGTAGCCATATCTTGCTTACTCGTTGACCTTGTCATATAGGTAAATTCACATAGTTGCATATCTAGATTTTACCTTTGTGTCAAGACTAAATTGAAAAAGAACTAAAAATTGGTTAGGACATATTCACCCCCCCCTCTAGGTGCGGCATACGATCCTTTCAATTGGTATCAGAGCCTCGGATCTTATTTCGGGCTAAATTGCCTGAGAGTATGCCGGATGACGATCACTCGGAGGGGGGCGCAAAGCCGGTCTCCATGGATGATCTCAAGTCGGTGGAAACATCCTTGAGATCCGCCATGGAAACCCAAATGGAAACCTTGATGAAAATGTTTAACGACCGCTTTCCTGCGGCTTCCCCTATCATCCCCACCATAGAGGTAAAGGAAAAGGGTGCGTTAGGAGAGGGAGATGCTTCGACATTACCCTCCTCTACCAATCCCTTGAATGGTGATAACTTAACCACTATTAAAAACCCCGCTGCTTCTCCAAGGGGAACTAGTGGAGGTGCTAGCTACAATCAAGTGGCTCCGCCTTTCCTATCTCCCGATATCCCGGTTCCCCATCCTCATATAAACATTCGGGGCGACCCACCTAAGTTTAATGATAAAGATTTCGATACATGGCAATTTGAGTTTCGCTCTCATGTTCGCGAGTGCCTCCAATGAACTTTGGAGAATCATCTTGGAAGGCTTCAAGCCCTACAACCCCGACAAGTTGACTAGAAGAGAAGCGGTTGATAATCAACTCAATGACATTGCCTTGCACATGATTCAAGCTAGTTTGGGGACAAAGGACTTGTCTCATGTTCGGAATTTCACCACCGCCAAGGAAGCTTGGGATGGTTTGGCCGCTAGTTGCATGGGAAGTGATAGCATGAGAAGGAACAAGTACAATTCCCTTCGGAATCAAGCCGAGGGATTCATTAGGCTACCAAATGAAGATCATGAAGTCATGTATAGAAGACTTATCACTGCTGTCGATGCTTTCCGGAATGTGGGTGCCACACACATTAATGACTCTTGGATCAAAGATAAGTATATCGATTGCATGATGCCGTTTGAACCCATTGATGTCAAGACTCTTGTTGGGAGAGAATGCTTTTCCTCTCTCACTTCTCAACAAGCGGTGCACAAGTTGCAAGCTCTCAAGGTGCTCGAGCAAAACTCTCATGATTCTCGCAATCGTGCCATTGGAATGTCAAGAGGGAACAATCTTGCCTTGACGGTCAATTCCGTGGAAGAAGTGAACCCTCAAGAACCATATAGGACATCTTGGAGTATGTCCTATCCAGAAGACTTGGAACTGCACTACAATGATCACATGGAATTCCATGCAAAATCCTTTTGGGTTGATCCATCCAAGGCCAAGGAAGACAACATCAAGAGAAACAACTCAATTGGGTTCACAAGCTCGGGCCCAAGAACAAGATCATGCTACAAATCTGGTGACAAGCACCATTTCATCTCCCAATGCCCCTATGAGCATAGGGAAACTCATGGTGGAAGGCTCATTCCCAAGAACAAGAGCAAAGATTCAAAGGGCAAATATTCAAAGGCCCCCAACAAGAAATTCTACAACAAGAGCAAGAAGGGCAAGAGGCCCTCAAGGATTGCGCTAGTGACTAAGGAAGAATATTCTTCCGATGAAGTTGAAAGTAGTAGTGATGAAGAAGAAAGCTCAAAGTAAGTGGCCGCCATTGTCACTACCAACATTCCCTCTTCATCTCTCTTTGAATCCCCCAATGAGAATTCTCATATCAAGAATGCACATTGCTTCATGGCAAGGTCCACCTTGGACACATCTATTGTGTTATCAACTCAAGAAGAATATACCTCCGGAGATGATGAGGTTGATGATGAAGAAGATGAAACTTCAAATGGATTGGTTGATCTTGCCTCCCTCTCCACCAACTCTTCATCACCAAGTGAATTCCCCAATGAAGTCATTCATGTGGAGGCTTCAAATGGATTTTACTCGGAAAATATCTAAACCAATGCTTGGGGGCTAGTGTTATCTGGCGCACGGCTTTGTGCTTGGCAAAGAAGACCCGGAGATTGTCCTCGAGGGTTGCCAGGTCTTGTTCCTCCATCTCCGGCTTCCCCCACACTTCATTCATCAAGTTGGTCATTTCCCTATGACGCTGATGCAGGGGAGCTTTTCGAAGTACCGGAAACAAATGTGGGTGCGTTTGGGGCGTACTAGTGGCACCACTTATCAACAGTTTCTTTGTGGCAAGATTAGCCGTGGCTTCAGCCGAGGTGGTTTTGGGCTCTTCATGTGGAGGTTTGGACGAGGAGGCGTCTTTGCCTGAATCTGTGGTAGACTCCGGAATATCGTCAAGATTGATGATGTTCTTCGTATCTGGAGCTGCAGAGGAGGAGGGCTTAGGCGGAACCTCCACTTCTGAGGTAACTGGCATAGAGGCAGGTGAGGGCTTGATCTTCTTCTTATGGGCTTGCTTCCAGCAATTTTGCTACATAACAAAAAGAGCGCGGCACTTAGAAGATTTTGAGTTAAGTTGCAAAAAGAGTAAGTCAGAAAGTAAGTTATTACCCAGGCTTGTTGAAGAATTGCTCGAGGCTGGCCTGTGAGCCTTTGCCGGTGTCGATCTCCTTGAGGTGCGGTTTCTCTTTCTCGAGCTTCTTGGTGGCCGTGGCGCTGGGAGTCTCGCGCGCACGTTTGGGCGCTGACCCGGAGGCTGCGGCTCTCTTCCGCTTTGCGGGAGGAGGGCCCTCAGGAATTTCCACGTCAGACGCGGCTTCCGGTTTCGTGGTGCTAGAGTGCGGGACCCGGGTTAGGTTCCCGAGATCCTTTTCCTCAAGGGCTTCAAGCTATGTACACAAGATAAGGTCCTTAGACGAATTCGTAGGCATAAAAAGGAAATGATGATTAGTCGGAAGACTTACCGCGGTGTCGGCACCATCTGTGAATATGTCAAAATGACACACGTAAGAGTGAACATCACGTGGAATTTTGATCATAACCCGGAGCCGCTTGTCCAGGGCGTCGGAGGAAAGCTTGTCCTTGGTGGCGCGCATGGTGTCATCGCAGCCGTTGTACTCATACATCAGACGATCGCGATGTTGGAGAGGCTGGATCCGCTTGGTGAACTAGGAGAGCGTCAGGTCCTTCCTCGACAAGCCGGACTCCGTCAGCTTGCAGATCCGCCTTACCATCCTTGTCAGCGTAGGTGACTCGGAGATGTGAGGGCACTTAGTCCAGGCGGGGGTCTCGCTGGCGGGCCCGTCCTTGAACGCCGTGATGATGCGTGAAGCACACGTCCGTTGGGAACCCCAAGAGGAAGGTGTGATGCGTACAGCAGCAAGTTTTCCCTCGGTAAGAAACCAAGGTTATCGAACCAGTAGGAGATGAAGGCCACGTGAAGGTTGTTGGTGAAGGAGTGTAGTGCGGCGCAACACCAGGGATTCCGGCACCAACGTGGAACCTGCACAACACAATCAAGATACTTTGCCCCAACTTAACAGTGAGGTTGTCAATCTCACCGGCTTGTTGTAAACAAAGGATTAAACGTATGGTGTGGAGAATGATGTTTGCTTGCAAAGAACAACGAGAGAACAATGATTGCGGTAGGTTGTATTTCAGATGTAAAAGAATGGACCTGGGTCCACAGTTCACTAGTGGTGTCTCTCCAATAAGATAAATAACATGTTGGGTGAACAAATTACGAGTTGGGAAATTGACAAATAGAGAGGGCATAACAATGCACATACATATCATGATGACTACTATGAGATTTACTTAGGGCATTACGACAAAGAACATAGACCGCTATCCAGCATGCATCTATGCCTAAAAAGTCCACCTTCGGGTTAGCATCCGCACCCCTTTCAGTATTAAGTTGCAAACAACAGACAATTGCATTAAGTACTATGCGTAATGTAAACAATACAAATATCCTTAGACAAAGCATTGATGTTTTATCCCTAGTGGTAACAGCACATCCATAACCTTAGAACTTTCTGTCACTGTCCCAGATTCAATGGAGGCATGAACCCACTATCGAGCATAAATACCCCCTCTTAGAGTTACAAGTATCAACTTGGCCAGAGCCTCTACTAGCAACGGAGAGCATGCAAGATCATAAACAACACATATATGATAGATCGATAATCAACTTGACATAGTATTCCATATTCATCGGATCCCAACAAACACAACATGTAGCATTACAAATAGATGATCTTGATCATGTAGGCAGCTCACAAGATCTAAACATGATAGCACAAGAGGAGAAGACAACCATCTAGCTACTGCTATGGACCCATAGTCCAAGGATGAACTACTCACGCATAAGTCCGGAGGCCGGCATGGTGATGTAGAGCCCTCCGGTGATGATTCCCCTATCCGGCAGGGTGCCGGAGGTGATCTTCAGAACCCCCCGAGATGGGGTTGACGGCGGCGGCGTCTCAGTAACTTTTCTCGTATCGTGGCTCTCGGTACTAGGGTTTTCGCGACAGAAGGATTATATAGGCGAAGGGGCAGAGTCGGGGGACGCCCAAGGGGCACACCCCATATGGCGGCGCAGCCAGGGGTGGGGCCGCGCCCCCCTATGGTGTGGCCGCCTCGTGGCCCCTCTTCGTCTCCTCATCGGTGTTCTGGAAGACTCCGTGGAAAATAAGACCGTGGGCTTTTGTTTCGTCCAATTCCGAGAATATTTCCTGTGTAGGATTTACGAAACAAAAAACAGCAGAAAACGGAACTGGCGCTTCGGCATCTTGTTAATAGGTTAGTGCCGGAAAATGCATAAAAATGATATAAAGTGTATATTAAACATGTGAGTATTGTCATAAAACTAGCATGGAACATAAGAAATTATAGATACGTTTGAGACGTATCAAGCATCCCCAAGCTTAGTTCCTACTCGCCCTTGCGTAGGTAAACGATAAAAAGGATAATTTCTGAAGTGACATGCTACCATCATAATCTTGATCAATACTATTGTAAAGCATATGAGATGAATGAAGTGATTCAAAGCAATGGTCTATAGTTTGTTAACAAATAGATAATGACTAAAGAACTGAATCATATAGCAAAGACTTTTCATGAATAGTACTTTCAAGACGAGCATCAACAAGTCTTGCATAAGAGTTAACTCATAAAGCAATAGATTCTTAATAGAAGGTTTTGAAGCAACACAAAGGAAGATTTAAGTTTCAGCTGTTGCTTTCAACTTTCAACATGCATATCTCATGGATAATTGTCAACACAAAGTAATATGATGAGTGCAAATAAGCAAGTATGTAAGAATCAATGCACACAGTTGACACAAGTGTTTGCTTCTAATATAGAAAGAAGTAGGTAAACTAACTCAACATAAAGTAAAAGAAAGGCCCTTCGTAGAGGGAAGCAGGGATTACTCATGTGCTAGAGCTTTTTATTTTGAAAACATGGAAACAATTTTGTCAACGGTAGTAATAATTCATATGTGTTATGCATAAAACCTCCTATAAGTTGCAAGCCTCATGCATCGAATACTAATAGTGCCCGTTCCTTGTCCTAATTAGCTCGGATTTCCATGGATTATCATTGCATTACATATGTTTCAACCAAGTGTCACAAAGGGGTACCTCTATGCCACCTCTACAAAGGTCCAAGGAGATAGATCGCATTTGATCTCTCAATTTCGATAGATCTCAACTTGAGGACATCCATACCGGGACAACATAGAAAACAGATAATGGACTCCCCTTTTATGCTTTAAGCATTCAACAACAGATAATATTCTCATAAGAGATTTGAGGATTAATGTCCAAGCTGAAACTTCCACCATGATACATGGCTTTGGTTGGCGGCCCAAAGTTCTTCTCTAACAATATGCATACTCAAACCATTTAACTCATGGCAAATCTCCCTTACTTCAGACAGGACGAACATGCATAGCAACTCACATGATATTCAACAAAGGTTTGACAGGTTGATGGCGTCCCCAGAAACATGGTTACCGCTCAACAAGCAACTTATAAGAACTAAGATACATAAGCGACATATTCATTACTACAATAGTTTTTAGGCTACTTTCCCATGAGATATGTATTGCAAAGACAAGGAATGATTTTTTTTTAAAGGTAGCCCGCAAGCAATTTACTTTGGAATGGCAGAAAAATACCACATAGTAGGTAGTTATGGTGGACACAAATGGCATAGGTTTTGGCTCAAGGTTTTGGATGCACGAGAAGCATTCTCTCTCAGTACAAGGCTTTGGCTAGCAAGGTTGTTTGAAGCAAACACAAGTATGAACCGGTACAACAAAACTTACATAAGAACATATTGCAAGCATTATAAGACTCTACACTTGTCTTCCTTGTTGCTCAAACACTTTTACCAGAAAATATCTAGACTTTAGAGAGACCAATCATGCAAACCAAATTTCAACAAGCTCTATGGCAGTTCTCCACTAATAGGTTTAAACCACATGATGCAAGAGCTTAAACATGATCTACTTGCAAGCTCAAAACAATTGCGAAGTATCAAATTATTCAAGACAATATACCAATTACCACATGAAGCATATTATGTTTCCAACCAAATAACAATAAATGAAGCGGATTTCAACTTTCGCCATGAACATTAAAAGTAAAACTAAGAACACAGCAGTGTTCAATATGAAAAAGCGGAGCGTGTCTCTCTCCCACACAAGGAATGCTAGGATATGAATTTATTCAAACACAAACAAAAATAAAAGCACACAGACGCTCCAAGTAAAGCACATAAGATGTGACGGAATAAAAATATAGTTTCACTAGAGGTGACCTGATAAGTGGTTGATGAAGAAGGGGATGCCTTGGGCATCCCCAAGCTTAGATGCTTGAGTCTTCTTGAAATATGCAGGGATGAACCACGGGGGCATCCCCAAGCTTAGACTTTTCACTCTTCTTGATCATATTATATCATCCTCCTCTCTTGATCCTTGAAAACTTCCTTCACACCAAACTCAAAACAATCTCATTAGAGGGTTAGTGCATAATCAAAAATTCACATGTTCAGCGAGGACACAATCATTCCCAACACTTCTGGACATTACCCAAGGCTACTGAAATTTAATGGAGCAAATAAATCGACTCAAACACAGTACATGAGGCAATGTGAAATAAAAGGCAGAATCTGTCAAAACAGAACAGTCCGTAAAGACAAAAAATTTCGAGGCACTTAACATGCTCAGATGAAGAAGCTCAAATTGAATGAAAGTTGCGTACATATCTGAGGATTACTCATGAATTTTTACAGAATTTTTAGATTCTCCTACAGGGAGAACAGCTCAAACTCGTGACAGCTATCTGTTTCTGCGCAGAAATCCAAATCAAGTATCAACTTTCTATCAAAGACTTTACTTGGCACAACAATGAAATAAAGTAAAGATACAAAGGTATTGCTACAGTAGTAACAAGCACCTTGACTCAAATATAAAAATTGCTGTAGTAAAATAATGGGTTGTCTTTCATAAGCGCTTTTCTTTAACGCCTTTCAGCTAGGCGCAGAAAGTGTAAATCAAGTAACATCAAGAGAAGAAGCATCAACATTATAATTTGTTCTAATAATAGAATCAAAAGGCAACTTCATTCTCTTTCTAGGGAAGTGTTTCATACCTTTCTTAAGAGGGAATTTATATTTAATATTTCCTTCTTTCATATCAATAATAGCACCAACAGTTCGAAGAAAGGGTCTTCCCAAAATAATAGGACAAGATGCATTGCATTCAATATCCAAGAAAACAAAGTCAACGGGGACAAGGTTATTATTAACCGTAATGTGAACATTGTCAATCCTCCCCAAAGGTTTCTTTATAGAATTATCAGCAAGATTAACATCCAAATAACAATATTTCAAAGGTGGCAAGTCAAGCATATCATAGAGTTTCTTAGGCATAACAGAAATATTTGCACTAAGATCACATAAAGCATTACAATCAAAATCATTGACCTTCATTTTAATGATGGGCTCCCAACCATCTTCTAACTTCCTAGGAATAGAAGCTTCAAGTTTTAATTCCTCTTCTCTAGCTTTAATGAGAGCATTTGTAATATGTTTTGTAAAGGCCAAGTTTATAGCGCTAGCATTAGGACTTCTAGCAAGTTTTTGCAAGAACTTAATAACTTCAGAGATATGACAATTATCAAAATCAAAACCATTATGATCTAAAGCAATGGGATTGATACGTCTCAAACGTATCTATAATTTCTTATGTTCCATGCTAGTTTTATGACAATAATCACATGTTTTATATACACTTTATATCGTTTTTATGCATTTTCCAGAACTAACCTATTAACAAGATGTTGAAGTGCCAGTTCTCGTTTTCTGCTGTTTTTGGTTCCAGAAATCTTACATAGGAAATATTCTCGGAATTGGACGAAACAAAAGGCCACGTTCCTATTTTTCCAGGGGCTTCACGGAGTCTGAAGGAGAGACGAAGGGGGGCCACGAGGAGCCCACACATAGGGGGGCGCGGGCCACCCCTTGGCCGCGCTGCCAGGTGGGGACCCCACCTCGGGACTTGTTGGGGGGATAACCCCCGGTATGCCAAAGGCATGCCAAACCGGATGGTTTGAGCCATCGAGATACCGGTTTAATGTTCTTACCGGAAGCCTAGTAGGAATCCGGGAGAGCAAGGCTAAGCCGGTATCCCCAAAGGGGTATGCCGGAACCCGGTATAGAAGATACCGGAAAGGAGAGCCTGTCGGCAGGACTGGTCAAAGATTCTCTTCAGAGCAAGAAGACAAGGATGAGCTAAGCAAAGTAACTTTATTCAGAGCCCTGGCGCCAAAGAGAGAGGTGACGGAGAAAGAAGCCGGAGGACGTCAGCTTCTATGATAAAAGAAGGCCCCGGTGTCATCTATGATTAAAGTAGCTTTGTACAGTAACTCTGTAAAGTAGTTTGTCCAGTCAAAGATGCCATTAGGGTTTCTTGCTCTGTAAGCCACCCTCTCCCCTATATAAGGAGAGGGGGCAGCCCTCCTTGGGGGCACGTTACGTTAGGAGACGTGTGTGTGTATGAAGGTAGAGCTTGTAACTTGTGTGAATCTATGAACATGGTGATCTAGAGGGAGTTCTTCCTTGTGTCTTTCTTCTTCAACCTCTGGCCCTGGCCAAGTTCTTGAGGAAACCATCCGGAATCTCTTCCCACCTGATCGCAAACCCTCCCCCGAATCCTCTTGCGTCCATTCGGCCCCAATCTAAGCCATCCTATGGCATCTGCTCGTTCACCACGACGACAGTTGGCGCCCACCGTGGGGCATGAAGTGGCGCTTGATGGAGTTCACATTCGGGCGGGCGTCCTCGAGATCTCCGGCGAGCGTACGGTGTCCGCGTTGGTGCAGCGCATCTACGCCATGGACTTCATCAACGACAACGCGGGCTGCTTCGCCAACGGCGGCGTCTTCCCCAAGAACGGCCGCATCATCGAGTTCGGCAGCCACCGCGTCTACTTCGGCACCGTCCCCGTGCGCCAGCGCCTCTCGCCGGTGCTGGTGGCACCGGACCCGCCAAGATGGCTCTGTGCTGGCCGCGCCGCCGGCAGCGTCGAGGTAATGATGACCGGTGTGGCTGGTGCAGGAAAGGAGGTTGCGGCTGAAGGTGCCGGTCGCGCGGTTTCGACCCGTGCGGCTAAGCCACCGCTGGAGCGCGGCGCAGGCGCAGCGGGAGCATCATCCGCGCCACCGGAGACACCGCTCCAGGCGGCGATGAACGTCCTCGCCACCCCCATCGCGCAGAACATCGACCCGGCAGCGGCTCAGGCGGAGCTGGAGGCGCAGCGCCAGAAGATGCTGGAGAGCGGCAAGGACATCGTCGGGGCGCAGCGCGAGCTGAACCTAACCGTACGTGAGTATAACGCTGCCCATGGCTTTGCTTCTGTTAGCGCGCATGCTGCTAGGATGCCGGAAAACCGGCTAAAAGCTCGCAACCTAGATCAAGATTTGCGCAAAGAGATTCTTACCGGCAAGAGCGCCTCTGCATCTGTTAGCATCGTGGAAAAGCCTAAGTATAGCAGCCCGGATAAAACTATAAAAGCTGCTAAGGCTGCGGTAGAGCTATGTGAGTCGCTTTCCGGAGAGGCTTTGGTAAAGCAAGCAAGAGCGTGTCAGAGAGCTGCTGGAAACCATAGAGCAGCAAAATGCTGAGCAGCTGGCTAAGCTGAACAAGGCAGCGGCCTCAAAATCCGCGCGTTCAACAAAGAATGCCGGTAGCAAGTCCCATGGGCAGGCTTCGTCCCCCCATCCGGATAGAAGAAGAGAAAAAGATGTGAATGCGCAGCAGATGACTGTGTACGATCCGGTTCTTGCCGGAAAGCAACAAGCCGGGCAACATGATGCCGGTAGAAAAAGCCAAGGGGCAGAGCGAGGCTACGCCAGAGGCTATGCCGGAAACAATCATGCCGGTAGATATGAGACCGGGCAAAACTATCGAGCTGCAAGGGCAGCGTACGACGAGGAGGAAATAGATCCCCCAAGGTACCGGCAGGCAAGGGCCGCGGTACCGGAATGTTACGATGAAGCCGATTCCACCAGACCGGCAGCATACCGGAACCCATTGGGAGAACGCCTGGGAGAGAGATACTTACCGGAACGGGATGCGAGGCACCGTCTGGATAGAGTGTACTTGTCAGAAATGATCGAGGAGGAAGGTCCTCCAGGTCCAAAGTGCTTTGGCCCAAGGATCATGAAAGAAAAACCACCAGTTCGCAACTTTATGTTGCCCCGTGACACAAAGACGTATGACGGCACCACAAAGCCGGAAGATTGGCTCGCGGATTACGTGACCGCGGTATACGTTGCAGGCGGTGGAGGAACCGTAGCAGGAGGAGGAAACCGGCGTTGGGCCGTGAGGATCATACCATCGTTTTTGGTTGGACCGGCAAGAATCTGGCTAAACAACTTGCCGGCAGGAAGCATAAATGGCTGGCTGGATTTTGAGGAGGCCTTTGTGAGCAATTTCAGCAGCACCTATCAGAGGCCAAACAGGCCGCAGCAACTTGCTCTGTGCGTGCAGCGCCCGAACGAAACAGACCGGGATTATCTGGCCCGGTGGAACACCACAAGGAACTCCTGTGAAGGGGTAATCGAGGCACAAGCCATTGCTTGGTTTAGCAGTGGATGCAGAAGAGGTTCACCGTTGTGGCAAAAGTTGCAGCGCAACATGCCGACAACGTTGGCAGAGATGATACGTGTGGCGGATAGCTATGCGTTGGGAGACCCAACGCAGCCGGCAGTGCAACCGGAGCCGGAACAGCTGCGCCACGAACAACACCGGGACAACCGGAATAACAAAAGAAGAGAAGATTTTCCGGATCGAAGGTACGGTCCGCAGCAAGTTGCTGCTGTGCAGGAAAACTTTGAGGCCAGCGACAGCCAGAGGCAAAAAACCGGATCGCAGCCATGGGCGGGTCCTAAGAAACAATGGGTGGAAAAGAAACCCTGGGTCCAGAAGAAGAACTGGCAAGAACCCGCAAAATACACCATGGAAGCTGCCATGGATCAACCTTGCCGGTGGCACACGCCGAATCCGGCACATCCGTCAAACCATCTGACGAAGGATTGTACCTGGACCAAGTACTTGATGCAAAAAGGAACAGTGAAAGATGCGCGGCCACCACAAGACATGCCGCAGCAGCAACAACAGCTACCGCCACCACCACCACTTACCGGGGCAAACGCCTTACCGGTGCAGCCAAACCGGCAGCAGTACCAGCAAGTTAACCGGGTGGAGCAAAATGATAACCAGCCACCTCCACCGGCACCTTTAGGCCGGAATGTTTACGAAGATCCGCATCCGTGCTGTGTTGTCTTTGTCACTGAGCCAACAGACCGGCAAAGTGTACACCGGCGCTCCATGGAGGTCAATGCTGTGATGCCGGCAGTTCCCAAGTACATGATGTGGTCCAATCAGGAAATTACCTGGTCATCCAAGGATCACCCAAAGATCATGCCGAATCCGGGTGGATATGCTCTTGTTGTGGACCCAATCATGAAAGGGCCGCAAACTCGAGTGAAGTTCAGCAAGGTGCTGATAGACAATGGCAGTAGCATCAACATCATGTACAAGCACACCATGCATACGCTGGGCATAACAGAAAACATGCTTCAGCCAACGCGCACAACGTTCCACGGGATCGTTCCTGGCTTGTCCTGTGCCCCGATAGGAAAAGTTCGGGTGGACGTGGCATTTGGAGGACGTGACAATTGCCGGGTGGAAAATCTGGAGTTTGAGGTGGTGGATCTAGACAGTCCCTACCATGCATTGCTGGGGAGACCGGCATTGGCAGCCTTCATGGCCACAACTCATACGGCTTACCTCAAGATGAAGATGCCGGCACCTCGTGGACCATTGACTGTGGTGGGAAACTATAAGATCTCACTGGAAACTGCATCTGCCGGATCGAACCTAGCGGAATCGCTGGTGATCGCGGAGGAAAAGAAAAGAATGCAAACAGCTGTTGCGCTGGCTCAGTCCTCACAAATGAGCTTAGCGGCAATGAGTGAAAACATGGGTTCACCGGCATTCAAGCCAACCAATGAAACAAAGGACATCGTGCTGGATCCGGCTTACCCAGAGCGCACCGTTCGTATCGGTGCCGGCCTTGACCAAGCATAGGAAAGCGCGCTCGTCAGCTTCCTCCGTGAGAATCGGAATATCTTTGCCTGGTCAACTGATGATTTGGTAGGTGTTCCGAGGGAGCTGGCTGAGCACTCTCTAAACGTCCGGAAAGATGCCAAGCCGGTGCGGCAACCACTGCGCCGGTTCGCTGAAGACAGAAGAAAGATCATAGGAGAAGAGGTAACCAAACTGCTTGTTGCCGGATTCATTGTGGAGGTCACGCACACGAGTGGCTGGCCAATCCGGTAATGGTTGAAAAGAAGAAAGATGAGAACCCGGAGGCAAAAGCTCCGAAGGTGTGGCGCATGTGCATCGACTACACCAACCCGAACAAGGCTTGCCCAAGAGATCCTTTTCCTTTGCCACGAATCGATCAAGTGATTGATTCAACTGCTGGGTGTGAGTTGTTGTCCTTCCCGGATGCCTATTCCGGTTTCCACCAAATTCCCTTGAAAAAGGAAGATCAAATAAAAGCTGCGTTCATTACCCCGCACGGGGCTTATTGCTATGTCACTATGCCTTTTGGTTTGCGCAACGCTGGTGCAACGTACCAGCGCTGTATGCAAAAATGCTTGTTTGATCAAATTGGAAAAAACGTGCAAGTCTATGTGGATGACATCGTGATAAAAACTAAGGTAAAGAACACCTTAATCGATGACATCCGGCAAACGTTCGATAACCTAAGACGGTTCCGGATGAAACTCAATCCGGCAAAATGTACCTTTGGTGTCCCTGCCGGCAAGCTGCTCGGTTTCCTGGTATCAAGCCGGGGCATAGAGGTTAATCCGGTAAAGATCCGGGCAATAGAAAGAATGGCTATCCCTCGAGAGTTAAAAGATGTGCAAAAGTTTACCGGAAGCTTGGCATCGCTAAGCCGGTTTGTAAGCAGGTTGGGAGAAAAAGCTCTGCCACTCTATGCTCTCATGAAAAAATCCGACACGTTCGTCTGGACCCCTCAGGCAGACGCAGCGTTTAAAGAGCTAAAAACAATGCTAGCCACAGCACCCATACTGGCTTCACCTCTAGAAAGAGAGCCTATGCTGTTATACATAGCAGCAACAAACCGGGTTGTGAGTGTAGTGGTTGTGGTTGAAAGAGAAGAGGAAGAAAAAACCGTCCAGAGGCCGGTATACTACTTGAGCGAGGTGCTCTCCCTCTCAAAACAAAACTACCCTCACTTCCAAAAAATGACTTATGGCGTGTACATGGCCGCCACAAAACTCAAGCACTACTTTGAGGAGCACCCCATGAAGGTGGTGAGTGAAGCACCAATTTCCGACATCATGTGCAACAAAGACGCCAGCGGCCGGATTGCGAAATGGGCAATCCAGATATCACCATACGTGCCGGTGTATGAAAGAAGAGATGCCATAAAATCACAGGCTTTGGCTGATTTCCTTGTTGATTGGGCGGAGATGCAATACAAACCGCCAGATCAGAGGATAGAATACTGGAAGATGCACTTTGATGGATCTAAGCTCAAGGAAGGTCTAGGTGCCGGTGTGGTGCTCACTTCACCAAAAGGAGACCACCTCCGGTATGTTTTGCAAGTACATTTCAGGGCATCGAACAATGTCGCTGAATATGAAGCTTTGATCCATGGGCTTAAGGTCGCAAAAGAAATCGGTGCACACCGGATCATTTGCTATGGAGATTCAGACCTTGTGGTACAGCAGTGCTCAGGAGATTGGGATGCAAAAGATGCCAACATGGCCTTGTACCGGTTTCACGTGCAAAAGATTGCCGGATTCTTCGAAGGGTGTGAGTTTCACCATGTGCCGCGAGCAGAAAATGAAGCCGCGGATGCTTTGTCCAAGCTGGGCTCATCTAGGCAAGAAATTCCTCCCGGAATAGCTTTGGCTCACCTAAGAGTGCCATCGATCAAACCGAGCCCGGAGTCAGAATCAATTTTTGTACCGGAGTCACACGTAGTACCCATGGATATCGATGAAGGGAACCCGGGGACTGCTCCGGCAAGCTCGGGGACTGCTCCGGTAGGCTCGGGGACTGCTGTACCCATACCGGAAGAAATGATGCTGGTGGATAGCATGGAGATAGATGCACCGGTGTTTTTGGTTCGAGAGATACCATCATGGGTTAAACCTATTAAGGAATTCCTGATCAGCGGCACCTTGCCGGCTGACGAAAATGAATCAAGGAGGATACAAAGAAGGTCCAAAGCTTACACATTCATCAATGGTGAGGTGTACAAGAGAAGCGTTACCGGTGTCCTTCAAAGATGTGTGGAACCGGAGGAAGGGAAAGAAATGCTTGAGGAAATTCACCAAGGAGAATGTGGGCATCATGCTTCGTCAAGGGCGCTAGTAGCAAAAGTATTCCGGCATGGGTTCTATTGGCCCACTGCTTTGGAGGACGCTGAGGATTTGGTAAGAAAATGCAACGGCTGCCAGAGGTACGCCAAGCAAAACCATACCCCAGCATCCGGTTTAAAGACAATACCGCTAACATGGCCATTCGCCGTTTGGTGCCTTGACATGGTTGGACCATTCAAAACTGCAAGAAGCAGCATGACTCACATCTTGGTGATGGTGGATAAGTTCACCAAGTGGCTAGAAGTAAAACCTATCGCAAAGTGTGATGGGCATACAGCGGTGAAATTCCTAAAAGATGTCATTTTGCGGTATGGATACCCGCACAGCATCATCACTGATAATGGAACCAACTTTGCTCAAGGTGAGTTCAAAAGGTTCTGTGAAGAAAAGAACATCCGGTTGGATTTGTGCTCAGTGGCACACCCACAAGGCAATGGCCAAGTGGAAAGAATGAATGCCTTGGTGCTTTCCGGTATCAAGCCTAGACTCATTGATGCGGTGGAAAAGTCACCGGGATGTTGGCTCGATGAGCTACCATCAGTACTGTGGAGTATAAGAACAACCCCAAACCGGTCTACCGGATACACTCCTTTCTTCATGGTTTATGGAGCAGAAGCGGTGATACCAACCGATATCATTCATGATTCACCAAGGGTACAGCTCTATACTGAGCAAGAGGTCAAAGAGGCCAGAGAAAATGATGTGGACTTGCTAGAAGAAGCAAGAGAGCTGGCTTTGGCAAGAACAGCCATTTACCAGCAAAACCTAAGACGCTATCATAACCGGAAGGTTAACCCAAGAGTTTTCCGGGAAGGAGATCTTGTACTTCGCCTGGTGCAGCGCACTGAAGGCCGGCATAAGCTCTTGCCACCATGGGAAGGTCCCTTCATTGTAAGCAAGGTGCTTCACAATGATGCATACTACTTGATCGATGCACAGGAGTGGAAGAAAGGAAAGGCGGACAGGTCCGGAGAGGAGAGCAAGCGTCCATGGAACGTAGCTCTGTTGCGTCCTTTCTACTCTTGAAGTGGTGGTGTAAGAAGTTCCTTTTTGTACCTTATATGCTATGAATAAAAGATGCCGGAACCTTGAATGAATCTCGGGGACTACCCCAACTTAAGTTGCATGTAACTTGTTTATTTTTTCAGTTTACCGGTTGCTTATTGAATGTTTTTTCTTTCCGGTTTAGTAGTGTGCTAAATCCTACCGGAGTCTTCGACTCTGCTGCTGTCCGCAAACCGGCTTCATGGCAAGCAAGATAAACCGGTAGGAGATAAGCACATGAACTGCGAAAAGGGAGAGCAGGAAAGAACAATCCGGAAAATTTAACTAACCCCGGTTAAACCGGTTTTTTGCAAAATTTCAAAGTTATTTCTAAGTTCAAGAAGATGCTTGTTTGGTGAAAGAACCTTGTGCTCATACGCCAAAGAACGCCCAGAGAAGGCAGGCAGAGCCAAGGCAAAAGAACCAAGTATGCATCAAATTGGATGCGGAAACAATTGAGAAATCTTTGCAGTGCAGGATAAAATCAAAACCAAAAGCAAAATATGCTAAGGCAAACTCATAAATACTTAGCTACCGGTATAACTTACCGGCAGGAAATGTTGTAGCACAACCACAGGCAAACTTAAAGTCTTACATCATAGACCCCGGCATTCCGGGGCAGAATTTAACGAACATTGTTTCAAAGATAAGCAGGACCAACACATATAGCAGGCAAACACTTCAAAGAGAATAATCACGCAGCAGGGGCTTCCGGAGGAGCAGCGCCGGCATCAGCATCGTCCAGGACCTCTTCTTCGGCTTCATCCTCCTCCTCGTCGAGATAGTCCGTGACGCCAGGAGGGGGAGGGATGAAGGTGCGCATGTCGGCATACTCCGCGATGCGGTACGCGCGATCCTGCCGCTTGGCGGAGAGGATCGGGTCCAGATCCGTTTCTGCGTCTTCACGCACGCCGGTAAGGGCGTCCAGATCGAGCTCCGGGTACCAGGAGCAGGCGACGCGGAGGGCGGAGTCCGCTCCAGCGCGGGCAGCAGAGCACTGCCACTCGCGGATCCTCTTGCCGGCACCCTTGAGGCGATCGCTGATGAGGGAGAAGGTGTCCGGCACCTCCTCGCCAGGCCATAAAGTCCTGTATAGCTGGGTAGCTACATCAGGGATGTCCGAAAGATTGCGGTCTATGCAGCGCATATGGGACACCCGCGCGTTAAGCGCGACCGGATGGTCCTTGGGCGTCCATGGCACGGTAAGATCCGCTTGGCCTTTGTCCTTGCGCTGCGCGTCGACCTTCTTGACGGCGTACCTTGCGAGTCCGGAAAGAGGCCTATGCAAAGAAAGAAAAAGTTTAAGGAAAAGAGTCCGGAAGAAAAAGAGACCGGAAGGAAAAGAGTCCGGAAGAAAAAGAGACCGGAGAGAAAAGAATCCGGAAGAAGAGAGACCGGACGGAAAGATAGCGGAAAGAAAATGGGGTCGAAGGAAGAAAGGCTCGTATGCAGTAGTCAAAGTGTAAAAGAAAAGAACTTACGGAGGGCGAGTGTGTCGGTCGCAGGATCAGCTGATCGCACTCCTTATGCTCCTCCTCCGGCCGCGCGGCCTTCTCCTCGGCACCCTTCCGGGCCTTGGCCATCTCCTCCGGCTCCGCCCGCAACACCACGGTGGCATTGCAAGCATTCTCAGAGCCTCGTCCAACTTGGCCGCTGCGGTCACTTCAGCGGCTTTGAGGGCCTTGGCGTGGTCAAGCCCCAGCTGAATCAGCTGAGACTTGAGCTCCTGGTAGCTGGTCTTGAGGGCGTTCAGCTCCTCCTGGTGCTGCCGGCTGAGCTCATCCTTCTCCCCTGTAACCGGAAAAATGAGTGTTAGCAAGGTTACACTAGTAAAAATGAAAAGAAACCAAGTTCAAAGGAGAAAGGAAAAAATAGTACGTTGGGCCGCGGCGAGCTGCTCCTTGAGAGCATCGATGGAAGCTTCCGGAATCACTGTTGAACAGAAATTGTCAATGTCACAAGGAAAAAAGGTTTCCGGTAGCAAAGATGCCGGTGGAACAAAAAACTTACCTTGGCACTTGTCATGTGCCTCAGCGAGCTCCCGGTGCTCCCATAAAAGCTCCTCGAAGAGGGCCTTCCGAGTGTCGGCGGTGACCTGTTCAAGAAAAAGAAGAAATGAGTTAAGTTTTGCGCTAAGAACAAAGTTCTTAACCCGAAACTCGGGGACTCGGCGAGTGCCGGTTTTGCGCGTTTTTAAGATAAGTTTTGCGCTAAGAACAAAGTTCTTAACCCGAAACTCGGGGACTGGCAGTGCCGGTTTTGCGCGTTTCTAAGGTAAATTATGTGTTAAGGAGAAGATGTTTAACCCGAAACTCGGGGACTGGCAGTGCCGGTTTCACGCTAAAATCTTAAGTTAAGTTTTGCGCTAAGAGCTGCGCTCTCACCACAAAACTCGGGGACTGGGAAGATAGACAAGAGAGAAACCGGCATGAAACTAAGGAAAAGATAAAGCAGAGCCGGAAACAAAGAAACCGGCAAAGGTTGAAAGTTAGTAGAACATACCGTCAGATTGTTCGTGGAATCGTACCACGCGCTGTCAAGCTCTTTTACGGCAGCCCGGAGCCGCATGAAGTGCTCCTCAGAACACCGATCCCCGACAGGATCAGGTGCCGGCAGCCGGTCCTTGCCCATTCCGCGGGTCGCCGGAGTGATGTCCGCGGCGTTCCACTTTTGAGCATAGGGCAGGAGGTGCCCCAGGTCCCGGCCTTGGCGCTGGAACTCCGTGATGCGGCCGAGGAGGCCGGTGGCCTTCATGCTGGCACCTTTGGCGGCCTTGGAGACGTGCAGCACCAAGGGCTGCTGGCCGCCCGAAGGGGCGCTGGAGGCCGTCGCCTTCCCCTTGATGAGCTTGGAAGGCTTGGGCGGCGGCGCGGTAGAAGAGGCCCCGGAGGTCTTGGCCGGCGGCGCGCCAGGAGCGGCCTTGGAGGGCTGGGCGCGAGGAGCCTCCGGCGGAGGCATGAGGATGGTGCGTGGAGAAGGGGAGCGCTAGGAGCGTCACCCGTGTTGGAGCCTTCCGGCGCGGAAGATTCCGGCGCGGAAGTTGTCTTTTCGAGGACGGGAGGAGCAGAAGGCTCCGCCCGCCCGGCAGCTTCTTCTTCTCCGGCGCCGGTGTTGCTGGCGCCGGTGTCTTGGTGTTCCGGGAGGAAGGAAAGATCCTCCTCCGTGCGGTGATCTGACAGTGAAGGGGCCGCACGCCCCGAATTTGTTGTGCCCCCCGAAAGGGAGGCAGAGGTGTTGCCGGCACCAGATGGTGCCGGGCTTGAGCGAGGAGGAGGGGTTGAGGTCCTTGCGGATCCCTCAGAGCCCGATGGCCTTGGGCCAAGCTTGAGAGCGGGGCTGAGAAAAAGAAAAGACCAATGGTTGAGAAAAAGCAACCGGAAAAAGAACTTAGCAAAAAAGGAGGCAAGCCGGAAAATAAAATTACCCGGAAGCGGTTGGCATCGCTTTGCGCCCGTAGCGGCGCACGCCCACTTCCTTCTCCCCCACGGGCTCCGTCCGGAAGCGCTTGGAGGGAGGAGCATGGCTGGAGCCGGCAGTAGATGCCGGCTGCTTGTTCTTTTGGCCCTGGGCCATGAGTTTGTCCACAAACTCAGAGCCGGCCTCGGCGCGCAGGGGCGGCACGCGCTCGTGGATCTGTGAGTTGGGTATGGCTAAGAAGCAATTCGCAAGAAAGCGATAGTGGCAAAGTATAGGAAGCCGGAAAAGAAAGTACCTCGAGCACAACCAGGTCCTCGGGGTTTCCGGTGGGCTCCGGCGGGTCCCGGCCAAGGCGCGCAGCCGGAGTCTTCCCCATCTTCAGATCCTTCCAAAAGATGTAGGGATCCGGGTCGAAGGAGTCAAAGGCGCGCTTCCGGAGAGTTCCTCGCGGCTCTGCCTGGATGAGAGGGAAGCGGTCCCTGGCCTGAAACAAGGTAAAAAAGAAGGTTAATAAAAGCAGAAACTTACCGGCAAAGACAACCCCAAATTGCGCAAACTCTTACTTCTTGAGTCGGACGGTTAGAGGAACTGAGGGGAAGGAGGCCCCATTCCCACGCAAAAGGCATAGCAGTTTGACAAATCTGCTTAGCCTTGCGAACAACGTCTTTCTTGCTGAGAGCACGGCCTGTGATCTTGGTAGGATCGCCTGGGCCATACATCTCGCTCATCCTATGTGCGCGGCGCTTAAGAGGAAGCACCCGGCGCGATATGAAAGTCCGGATGACGTCGTCAGAACAGATGTTGGTCTCCTTCTTCAAAGAGGCCAAGAAGCGCACTACCCGGTTGGTTTCGGCGTGTTCCGTCCTCGGGTTGTAGCTCCAGTTGGTTCTGCTGGGGGGCCCCTCTTGGTATGGAGGAAGATTGATGAGATCGGCGCGGCCGGTGTTCTTCACATAGAAGAAAGTTCCTTGCCAGGCGCGGCAAGACTCGAGGCCGGAAAACTTAAGAAAAGTGCTCCCTTGGCGGGAGCCGACGATGCAAGAGCCGCACTGCACGGGCGGCTTGGGCTTAGGGATTTCCTTGCCCTGGACGGAGTTGATCCGCAAGTTGAAGAAGCGGGCAAACGTCTCACGAGTGGGACGAATGCCGATGTAAGCCTCCATGAAGGTGGCATAGCAAGAAAGATAGAAAATGGCGTTGCCGGGAAGGTGGTGAGGTTGGAGTTCGTAGAAATCTAGGAACTCCCGGAAAAAAGTAGAGGCGAGGAAGGCCGAAGCCACGCTCAAAGTGAGCAAGAAAAACAACATACTCGTCGTCTTCCGGATCCGGTTCGATCTCGTCATCCGGAATCCGGCAGGTAACTCCTTCCGGAATCCTCCGAGACCGGTACAACCAATCGATCTCGAACTCAGTAACGTTGGAGCCCATCCAGGCTCCGCGGGTGGTTGGGGAAGGCTCCTCGCCGGAAGATTGGCTGGAGCTGCTACTGGCCTCTTGGCTACCGGAAGCTTGGCTAAAGCTACCGGATTCTAAGTGGCCGCCGGACTCTTGGAGGCTACCGGATTCCTGCTGATTGCCGGAATCGGTCTCCATTGGATCTGAGGCCGTAGATTCACCGGGAGAAGGTCTACGGCGCTTGAGAGAAAGGGAAGAAGAAGATGCGGAGGAAGATTCCTCGTCAGACATCGCGAGGGTAGGCGGAGAAACAGAAATCCCAAACTTGAACCCCGCGTGAAGATCTACGAGTAAGAAGAAAACCAAAGAAAAGGAGCAAATAAGAACACCAAAGGCTCAAGATCTGGAAGGCAAGCGAACGGCGAGTGAAGTGAAATTAGTACCAACCTTGAGCGGCGCGGTCGCTGAGGGAACGGTTTGCTGACGGTGAAGCGGGTCTGCGGTCGCCGGCGAGCACCGTCGACGGCAAGGCGGAGAAGCTCGCGAAGAAACGCGAATGCGGCGGGCGCGAGGAAGTTGCTGCCGAAGATCTCCGCACAGCGAAGTCCGGCGGAGGCGCGGCGTGAGTTCGCCGGGCGCCGGAGCTTGAACGAGCGACGGCGGACGGAGAGCGGCGGAGGCGCAAAGGCGTGGAGCTCTGTGCGCGAAGGAGGAGAATGCGAAGAAGATGAAGAGGAACGGGCAGTTGTGTTTATATAAGAGAGAGAAAGTGGGCATGGAACCGCTGGGCCGCGGCGGTTCGCCTCGCGGCCCGCGACGGTTCGCACCTTGGGCCGCCACGTGGCGAACGGATACACGCGAGAAACGGAGGCCACACGGAGGCGCACACGGGATCCCGAAGAGGTAGTGGGATCCGCAGCGGTGCATTAAATGCGTGCGCGGGAGTCGAAACGATGTGACAACAGACACTGGCGCGTCAGTCACAGTGCGCATGTCTGTCAGGCGCGGGGCCCGAGATATTCTCGACTTCGCCGAGGAAGGAGTAAAGACACATGGTGCCGGAAAAAAGAGATGCCGGAACGAGCCTTGCAAAGAGAAGAAAAGGAACAAGGGTAAAGGTGCCGGAACTAAGCTCAAGACATGAGTGATTAAACCGGTATCTTAAAAAGATGAAAACCTGGCATGGTCTGTAGGATAGAATCCTCCAGGCTATACCAGCTTCGGGGACTAATGTTGGGGGGATAACCCCCGGTATGCCAAAGGCATGCCAAACCGGATGGTTTGAGCCATCAAGATACCGGTTTAATGTTCTTACCGGAAGCCTAGTAGGAATCCGGGAGAGCAAGGCTAAGCCGGTATCCCCAAAGGGGTATGCCGGAACCCGGTATAGAAGATACCGGAAAGGAGAGCCTGTCGGCGGGACTGGTCAAAGATTCTCTTCGAGCAAGAAGACAAGGATGAGCTAAGCAAAGTAACTTTATTCGAGCCACGGCGCCAAAGAGAGAGGTGACGGAGAAAGAAGCCGGAGGACGTCGGCTTCTATGATAAAAGAAGGCCCCGGTGTCATCTATGATTAAAGTAGCTTTGTACAGAGTAACTTCACGTAAAGTAGTTTGTCCAGTCAAAGATGCCATTAGGGTTTCTTGCTGCGTAAGCCACCCTCTCCCCTATATAAGGAGAGGGGGCAGCCCTTCTTCACGGGCACGTTATGTTAAGAGACGCGTGTATGTAGGAAGGCAGAGCCTGTAACTTGTGTGAATCTATGAACATGGTGATCTAGAGGGAGTTCTTCCTTGTGTCTTTCTTCTTCAACCTCTGGCCTTGGCCAAGTTCTTGAGGAAACCATCCGGAATCTCTTCCCACCTGATCGCAAACCCTCCCCCGAATCCTCTTGCGTCCATTCGGCCCCAATCTAAGCCATCCTATGGCATCTGCTCGTTCACCACGACGACAGGACTCCACCGACATCGCCCCTTCGCCTATATATTCTTCCGTCTGCGAAAACCCTAAAACAACCGACGATATTCCACGAAGAGTTCCGTAGCCGCCGCCATCGCGAAGACAAGTTTCGGGGGACAGAATCTCTGTTCCGGCACGCCGCCGGGACGGGGAATTGCCCCCGGTGACATAGGCATCCCAAATGGGCCTGCCGAAGATGGTACCCGGGGTTTACTGGAGGCCCAATACCCGAAGAATAAGAAGATTCGGGAGCCCAAGATTTACTAAGGAAAGATAGAGTTGTAATAGGAAGTGTTGTTTGTAATCGGCGGGATGAGTTAGAAACCGTCCGGACTGCAGTAAACTTGTATAGCACGAATCCCTCGGCTCCACCTCCTATATAAAGGGGAGTCGAGGGACGAAGAATCAATCGAATCATTGTCCGCAAACCCTAGTTTTCATAATCGTCGAGTACTTTTCGTGTGAAACCTTCGAGATCTACTTGCCCTCTACTTCTAACTAAAACCTAGCCTACAATCCATAGGCATTGACAAGTTAATCCCTTGTCAATTGGCGCCGTCTGTGGGAATTAGAGGCGTAAGGATCTGATCTCGATGGCACGCTCAAGATCTTCGACATCGTCAACCGCAAGCAACACAATGGATCGAGGTAAACAGATCGCTACTGGTCTTGTCGATTTTGTTCCTCACCCACCCTCCCGTTTGGATGCATATGCGTATCTGGCGGAGCCCATGGAGATGACGTTCGGAAGGTTCCACTTTCGCGTCGAGAAGGAAGGATCGTATCGTGTCGAGATCCCGATCTCGTCGGGATCGTCGGTGGCCGATTCCGATTTTTCAAACTATGCATCGTCAAACGAGTCAGGAGAAGAAGAAACCTCGGCGACACGCTACATCAGCACCAGAACAAGAGAGAAACTCGCCAAGATCTTCAACGACATGTCGTTTGAGTCATCTGCGGACTCATATATAAGCGATGGCTCAAGCGATGTCGACAGTTATGACTTCATCGACAAATCTCTCACAGTGGGCAAGGTCTTCATCAATCTCAACGATGATGTCACCAAACCCAACGTAGATCTGAGTACAAAGTATCATCGGATTTACGCCATTGAAGATCAAGAGGAGACATCGAGGCTTTCGACAGGTTTGGGAAATCCATACGTCGATCCCTCCAATCTGCGACAAGGCCTGGGCAACAAATACGTCGGGCCAGAGCCGCGAGATAGAGTTCAACTTTCACAAGCAGCGTGGGACAGAGCCGCGAGAGCTATGAACGGCACAGAACCAATGGCTACCACGGCCACACCAGAAGAACTGCAAGCATATCAATATAGGCTCGCACGAGCTGCCAGGGAATTGGAAAAACAGACAGCTGAGTTGAACAGGAGAAAGGAGGCAGCATCGCATCTAGCAGGAGAAGGGCAGATCTAAGCCGACAATCTAGAACTACGGGTGATAGCCATCGGGAGGCGCGGAACAGAGCAAGATCAAGGCTGCAACACATACCCGAAGCAGAAAGAGAGCACTTGGTCCAAAACCTCGACATGTCCTTCATGTCGATAGATACAAGAGGAAACATCATCCCTAAGACACCAGAGGCTGGGTATATGGCGACACATGCTTTTATCCTTGCGTCTAAACCACCTCCAGGTGATCCAAGGGAAACACTGTACAATATGGCGATAGCAGGAGTTGGAGCTATGGGGACAGCATTTGTATCAACGCCTCCCGAAGGAACAGCAAGGCAAAATAGTCCACGACCCGCAGCAGCAACAGCGGCAGCACCTGAAGGGCCAAGTGGAGCAAGAGACACAGCAGCACAAGCAAGAGTCGACAGAGCGCGGCAGAGCAGAAGGGATCATCGGCAATCCCCAGAACTTAATGACGAAGATATGTGTGGCTTACCATGCTTCACGAGGAGAGTCCGAAAAACTCGAGTCCCCTCAGGATTCAAGTTACCCGATAATTTCAAGAAGTTCGACGGCCTTCAAGATCCAGAGGATTGGCTAGTCGACTATCTGGAGACGGTGAAGGCTGACGGGAGGAACTAGGGCAACGGCCATGCAAAGCATCCAGGTGCACTTGAGTGGAGCCGCACGATCGTGGATAAAGAAACTCGCTCCGGGATCCATCGACAGGCTGGGAAAGTTTCGAGGACGTGTTCGTCAAGAACTTCAGATCCACGTGCAAAAAACCGGCGTCGTTAGAGGAGTTGAGAGCGTGTCGACAAAAGCCAGATGAGCCAATGAGAAAGTACATCCAGAGGTGGAATATCATCAAAAACTCGGCAGAAAACATATCTGACGAGAGAGCAATAGATGCGTTTGTCGCGGGAGTCGAGGCGTGGAGACTTTGTCGAGGACTTGGGAAGGACCAATCCAAAGACGGTATCCGCGCTAATGGAGATAGCAAATAAATGGGCGAGATGGAGAAGACGCTGTCCACAACAAACGACACGAGTCGCCGAGAGGAGGACCGTGGTCGAAACTATCAACCGAGGCGAAGATTTTCTCGGACGTACCGGAACTACGACGCTCCGGGACAAATTTCGGCAGGTTTTCGGACAAATACGGGAGGCAACGAGAGATGATTACCGGAGAAGCGGTGAACAGCGAGGTGATAACGGGGATGATTCACGCAACGAGGCAAAATAGTGGGCCGAGGTTTCCAAGACCTTTCGTGTCCCCCGAGGAAATGCTTGAACGGACCGTGCCGGATGCACTTCTTCCTCGACGGCAACGGGAAAAGACGGTCGGGGCACTGCAGAAGAGCTGTCGAAATTTTCGAGGCAATGTTCGGATACGCGAGAAAATGCTCACGCTCGAGCAGCACGAGAGAAACCCTCGGGAGCCTAGGAGCGAAGTTCATCTACCGCCACCTCCCGCGATTACAGAGGACAATCGACACCAGCTAAGAATAGCGGCAGCACCTGCACCACCACCCTATGTTGATCCTAACTCCAACGGAGCAGTGTCGATGATTCAGAAGGGAAGGCCGTCCAATAGAGCTCAAAAAGTAATCTCACGACAGGTGTTTATGGCAGAGAAAATGCCTCCACCAACAGTTGAGTACCTTAATTGGTCGAGGACAAGATATCGGCTTCACAATAGCAGATCATCCGCAGCAAGTTCCTCGACCGGGGCGATCGGCACTTATTCGCCGGCGGTTATCGCGGGATTTGATGTCTCTCGAGTGTTCATAGACGGCGGCGGCAGCTTGAACCTCATGTATGCGAGATACATTGAGGAAGATGAACATATCCTTAGCAAACTTGAAACCAACAGACACAAGGTTCCACGGCATCACACCAGAGAAACCAAGTTATCCATTGGGAAAAATCAATCTCGACGTTCAATTTGGGACCCGAGAAAATTATAGAATCGAGAAGCTCGAATTCGAAGTCGTGGATTTTCCATCACAATACCACGCTCTGTTAGGACGACCAGCATATGCTAGATTTATGGCAGTACCACACTATACATACCTGTTGTGGAGGTTGCCCGGACCAAAAGGACCAATCACAGTCAAGGGAAGCTTTGCCTTAGCCGATAAGTGCGACAAGGATTTTCACAGGTTGGCAGAAACTTTCGGGATGCAAGCTGAGTACTTGGCGTCAAAAAGCATGACTGATTACGACGTACTGCCAGACGTTGGAAGGCCAAATAAAGAATCAACTTTCAACACAGAGAAAAATTCTAAGGAGGTGCAGATTCACCCGACAGATCCAAAAAAGACGACATCTATAGCAAACGACATGGATATCGCATAGGAAAGCGCGCTCGTCAAGTTCCTCCGTGAGAACTGGAAAATCTTTGCATGGTGTCCAGCTGACATGCCAGGAGTACCCAGGGAACTTGCCGAGCACCACCTAAATTTGGATCCAACGGCGAAACCAATCAGACAACCTCTGCGGCGTTTTTCGGAACCAAACCGCAAAGCCATGCTTTCAGAAATAAATCGACTCGAAGAGGCTGGTTTTATCAGAGAAATATCTACAGAAGCCACATGGGTAGCTAACCCAGTGATGGTGCCGAAGAAAAACACGACAGTCCTTCGCATGTGCGTCGACTTTACGTGTCTCAATAAACATTGTCCTAAGGATCACTTTCCCCTCCCAAGGATCGATCAAATTATCGACTCCACGGCAGGTTGTGAACGTCTTTCCTTCTTGGATGCATACTGCTGGTTATAACCGGATCAGATTAAAAGAAGATGATGAAGCCAAGACAGCGTTTATTACACCTTACGGCGTGTTTTGCTACAAGACAATGCCCTTTGGTCTAAAAAATGCGGGAGCAACATATCGAAGGATGATGCGAAGTGTTTAGCAACACGGATCGGGAAAAACGTGCAAGTATACATCGATGATGTCGTCATAACATCAAAAAAGGGGACAACGCTGATCGAGGATCTCAAAGAAACTTTTGACAACCTCGACAAATTCTGCCTCAAACTGAACCCGACGAAGTGTTCTTTTGGCGTCCCAGCAGGAAGAACTTACGGGGTTTCTAGTTTCAGCAAGAGGGATTGAAGCAAATCCCGACAAAATACAAGCCATAGTAACAATGAGAAAGCCAACGAAGTTGAAAGAAATACGGCGACTAGCTGGGCGAGTCGCGGCTTTGAGCAGAGTTCGTCGCCGAGGTTAGGAGAAAAAGCGTTACCATTTTATGCGGCGATAAAACAAGGAGATAAATTCCAGTGGAACGAAGAGGCCGACAGAGCTTTCGAGGATCTGAAGCGAAAAATCTCGACACCACCAATCCTGGTGGCTCCAAAGGAAAAGGAACCTCTCCTGCTGTATATTGCAGCCACGCCCCAAGTAGTTAGCACGGTATTAGTTGTCGAAAGAGAAGAAGAAGGGAAAATCCATGGAGTGCGGCGACGGTATACTTCGTGAGCGAAGTCTTGTCGCCCTCAAAACAAAGGTACCCTCGGTACCAAAAGCTAGCATATGGAGTGTTCACGACGGCACGAAAATTGCGCCACTATTTTTCGGCACACCCGATCATAGTGGTCAATGAAGCTCCCTTGTCAAATATCTTGAATAACCCGGAAGCTACGGGTCGTGTCTCCCTTTGGGGAATAGAACTTTCCCCTCGGGACATCACGTATGAAAAAAGAAAAGCAATAAAGTCGCAAATACTGCCGGACTTCATCGCGAGAATGGATGGAGTTGCAAAATACGGGACCTCAGATTTATCGAGAACTTGGACCATGAACTTTGATGGGTCCAAGAGACTAGAAGGAGCTGGCGCAGGAGTAGTACTCATATCACCTGAAGGCGACAAATTGAAGTACATCCTCCGGATGACGTTCCCTAACGCATCTAACAATGAAGCGAGAATATGAGGCTCTCATACACGGGATGAAGATGGCGAAAGCACTGCGGAGCAACTCGATTAAAAATCTTTGGCGACTCACGGTTGGTGGCTCGGCAAGTTATGAACCAATGTGATGCGATCAACGATAGCATGATGGCATACAAGGAGGTGTACAACGAGCTTGAGAAGTTATTCGATGGATGCGAAGTAAATCATATTAGCAGAGTTGAGCAACGACGAAGCCGACGTTCTTGCAAACATCGGGTCACAATGCCTTCCGGTCCCGCCGAGGTGTATTGCAGGGAAGAGATAACGAGAGAGATCCACTAAGCCAACAAAGTCAAAAAAGAAGGAGAAGAAACCCTCGGGGGCTGCCAAGGAAAAGCAAGAGGACGAAGAAGAAGATCGGGACTTGGTCATGGTGATACGAATCCGTGGATGCAGCCGTACATATCATACATCATGAGGAAAGAAATACCTGATGATCCAGTTGAGGCAAGGCGAGTAATTCGACGCTCCAAAGCTTTTACGGTGGTCAAGGGAGAATTGTATAAGCGAAGTATTTCAGGCGTCTTGCAAAGGTGTGTCACACCCGAAGAAGGAAGAATAATTCTGAAGGACGTACACGAAGGAATATGTGGCCACCACGCAAGTAGTCGAGCTATCGCGGCCAAGGTTTTTCGGGCGGGATTCTGCTTGGTTGACGGCAATCGAGGACGCCAAGGACATAGTAAGAACTTGCGACGCGTGTCAAAGGTTTGCCGCAAAGCCTCACTCTCCAGCAGCAGAGTTAGCACCAATACCATTGTCATGGCCCTTTGCTCAGTGGGGACTTGATATGGTGGGCAAGTTACACAAATCCTGGCCAGGAGGAAAGGAGTACATGCTAGTAGCTGTCGATAAGTTTACAAAGTGGATAGAAGCAAAGCCGATAAATTCACCGGATGGAGCATCCGCGATAAAATTCGTAAAGGCCTCGTCTTCAGATTTGGAGTGCCCCACAGCATCGTCACAGACAACGGCAGTAACTTCACATCCCATGAATTCAAAGATTATTGCGAAGAGGTGGGTATCAAGCTGAACTTTGCGTCAGTCGCACATCCTCAAACCAATGGGCAAGTCGAGAAAGCCAATGGCATCATCTGCAATGGCATCAAGAAGCGCTTGTTAGGACCACTGGAAAAAGCTCGACATACACGGCCGGAAGAACTACCAAGCGTGTTGTGGAGCATCAGAACAACACCAAACACGGCAACGCAGGAAACTCCGTTTTCCTGGTTCATGGAGCGAGAGCGGTACTACCAATCGAGATAGAGCACAACTCTCCACGTGTCGCCGAATATGATGAAGAAACGTCGAGAAGAGCGCTAGAAGATGACGTCGACGCACTCGATGAAGCTCGAGATGAAGTATTATCTCGGGTAACCAAATATCAGCAGGACTTGAAAAATTACCATAGTCGACGATTGCGGCCAAGATCTTTTCAGGTGGGAGACCTAGTTCTTCGGCTCACGCAAAAAAGTCATGAAAAACTTGAGTCACCATGGCTTGGCCCTTACATTGTCACAGAAGTAATCGGAGGAGGAGCATACAGAATAAAGGACAAGAAGACGGGGGTGGAGGAGCCAAACCCACGGAACGTGGCGCAACTTAGGCGTTTCTACGCCTAGAGTCGAAATATAGTCTTTGTAAAACTTCAATGTACTGAAACGCCCGCGAGTTTTCAGACGCACTCTTTTCCTTTTTCGGGGCACCGAGTGGGGCCGGAGAAGGTTTTTAATGAGGCGGGCTCGCGGTGCTGCAATATAATAAAGATAGTGACAATATAACTTTTCTTCTTTATCGACATGACCAAAGTCTTTGCTTCGACGAATTTCAATATAGTTCATCGACAAAAGAAAAACCTTGCCTTGGTATTCAGATACCTCGTGAGTCAATAAAAATACAAAATAGTACTCAATAAAAAGCTCGGGAGCTCATATTCGCCTTAAATATATAAATGCCTTGGTTCAAAACCTCGCAAATATACAAATATAGTAAAGAGTCACCGAAACACTCGGGGGCTAGACAAACAGAGAAATATAATGATTGCTTTACAATATAGTCATGGATTACAAAGAAGAAATATCTACAAGAAGAAAATAACTAGTCTTGATTCAATATGTCATCAAGAGTAATTCTGTTTTCCTCAGGAGCGGCACCAAGGAAATCGGCATAATGGCCATCGGCAAAAAAGTCGGCATCCATCCGAAGCAGGTCTTCAATCATTTCCTCGGCTATAGGCGTAACCTTCGTGTTAATCCTATCAACACCAACTCTCCGACGTTTTACCTTTTGGTGAACCTTCTCGACAACCTGGGTAAGGTCAAGCTTCGAGTGGCAGATCTGGAGCATGATAAGAGCAAATCTGGAGCCTGCTACTAATTGAGCCTTGACAAAATCATGGATACTGCGAGCATCCTTGAACCTTTCCATCAATTCAGGAAGAGTTTTTGGTTGGACGTTCCGAGGAAACATGGAGTTGTAAACCATGGACAAGGTCTTGGTACAGAAGTCAAGGAAATCGCGAGTTTGAGAGGCGCGATCTTGAAATCCGACAATTTGGCGGGTCCTCTACGGGGTAGCCCAAAACAAAGAACCATGGTCCAGGGAAAGATTAACAAGGAGGTTTGTCCTAGCATTTACCCTCTCTTCCTCGGCAGCAGCATCAGTAAAGGCACCTATCAAAACAAAGAAGTGGAAATCTTTAAGAAACAATAGCATGAAGATGAAAGACATCAGCGGATGAAACAGACATACCCGACATATCTACACTGGCTTCATTCATTAATTCGAGCATGAAATTTTCTCGAGTAGTTGCCTTTTCAGCCTCGGAAGCGGCAATTTCCTTAGCAGCCACGGCCTCCTGAGCTTGCTGAAGAGCAATTTTTTCGGCTTCAGATGACTTACGAGATTGCTCCATCATCACAAGTGTTTGCTTCTTCGCATACTGAAGTTGCTGCCGAAGTTCATCCAGTTCTTGCGACAACGTATCATCGACAGGAGCGGTATCAACAAAAGCTCTCCTCGCGCGGGAAGATGAAGGCGAAACATTGGAAGGAGCGGAAGATGGAGTATAGTTATCAAATATCAACTGAAATTTAAACAAGACAACATCAAACAACAAGCAAAGATAGAAGTTTTCATTAATCTCTTGGAATAATTACAAGGGCATTACAGTGGAGCTAAGGAAGTACGTGTCGCCAAATGACTACTTTGGCGACAGAAGCAAAAGAAACAGAAAGAAAAACAGAGGCATGCAACTAGACCTCCGGCCTTGACGAGCTAGGAGTCGACGCTGGCTTAATCCCGAGATAGGCCAAGATCTTCTTTGTGTTGGGCTTGGCTGCCTTAATCAGCGACTTCCACCTTGATTGTTCTATCTGCTCGGTGTCGCCAACTTTTGTCCAGTCAATTGTCTGTCGACTGTCAGCAACCAATGCGACAGTGTTCTCAACGGCAACCTTCATATTCTCTTGGCGCACCTTCAGTCCAAGGTCTTCCGAAATATTGAACATCTTGGCGAGGTTAAGGAAAGTTGCGGGTTCTTCTTTTTTCGGGAAGAAGTAAGGGAACAACACCGACAATCCTGCACTAGCATTCGCCACGCCTTCACGAATTTCGCGCCCGTGAAACTCCCGAGAGAGAAAGTGCGTCAAGGAGAGGATCGTTGACGGGATTATCCAGATCAAAATCCTGGTTTGTTTGGGCTGCCACACGAGACAAGACATCGGTCAACAACCAAGAAACAGGGAAGTGCAATAAAATAAAAGGGATTGATAATATTACTCGAGTACGTCGACTTTGCGACTTCGGACGCTTGAGGATTCCTTCTTCACGAGAAGCTTGTGCAGCTTTGTGCTCATCTAAGGCAAGCTGTCGCATCCTCAAGTTTCTTCTGCGGTTCCTCGACACCGGCGGCTTTCGCCTTAGCTTCATCAGCTTCGACCTTGGCTTTGCTAGCAGCGAGTTCGGCTTTCTTGCGAGCCGCCTCACTTTGCTCAAGTTTTTGAGCAAGTGCGTCGGCGCGTTCGTTGGCCTCTGCAAGTTTCTCTGTCGAGATATGGAAAAGAGAGAGAAGAAAGATCAAAAATCGCGGCAAGCAACAGGAGTGACAAATCAAGGAAAAACAGCAAGTATGAAAGTCGTTACCTTCGGCTCTATTAGCATATTCACGGTACCCAATAAATTGGGAACCGATGCGGAGAAGATCCTTGATCATAGGTTGTTCAACGTGAACACAGTAAGAGAAACATCGGCATGAAAAAAAGAAAAGGTGTGAAAAAACAAAATAAGGAAAATATAGATGTCGACAAACTTACATCATCTAAGAGCAGAGTCGACGAACTGCCCAACTGAGGGGCAGGATCAATAATCTTTTCAACCCTTGCCCTTTTTGGTGAAGGGGCACGGGGGCTTGATGGCGGAGTAGTGGTGACGACGTTTTGTTGAGGAGGCGATGTTTCTTCTCCTTCAACTAGCGTGTCTGAGGCAAGTACAGTACGTGACGTGCTTGTCCGAGGAGCCACGTCAGTAACTGGTACTTCTTCTTCCTCATCACTGTTGATCAAAAAATCGGCAGTATAAAAAGCAAGACAAGATAAATATTTCGAGTACAAGAATAGGGAGAGATAAAGACGACTTACGAGCTGACGAGGGATTCAACATAAGGATCGTAAGCTGCCTTCGGATGGGAAGGAACAACTTCTTCAGCCTTAGAGGTGCCAGAATCCTCGGCATCAGTTCTTTTCCTTTTGTTCCTTGGAGAAACGAGCGGGGAGGAAGGGACTGCGTCGACTCACTGGCTTCAGACTCAACTTCTTTTTCATGAGAAGCCGCAGATTTGTGAGAACCTGCGACTCCACTTTCAGGAACAGAAGAGCCTGGAGTATCTTCGGCAACGATGGCCATTTCTTCGACTTCCCCACCCTCAGGAAGAGGAGGAAGGGAAGTCATAGTAGGGTGGTTCTGTAAAAATAGTAAACAACGGAAAAATTAAAGAGATGACAATACAATGAGATGCAGAGAAAGTGCGGAATAAGGTAAAAACTCGAGAAGACAAAATACCTCGGGAAGTGGATTGGCGGAGCTGTATGGTTCAACGCGACAAGAGGAAGGAACTGGGTCCTTGCCCAGGCGAGAAAGTCTTCGAACTAACTTCTCCAAGTCCTTGGTGGAAAGATCACCGGAGATTACGGTTGGCGTCATTTTTACCAGAATACGTCCAAAGGGGATTTTTGCGAGCCTGAAGAGGCTGCACTCTAATCCTAAGGAAGTAGGCAGTGATTTGAACACCAGAAAGCTCTTTGCCTCGAGTATTTTGAAGCTGGCGAATGCGAGACATCAGTGCCTCTGTCGCCTTTTTCTCTTCCTCGGAAGCTTCGGCATCCCAAGAACGGCGGCGCTGAATTCTGGTACTTCCGTCGAAAGGCATTATGTTGTGCTCAACGGAGTTGGCGCTTTCTTCGTGGATGTAGAGCCACTTTTTGCGCCATCCTTGGACAGAATCAGGAAACTTGACGTCGAAATAGTCGACATCAGTACGAACACAGATAACAACGCCACCTATGTTATAAGTGACGTTGTGGGAGCCATTGCGGCGGAGGCGAGAAAATGCGTTTCCACAGAGCCCAATTGGGAGGGATTCCGAGGAAGCATTCGCAAAGCGTGATGAAAATAGAAATGTGAAGGATGGAATTGGGGGTCAGCGGGTGCGGTTGAATCCCATAAACGAAAAGAAGGCCGCGGAGGAAATCGTGGATTGGGGTCGAAAGGCCGCGGATCAGGTGATCAACAAAACTAACCCGATACTCCATTGGAGGCTTGGGGTAGCTTTCTTCGCTAGGAAAGCGGATGGCGTCCTCCTTCGTCATGAGGCCGAGCCTCTTCAGCGTGTTGGTGTCTTGGTTGGAGATTTTGGATCTCTCCCACTCAAGATCCTCGGCGGCCATCTTGGATTCCGGCGTGCTGTGGCGAGTCAGACGCGTGCGCGGTGGCATCAACGGCAGTGGGCAGAGCAATGTATGTGCGTGCGGAAGATTGGAGAGAGTTGGGCGCAGCGGAAGTTTTGCGAAGAGGAACAGGTGAGCGGCGCAAGCGAGGGGATGAACGGAGGTTGAAGAAGGGTTTATATAAGAATCGGGTGAAGCAGTGTGCCGTTGGATGAAGAAATCGTGTGGTGAGAATGGATCTTCTAGATACAAGGGCAAAACAGTATTTTTACTGAGATAGGCGTTACCGTACGTGCGCCAGGAAAAGCGGAGGACGTGTGTCCCCCACTTGCACGACGTGTCAACGTGGTAGAAGCAATGGACCCACGAGGGCGAGAAAAATCACGACTATTCGAGAAGGATGAAGTAAATTTGATTAAGGGAAGTATGTCGACAAGAAAAATAAAAGAAGAGTGGCGACAGAAAGAATTATTCAATACTTCGGGAGCCTTTGATCAAATACAAGTTTTTGCCCAAATGCTCGGGGGCTACTTCGGAAAAAAGTAAATTTTCGAGTATGACAAATATAGAAATTGCGGGAGCCTACAACCAAGCACAAGTCCTTGGCTGTAGCCTCGGGGGCTACTCCCATCGGGAGCGCTGTTCGCGCACCCGAGAGATAAAGAAGAAGAAAGAGATCATATTGAAGTAATGAAAATACAAGGTGGACTAAAATGTTGAGCCTACAACCAAGCACAAGTTCTTGGTTGTAGCCTCGGGGGCTACTCCCATCGGGAACGCTGTTCGCGTGCCCGATGAAATTACCAAAGGAAAAATAGAACAGCAAGAGAGTATATTTCGAGTTATAATTAACTCTACATATACTCCCATCGGGAGAGCAATATAAGTCATATTTGACTCGATAAAATGTGCCATTCCAACAGCCGGAAAAGCACTCGACAATATATTCTCGAACGCCGAAGTTGCGATCAATTTACGAATGCCGCAAATTTGCGAAGGTAAGACCCCAGATCCGTTCTGCTGGGCGTGGCATCACCAAAGACTGCGCTCTCGCTACTTTTATCCGTATCAACGGATACGAAGAAAAATCCTAACGGACGCGTTAGGTACCCGATAAATTCGGCTGGGACTCGACGGAATGGTAAGTCCTTAAGCGGCACCTGTCGAAGTTTACACCGGTATCCGAGATCATGTCCGGGGACGTGATTTTGAAGTAGGTTTTTGCGGATTGCCACTAGAGCGGTTAACTAGTACACGATCCGTCGAGATGAACTAGCCCCAACTACCATTATCCCTGTACAATATAGAATTTTATGTGAAGAAGTATAAAAAAGTTAAAGCTTCCGAATAAAAATAAACGAGTGGAGATTTTCCACGACTCTATGATTCAAGCAAAATCTCGGGGGCTATCGACATAGGCATGCCAAATGGGCCTGCCGAAGATAGTACCCGGGGTTTACTGGAGGCCCGATACTCGAAGAATAAGAAGATTCGGGAGCCCAAGATTTACTAAGGAAAGATAGAGTTGTAATAGGAAGTGTTGTTTGTAATCTGGCGGGATGAGTTAGAAACCGTCCCGGACTCTGTAAACTTGTATAGCACGAATCCCTCGGCTCCACCTCCTATATAAAGGGGGAGTCGAGGGACGAAGAATCAATCGAATCATTGTCTGCAAACCCTAGTTTTCATAATCGTCGAGTACTTTTCGGCTGAAACCTTCGAGATCTACTTGCCCTCTACTTCTAACTAAAACCCTAGCCTACAATCCATAGGCATTGACAAGTTAATCCCTTGTCACCCGGAGTCATCTCCATCGACACCACCGCCATCTTCATCGCCATTGATGTCTCCCATGATGAGGAGGGAGTAGTTCTCCCCCGAGGCTGAGGGCTCTACCGGTAGCTATGTGGTTCATCTCTCTCTCCCATGGTGTGATCGTTATGTGATCATGAGCTTTGTATCACTATTAATCTATGTGCTACTCTAGTGATGTTATTAAAGTAGTCTATTCCTCCTCCATGATAAAGTTGACAGTGTGTGTATCATGTAGTGTAGGTTATGATTGTAATCTCTTTTAGATTATGAAGTTAACTATTACTATGATAGTATTGATGTGATCTATTCCCCCTTTCATAGCTATTGGTGACAGTGTGTATGCTATGTTAGTACTCGGTCTAAATTGCAAAGGTCTATTATGCACTCTAGAGGTTACTTTAATATGAACTCCGGACGTTGTGGAGCCTGTTTACTCCGGCTTGAGGTGTGCTTTTGTAGCCCTATACAATGAATGGTGTTTGTTATCCAACAAGAGAGTGTTAGAGAGTAGCATTTATTTATTCAATTATGTGATCATTGTTGAGAGTGTCCACTAGTGAAAGTACGATCCCTAGGCCTTGTTTCTAAGCATTGAAACACCGTTTCCAACAAGTTCTGTTACATGTTAGCTTGCTGCCATCTTTATTTCAGATTGCAATTACTACTTACAATCATCCATATTACTTGTATTTCACTATCTCTTCGCCGAACTAGTGCACCTATACATCCGACAAGTGTATTAGGTGTGTTGGGGACACAAGAGACTTCTTGTATCTTAATTGCAGGGTTGCTTGAGAGGGATATCTTTGACCTCTACCTCCCTGAGTTCGATAAACCTTGGGTGATTCACTTAAGGGAAACTTGCTACTGTTCTACAAACCTCTGCTCTTGGAGGCCCAACACTGTCTACAGGAATAGAAGCGTGCGTAGACATCAAGCTATTTTTACGGCACCGTTGCCGGGGAGGTAAGGTAAAAGGTATTCACATCCTCCGACTACTAAGCTATTTCCTAGCACTGTTGCCGGTGTGTGAGTGCTCGAAGCTATTTCCTTTAGATCCTGCAATTGCATCTTTTTGTTTCTTTTTTTTATTTCACTAGTTAGGCTTAATGGAAAACAACAACAAAATTAGAGATCTTTATGAACTTTATATTGAATTAGGACATGATGTGTTTGAAGAGAGAATTAAAAAACCCATGGAACTTTGTTTGCAAAATAGTTGTAGCAATGTTATTAGCATGAACTCTTTGAACACTATTATTGCTAATGCTATGGAAGAATTTAAGCTTGGGGAAGCTGGTTGTGATATTTTTAGTCCCCCAAGTTTTGAGGAGAAAATTTTCTTTGATGATACTTTGCCTCCCATTTATGATGATTATAATGATAGTGGTATTTTGGTGCCACCTACTATGGAGGATAAAGTTTATTATGATTATACCATGCCTGCAATTTATGATGATTACAATGATGGTTGTGATCATTTTACTCCCACTGTTACTAATAAATTTGATTATGCTTATGTGGAGAGTAATGATACTTTTATGCATGTAGCTCATGATAAGAATGATTTATGTGATAGTTATATTGTTGAGTTTGTTCATGATGCTACTGGAAATTATTATGAGAGAGAGAAACATGGTTATATGCATCTTAATAATATTAAGTTTCCCCTCTTTATGTTGAGAATCTTGAAGTTGCGCTTGTGTTGTCTTTCTATGCTTGTTGCATTATGCGTACATGACTTGTTTATTTACAAGATTCCTTTTCATAGGAAGCGGGTTAGGCTTAAATTTGTTTTGAATTTGCTTTTTGATGCTCTCTTTTACTTCAACTCTTATTTCTTATGTGAGCATCATTAAAATTACTGAGCCCATCTTAATGGCTATAAAGAAAGCACTTCTTGGGAGATAACCCATGTTTTTATTTTGCTACTGTTTTGTTGTGTCTTGGAAGTTGTTACTACTGTAGCAACTTCTCCTTGTCTTTATTTTATTGCATTGTTGTGCCAAGTAAAGTCTTTGATAGTAAGGTTGATACTAGATTTGAATTTCTGCGCAGAAACAGATTTCTAGCTGTCATAAATTTGAGTAGGTCTCTATGTAGGAAACTCAGAAAAATCTGCGAAAATTCATGAGTGATCCTCAGATATGTACGCAACTTTAATTCAATTTGAGCTTCTTCATCTGAGCATGTTAAGTGCCTCTAACAAATTCGTCTTTACGGATTGTTCTGTTTTGACAGATTCTGCCTTTTATTTCACATTGCCTCTTTTACTGTGTTGAGTGGATTTCTTTGCTCCATTAAATTTCAGTAGCCTTGGGTAATGTCCAGAAGTGTTGGGAATGATTGTGTCCTTACTGAACATGTGAATTTTTTATTATGCACTAACCCTCTAATGAGATTGTTTTGAGTTTGGTGTGAAGGAAGTTTTCAAGGGTCAAGAGAGGAGGATGATATCATGTGATCAAAAAGAGTGAAAAGTCTAAGCTTGGGGATGCCCCCGTGGTTCATCCCTGCATATTTCAAGAAGACTCAAGCATCTAAGCTTGGGGATGCCCAAGGCATCCCCTTCTTCATCAACAACTTATCAGGTCACCTCTAGTGAAACTATATTTTTATTCCGTCACATCTTATGTGCTTTACTTGGAGCGTCTGTGTGCTTTTATTTTCGTTTTGTTATCTTAGTTATCTAAATAAATCTGATCCTATCATGCTTGTGTGGGAGAGAGACATGCTCCACTTTTTCATTTGAACACTTGTGTTCTTCGTTTTACTTTTAATGTTCATGGCGAAAGTTGAAAGCCGCTTCATTTATTGCTATTTTGGTTGGAAACAGAAAATGTTGCATGTGGTAGTTGGTATACTGTCTTGAATAATTTGATACTTGGCAATTGTTTTGAGCTCTCAAGTAGATCATGTTTAAGCTCTTGCATCATGTGGTTTAAACCTATTAGTGGAGAACTACCGTAGAGCTTGTTGAAATTTGGTTTGCATGATTGGTCTCTCCAAAGTCTAGATATTTTCTGGTAAAAGTGTTTGAGCAACAAGGAAGACGAGTGTAGAGTCTTATAATGCTTGCAATATGTTCTTATGTAAGTTTTGTTGTACTAGGTTCATACTTGTGTTTGCTTCAAACAACCTTGCTAGCCAAAGCCTTGTGCTTGAGAGGGAATGCTTCTCGTGCATCCAAAACCTTGAGCCAAAACCTATGCCATTTGTGTCCACCATAACTACCTACTATGTGGTATTTTTCTGCCATTCCAAGTAAATACTTCATGTGCTACCTTTAAACAATTCAAAACTTTATTACTCCTTATTTGTGTCAATGTTTTATAGCTCATGAGGAAGTATGTGGTGTTTTATCTTTCAATCTTGTTGGGCAGACTTTCACCAATGGACTAGTGGCTTCATCCGCTTATCCAATAATTTTGCAAAAAGAGCTGGCAACGGGGTTCCCAGCCCCAATTAATTAACTTTCATTAATAATTATCTTCACATGTTTTGCCCTGATTCATCAGTAAGCAACTTAATTTTGCAAATAGACACTCCTCCATGGTATGTGAAATGTTGGAAGGCACCCGAGATTCGGCTAGCCATGGCTTGTGAAAGCAAAAGGTTGGGAGGAGTGCCATCCATAAATAAAACTAAAGTACATGTGTAAACAAAAGAGAAGAAGGATGATCTACCTTGCTGGTAGAGATAACGTCCTTCATGGGAGCCGCTCTTTGAAAGCCTGTTTTACAAGGGGGTTAGAGTGCCCAATACCATTCATTGACAACAACAAACACCTCTCAAAACTTTACTTTTATGCTCTCTATATGATTTCAAAACTTGAAAAGCTCTAGCACATGATTTAATCCCTGCTTCCCTCTGCGAAGGGCCTTTCTTTTACTTTATGTTGAGTCGGTTTACCTACTTCTTTCTATCTTAGAAGCAAACACTTGTGTCAAGCTGTGTGCATTGATTCTTACATGCTTGCTTATTGCACTCATCATATTACTTTGTGTTGACAATTATCCATGAGATATACATGTTGAAAGTTGAAAGCAACTCGCTGAAACTTAAATCTTCCTTTGTGTTGCTTCAAAACCTTCTATTAAGAATCTATTGCTTTATGAGTTAACTCTTATGCAAGACTTATTGATGCTTGTCTTGAAAGTACTATTCATGAAAAGTATTTGCTATATGATTCAGTTGTTTAGTCATTATCTTTACCATTGCTTTGAATCACTTCATTCATCTCATATGCTTTACAATGATATTGATCAAGATTATGTTGGTAGCATGTCAATTCAGAAATTATTATTTTTATCGTTTACCTACTCAAGGGCGAGTAGGAACTAAGCTTGGGGATGCTTGATACGTCTCAAACGTATATATAATTTCTTATGTTCCATGCTAGTTTTATGACAATACTCACATGTTTTATATACACTTTATATCGTTTTTATGCATTTTCCGGAACTAACCTATTAACAAGATGCCGAAGTGCCAGTTCTCGTTTTCTGCTGTTTTTGGTTCCAGAAATCTTACACAGGAAATATTCTCGGAATTGGACGAAACAAAAGGCCACGTTCATATTTTTCCAGGGGCTTCACGGAGTCTGGAGGAGAGACAAAGGGGGGCCACGAGGAGCCCACACCATAGGGGGGCGCGGGCCACCCCTTGGCCGCGCCGCCAGGTGGAGACCCCACCTCGGGACTCCACCGACATCGCCCCTTCGCCTATATATTCTTCTGTCTGCGAAAACCCTAAAACAACCGACGATATTCCACGAAGAGTTCCGTAGCCACCGCCATCGCGAAGACAAGTTTCGGGGGACAAAATCTCTGTTCCGGCACGCCGCCGGGACGGGGAATTGCCCCCGGAGTCATCTCCATCGACACCACCGCCATCTTCATCGCCATTACTGTCTCCCATGATGAGGAGGGAGTAGTTCTCCCCCGAGGCTGAGGGCTCTACCGGTAGCTATGTGGTTCATCTCTCTCTCCCATGGTGTGATCTTTATGTGATCATGAGCTTTGTATCACTATTAATCTATGTGCTACTTGCTGCGCGTGTTTGACGTATGTCTTTTCCGTTCAACACGCGTCCGTTGGGAACCCCAAGAGGAAGGCGTGATGCGTACAGCAGTAGGTTTTCCCTCAGTAAGAAACCAAGGTTTATCGAACCAGTAGGAGCCAAGAAGCACGTTGAAGGTTGATGGCGGCGAGATGTAGTGCGGCGCAACACCAGGGATTCCGGCGCCGGCGTGGAACACTGCACAACACAACCAAAGTACTTTGCCCCAACGAACCGGCGAGATTGTCAATCTCACCGGCTTGCTGTAACAAAGGATTAGATGTATAGTGTGGATGATGATTGTTTGCGAGAGAACGGTAGAACAAGTATTGCGGTAGATTGTATTCGATGTAAAAGAATGGACCGGGGTCCATAGTCCACTAGTGGTGTCTCTCCCATAAGATAAATAGCATGTTGGGTGAACAAATTACAGTTGGGCAATTGACAAATAGAGAGGGCATGACAATGCACATACATGATATGATGAGTATTGTGAGATTTAATTGGGCATTACGACAAAGTACATAGACCGCTATCCGGCATGCATCTATGCCTAAAAAGTCCACCTTCGGGTTATCATCCGAACCCCTTCCGGTATTAAGTTGCAAACAACGAGACAATTGCATTAAGTATGGTGCGTAATGTAATCAATAACTACATCCTCGGACATAGCATCAATGTTTTATCCCTAGTGGCAACAGCACATCCACAACCTTGGAACTTTATGTCAGTGTCCCAGATTTAATGGAGGCATGAACCCACTATCGAGCATAAATACTCCCTCTTGGAGTTAAGAGTAAAAACTTGGCCGAGCCTCTACTAATAACGGAGAGCATGCAAGATCATAAACAACACATAGGTAATAGATTGATAATCAACATAACATAGTATTCTCTATCCATCGGATCCCAACAAACACAACATATATCATTACAGATAGATGATCTTGATCATGTTAGGCAGCTCACAAGACCCGACAATGAAGCACATAAGGAGAAGACAACCATCTAGCTACTGCTATGGACCCATAGTCCAGGGGTGAACTACTCACTCATCACTCCGGAGGCGACCATGGCGGTGAAGAGTCCTCCGGGAGATGATTCCCCTCTCCGGCGGGGTGCCGGAGGCGATCTCTGAATCCCCAGAGATGGGATTGGCGGCGGCGGCGTCTCTGGAAGGTTTTCCGTATCGTGGCTCTCGGTACTGGGGGTTTCGCGACGAAGACTATATGTAGGCGGAAGGGCAGGTCAGGGGGCCACACGGGGGCCCCAAACGCTATGGCCGCGCGGGCCCCCCTGGGCCGCGCCGCCCTAGTGTGGCGGCGCCCCGTGGCCCCACTTCGTCTTCCCTTCGGTCTTCTGGAAGCTTCGTGGCAAAATAGGCCCCTGGGCGTTGTTTTCGTCCAATTTCGAGAATATTTCCTTACTAGGATTTTTGAAACCAAAAACAGCAGAAAACAGCAACTGGCTCTTCGGCATCTCGTTAATAGGTTAGTGCCGGAAAATGCATAAATATGACATAAAGTATGCATAAAACATGTAGATATCATCAATAATGTGGCATGGAACATAAGAAATTATCGATACGTCGGAGACGTATCAGCATCCCCAAGCTTAGTTTACGCTCGTCCCGAGCAGGTAAACGATAACAAAGATAATTTCTGGAGTGACATGCCATCATAACCTTGATCATACTATTGTAAGCATATGTAATGAATGCAGCGATCAAAACAATGTAAATGACATGAGTAAACAAATGAATCATAAAGCAAAGACTTTTCATGAATAGTACTTCAAGCCAAGCATCAATAAGTCTTGCATAAGAGTTAACTCATAAAGACATAATTCAAAGAAGGTATTGAAGCAACACAAAGGAAGATTAAGTTTCAGCGGTTGCTTTCAACTTGTAACATGTATATCTCATGGATATTGTCAATGTAAAGTAATATAACAAGTGCAATATGCAAGTATGTAGGAATCAATGCACAGTTCACACAAGTGTTTGCTTCTTGAGGTGGAGAGAAATAGGTGAACTGACTCGACATAAAAGTAAAAGATAGGCCCTTCGCGAGAGGAAGCATCGATTGCTATATTTGTTCTAGAGCTTTGATTTTGAAAACAAGAAACAATTTTGTCAACGGTAGTAATAAAGCATATGTGTTATGTAAATTATATCTTACAAGTTGCAAGCCTCATGCATAGTATACTAATAGTGCCCGCACCTTGTCCTAATTAGCTTGGATTACCGGGATTATCATTGCAATGCATATGTTTTAACCAAGTGTCACAAAGGGGTACCTCTATGCCGCCTGTACAAAGGTCTAAGGAGAAAGCTCGCATTGGATTTCTCGCTATTGATTATTCTCAACTTAGACATCCATACCGGGACAACATAGACAACAGATAATGGACTCCTCTTTAATGCATAAGCATTCAACAATTATTAATTTTCTCATATGAGATTGAGGATATTTGTCCAAAACTAAAACTTCCACCATGGATCATGGCTTTAGTTAGCGGCCCAATGTTCTTCTCTAACATTATGCATGCTCTAACCATTAAATGAGTGGTAAATCTCCCTTACTTCAGACAAGACGGACATGCATAGAAACTCACATGATATTCAACAAGGAGTAGTTGATGGCGTCCCCAGGAACATGGTTATCGCACAACAAGCAACTTAATAAGAGATAAAGTGCATAAGTACATATTCAATACCACAATAGTTTTTAGGCTATTTGTCCCATGAGCTATATATTGTAAAGGTAGAGGATGGAAATTTCAAGGTAGCACTCAAGCAATTTACTTTGGAATGGCGGAGAAATACCATGTAGTAGGTAGGTATGGTGGTCACAAATGGCATAGTGGTTGGCTCAAGGATTTTGGATGCATGAGAAGTATTCCCTCTCGATACAAGGCTTAGGCTAGCAAGGTTATGTGAAACAAACACAAGGATGAACCGGTGCAGCAAAACTCACATAAAAGACATATCGTAAACATTATAAGACTCTACACCGTCTTTCTTGTTGTTCAAACTCAATACTAGAAATTATCTAGACCTTAGAGAGACCAATTATGCAAACCAAATTTTAGCAAGCTCTATGTATTTCTTCATTAATAGGTGCAAAGTTATGATGCAAGAGCTTAAACATGAGCACAACAATTGCCAAGTATCACATTATCCAAGACATTTTAGCAATTACTACATGTATCATTTTCCGTTTCCAACCATATAACAATTTAACGAAGAAGATTCAACCTTCGCCATGAACATTATGAGTAAAGCCTAAGGACATATTTGTCCATATGCAACAGCGGAGCGTGTCTCTCTCCCACACAAAGAATGCTAGGATCCATTTTATTCAAACAAAACAAAAACAAAAACAAACCGACGCTCCAAGCAAAGTACATAAGATGTGATGGAATAAAAATATAGTTTCACTAGAGGAACCTGATAATGTTGTCGATGAAGAAGGGGATGCCTTGGGCATCCCCAAGATTAGACGCTTGAGTCTTCTTGGAATATGCAGGGATGAACCACCGGGGCATCCCCAAGCTTAGAGCTTTCACTCTTCTTGATCATATTGTATCATCCTCCTCTCTTGACCCTTGAAAACTTCCTCCACACCAAACTCAAAACAACTCGTTAGAGGGTTAGTGAACAATCAAAATTTACATGTTTAGAGGTGACATAATCATTCTTAACACTTCTGGACATTGCACAAAGCTACTGAAAGTTAATGGAATCGAAAAATCCATCAAGCATAGCAAAACAGACAATGCGAAATAAAAGGCGAGAATCTGTCAAAACGAACGAGTTCGTAAAGACGAATTTTATTGAGGCACCAGACTTGCTCAAATGAAAATGCTCACATTGAATGAAAGTTGCGTACATATCCGAGGATCACTCACGTAAATTGGCATAATTTTACGAGTTACCTACGGAGAATTAGGCCGAATTCGTGACGACAAAGAAATCTTTTCTCGCGCACTAATCCAAATCTAGTATGAACCTTACTATCAACGACTTTACTTGGCACAACAATGCACAAAACTAAGATAAGGAGAGGTTGCTACAGTAGTAACAACTTCCAAGACTCAAATATAAAATAAAAGTACTGTAGTAAAAACATGGGTTGTCTCCCATAAGCGCTTTTCTTTAACGCCTTTCAGCTAGGCGCAGAAAGTATGTATCAAGTGTTATCAAAAGATGGTGCATCTACAGCGGGGTGTGGAGTTTTCTCAACCATGCATTGTATTTTGGATACATAGGTCTCAGCGGCTCCCTTTTCATTAGTCTTGGGCTTGCTACTCTCATCAAACAAATTTTCAGGAACAAGCCAAGCATAATTATCATCTAGAGCTTCATGCATTGCTAGGAGCTTACAAGGTATTGGTGCTTTAATCTCCCCACCATCATTAACATTATTAGTGTACTTAATTCTATCCATATCCATATTTTCAATTGTTCTTTTAAAATCGGTGGTCATACCAAGCCTTTCATGCTTACTAAAAACTTTTCTAGCTTCTTTAGCTATATCCGCAAATTCTCGCACTAAGACCTTTAGAAGAAAATCTCTCTTCTCTCCCCTCTCCATATCAGAAAGTGTAAGAAACATGTGTTGTATCATGGGGTTGAGACTAATAAATCTAGCTTCCATCATGCGTACCAAACAAACAGAGGCATCTTCATAAGTAGGGACAGATTTTGCAAGGGGTATATCTTTAAGATCTTCATGCATACTAACATGGGTGAAAAATTCTTCTATATTATCTCTTCCAATTATAGACCCTTGCCCCACCGGTATATCTTTTACAGTAAAATTAATAGGAAACATGATGAAATAAGTAAAGCAAACGCAAGTAACTAATTTTTTTGTGTTTTTAATATAGCAAACAAGATAACAAATAAAGTAAAACTAGCAACTAATTTTTTTGTGTTTTGATATAATGCAGCAAACAAAGTAGTAAATAAAATAAAGCAAGACAAAAACAAAGTAAAGAGATTGGGATGTGGAGACTCCCCTTGCAGCGTGTCTTGATCTCCCCGGCAACGGCGCCAGAAAATCTTCTTGCTGCGCGTGTTTGACGTATGTCTTTTCCGTTCAACACGCGTCCGTTGGGAACCCCAAGAGGAAGGCGTGATGCGTACGACGGTAAGTTTTCCCTCGGTAAGAAACCAAGGTTTATCGAACCGAGTAGGAGCCAAGAAGCACGTTGAAGGTTGATGGCGGCGAGATGTAGTGCGGCGCAACACCGGGGATTCCGGCGCCAGCGTGGAACTCGCACAACACAACCAAAGTACTTTGCCCCAACGAAACAGCGAGGTTGTCAATCTCACCGACTTGCTGTAACAAAGGATTAGATGTATAGTGTGGATGATGATTGTTTGCGAGAGAACGAGTAGAACAAGTATTGCGAGTAGATTGTATTCGATGTAAAAGAATGGACCGGGGTCCACGAGTTCACTAGTGGTGTCTCTCCCATAAGATAAATAGCATGTTGGGTGAACAAATTACGGTTGGGCAATTGACAAATAGAGAGGGCATGACAATGCACATACATGATATGATGAGTATTGTGAGATTTAATTGGGCATTACGACAAAGTACATACACCGCTATCCGACATGCATCTATGCCTAAAAAGTCCACCTTCGGGTTATCATCCGAACCCCTTCCGAGTATTAAGTTGCAAACAACGAGACAATTGCATTAAGTATGGTGCGTAATGTAATCAATAACTACATCCTCGGACATAGCATCAATGTTTTATCCCTAGTGGCAACAGCACATCCACAACCTTAGAACATTCTGTCACACTGTCCCAGATTTAATGGAGGCATGAACCCACTATCGAGCATAAATACTCCCTCTTGGAGTTAAGAGTAAAAACTTAGCCAGAGCCTCTACTAATAACGGAGAGCATGCAAGATCATAAACAACACATAGGTAATAGATTGATAATCAACATAACATAGTATTCTCTATCCATCGGATCCCAACAAACACAACATATAGCATTACAGATAGATGATCTTGATCATGTTAGGCAGCTCACAAGACCCGACAATGAAGCACATAAGGAGAAGACAACCATCTAGCTACTGCTATGGACCCATAGTCCGGGGTGAACTACTCACTCATCACTCCGGAGGCGACCATGGCGGTGAAGAGTCCTCCGGGAGATGATTCCCCTCTCCGGCAGGGTGCCGGAGGCGATCTCCTGAATCCCCCGTGATGGGATTGGCGGCGGCGTTGTCTCTGGAAGGTTTTCCGTATCGTGGCTCTCGGTACTGGGGGTTTCGCGACGAAGACTATATGTAGGCGGAAGGGCAGGTCAGGGGGCCACACGGGGGCCCCACACGCTAGGGCCGCGCGGGCCCCCTGGGCCGCGCCGCCCTAGTGTGGTGGCGCCCCGTGGCCCCACTTCGTCTTCCCTTCGGTCTTCTGAAAGCTTCGTGGCAAAATAGGCCCCTGGGCGTTGATTTCGTCCAATTCCGAGAATATTTCCTTACTAGGATTTCAGAAACCAAAAACAGCAGAAAACGACAAGCGGCTCTTCGGCATCTCGTTAATAGGTTAGTGCCGGAAAATGCATAAATATGACATAAAGTATGCATAAAACATGTAGATATCATCAATAATGTGGCATGGAACATAAGAAATTATCGATACGTCGGAGACGTATCACTACTGTAGTGATGTTATTAAAGTAGTCTATTCCTCCTCCATGATGTAAAGTTAACAGTGTGTGCATCATGTAGTACTTGGCGTATGTTATGATTGTAATCTCTTGTAGATTATGAAGTTAACTATTACTATGATAGTATTGATGTGATTTATTCCCCCTTTCATAGCTATTGGTGACAGTGTGTATGCTATGTTAGTACTCGGTCTAAATTGCAACGGTCTATTATGCACTCTAGAGGTTACTTTAATATGAACTTCGGACATTGTGGAGCTTGTTTACTCCGGCTTGAGGTGTGCTTTTGTAGCCCTACACAATGAATGGTGTTTGTTATCCAACTAGAGAGTGTTATAGAGTAGCATTTATTTATTCAATTATGTGATCATTGTTGAGAGTGTCCACTAGTGAAAGTACGATCCCTAGGCCTTGTTTCTAAGCATTTAAACACCGTTTCCAACAAGTTCTGTTACATGTTCGCTTGCTGCCATCTTTATTTCAGATTGCAATTACTACTTATAATCATCCATATTACTTGTATTTCACTATCTCTTCGCCGAACTAGTGCACCTATACATCTGACAAGTGTATTAGGTGTGTTGGGGACACAAGAGACTTCTTGTATCTTAATTGCAGGGTTGCTTGAGAGGGATATCTTTGACCTCTACCTCCCTGAGATCGATAAACCTTGGGTGATTCACTTAAGGGAAACTTGTTGCTGTTCTACAAACCTCTGCTCTTGGAGGCCCAACACTGTCTACAGGAATAGAAGCGTGCGTAGACATCAGGGATCATTGTCCCCAATACTCTGAAAAATTTCAGCACTTTTATCACAAACAGTTTCAGACAATTTTGCATGCTTTGTATTAGAAGTAGAAACATTGCCAACACCAATTATTTTTACCATTGATAGTAGGAGGTTTAGCAACATGTGAAGAATCAACATTACTAGTGGTAGTAATAGTACAAACTTTAGCTACATTATTCTCTTTAGCAAGTTTTTCTTCTCTTTCCCACCTAGCATGCAATTCAGCCATCATTCTAATATTGTCATTAATTCGAACTTGGATAGCGTTTGTTTTAGCAAATGACTTAATATCTTTAGTTTCATTAGGCATAACTTTCAGTTTTAAAAGATCAACGTCAGCAGCAAGACTATCAACCTTAGAAGCAAGAACATCAATTTTACTAAGCTTTTCCTCAACAGATTTGTTGAAAGCAGTTTGTGTACTAATAAATTCTTTAAGCATGACTTCAAGACCAGAGGGTACACTCCTACTATTGTTGTAAGAATTACCATAAGAATTACCATAACCATTACCATTATTAGAAGGATATGGGCTATAGTTGTTGTTACCAAAATTATTCCTATAAGCATTGTTGTTGAAATTACTATTTTTAATGAAGTTCACATCAACTTGCTCTTCTTGAGCAACCAATGAAGCTAAAGGAACATTATTAGGATCAACATTAGATCTACCATTAACAAGCATAGACATAATAACATCTATCTTATCACTCAAGGAGGAGGTTTCTTCAACAGAATTTACCTTCTTACCTTGAGGAGTCCTTTCAGTGTGCCATTCGGAGTAGTTGATCATCATATCATCAAGAAGCTTTGTTGCGGCACCCAAAGTGATGGACATAAAAGTACCTCCAACGAGCTGAATCCAATAGGTTCCTTGAAGAAAAATTTAATCCTGCATAAAAGGTTTGGATGATCATTCAAGTAGTTAGTCCATGGGTAGGGCAATTCTTTACCAAAGATTTCATTCTTTCCCATGCTTGGGCAACATGTTCATTATCCAATTGCTTAAAATTCATAATGCTACTTCTCAAAGATATAATTTTAGCGGGAGGATAATATCTTCCAATGAAAGCATCTTTACATTTAGTCCATGAATCAATACTATTCTTAGGCAAAGATAGCAAGCAATCTTTAGCTCTTCCTCTTAAGGAGAAAGGAAACAATTTTAGTTTTATAATGTCCCCATCTACATCCTTATACTTTTGCATTTCACAAAGTTCAACAAAATTATTAAGATGGGCAGCAGCATCATCAGTATTAACACCAGAAAATTGCTCTCTCATAACAAGATTTAGTAAAGCGAGGTTTAATTTCATAAAATTCTGGCTGTAGTAGCGAGGTGGAGCAATAGGTGTGCATATGAAATCATTATTATTGGTGCTAGTGAAGTCACACAACTTAGTGTTCTCAGGAGTATTCATTTTAACAATAATAAAAATAAGTAAAGCAAACCGAATTAAATAAAGTCAAACAAGTAACTAATTTTTGTGTGTTTTTGATATAAAGAAAGCAAACAAGATAGAAAATAAAATAAAGCAAGACAATAAACAAAGTAAAGAGATTGGATGCGAGAGACTCCCCTTGCAGCGTGTCTTGATCTCCCCGGCAACGGCGCCAAAAAAATATTTGATGGCGCGTGACGGTGATGGAGTGTTGATTCCTCCCCGGCAACGGCGCCAGAAAAATAGCTTGATGACGCGTGAAGCACACATCCGTTGGGAACCCCAAGAGGAAGGTGTGATGCGTACAACAGCAAGTTTTCCCTCAGTAAGAAACCAAGGTTATCGAACCAGTAGGAGATGAAGGCCACATGAATGTTGTTGGTGAAGGAATGTAGTGCGGCGCAACACCAGGGATTCCGGCGCCAACGTGGAACCTGCACAACACAATCAAGATACTTTGCCCCAACTTAACGAGTGAGGTTGTCAATCTCACCGGCTTGCTCGTAAACAAAGGATTAAACGTATGGTGTGGAGAATGATGTCTGCTTGCAAAGAACAACGAGAGAACAATGATTGCGGTAGGTTGTATTTCAGATGTAAAAGAATGGACCGGGGTCCACGAGTTCACTAGTGGTGTCTCTCCAATAAGATAAATAACATGTTGGGTGAACAAATTACGGTTGGGCAATTGACAAATAGAGAGGGCATAACAATGCACATACATATCATGATGACTACTATGAGATTTACTTAGGGCATTACGACAAAGAACATAGACCGCTATCCAGCATGCATCTATGCCTAAAAAGTCCACCTTCGGGTTAGCATCCGCACCCCTTCCGGTATTAAGTTGCAAACAACAGACAATTGCATTAAGTACTGTGCGTAATGTAAACAATACAAATATCCTTAGACAAAGCATTGATGTTTTATCCCTAGTGGAAACAGCACATCCATAACCTTAGAACTTCCTGTCACTGTCCCAGATTCAATGGAGGCATGAACCCACTATCGAGCATAGATACCCCCTCTTGGAGTTACAAGTATCAACTTGGCCAGAACCTCTACTAGCAACGGAGAGCATGCAAGATCATAAACAACACATGTATGATAGATCGATAATCAACTTGACATAGTATTCCATATTCATCGGATCCCAACAAACACAACATGCAGCATTACAAATAGATGATCTTGATCATGATAGGCAGCTCACAAGATCTAAACATGATAGCACAAGAGGAGAAGACAACCATCTAGCTACTGCTATGGACCCATAGTCCAAGGATGAACTACTCACGTATCGGTCCGGAGGCGGGCATGGTGATGTAGAGCCCTCCGGTGATGATTCCCCTCTCCGGAAGGGTGCGGAGGTGATCTTCGAGACCCCCCGAGATGGGGTTGATGGCGGCGGCGTCTCGGTAACTTTTCTCGTATCGTGGCTCTCGGTACTAGGGTTTTCGCGACGGAAGGATTATATAGGCGAAGGGGCAGAGTCGGGGGACGCCGAGGGGCCCACCCCATATGCGCGGTGGTGGGCCGCCCCTATGGCGTGGCCCCTGCCCTCTTCGTCTCCTCTTTGGTGTTCTGGAAGACTCCGTGGAAAATAAGACCGTGGGCTTTTGTTTCGTCCAATTCCGAGAATATTTCCTGTGTACGATTTCTGAAACCAAAAACAGCAGAAAACAGGAACTGGCGCTTCGGCATCTTGTTAATAGGTTAGTGCCGGAAATGCATAAAAATGATATAAAGTGTATATAAAACATGTGAGTAGTGTCATAAAACTAGCACGGTGTTAGACTGTATATATGTAGCGTTGTATATGTCTTGTATTGTACCTCTTGGTACCCATATATATATGAGATAGCCACACCCGTATTGGGTGTCGAGCAGTTCCCAAACCCTTTGTTTTACATGGTATCAGATTAGGTTACGATGGCTTCCGCTGCCTCCGCCGCCGCCGTGCCGCCGATCGCATCGGCTCCCGCCGCTGCCGCCGCTGCGCCAGCTCCTAATGTCGCCGTGGCCGCCCCGGCTACCGCTCCTGCCTCGCCCTTCCTCGCCTCCCGGCCGCTCGCCATGTGGTGGCCAACTCCCGGCGTCGCACCTCCGGGTGCCCTAGCTGGGTCGGCCTCCTCATCCGCCGCCGCCGGCCCCGGTGCTGAGGGTGATCCGTCGCCACCGATCGCCCACGGTGGCCTGCCTTCCTCGACCACCGTGCCTTTGCCGCCGTATGGTGGCCCTCTGCCGCCGCCGGCCTACGGCGCCCAGTACGCGCCGATCTACGGCGCCTCTTCGTCGCACTATGGGGCTCCGTCGCCACCGTCGGGTTGGCCGGCACCACCTCACGGTGCGCTGCCCTCGCAGCAATACGCTGCGCTGCCCCTGCCGAACTACGCGGTGCATCAGCAGCCGCCCTATGGGGCTGCCTCTATGATACGTCTCCGACGTATCGATAATTTCTTATGTTCCATGCCACATTATTGATGATATCTACATGTTTTATGCACACTTTATGTCATATTCGTGCATTTTCTGGAACTAACCTATTAACAAGATGCCGAAGTGCCGATTCTGTTTTTCTGCTGTTTTTGGTTTCGAAATCCTAGTAACGAAATATTCTCGAAATTGGACGAAATCAACGCCCGGGGTCCTATTTTGCCACGAAGCTTCCGGAAGACCGAAGAGGAGACGAAGTGGGGCCACGAGGCAGCCAAACCCTAGGGCGGCGCGGCCCCCGCCCGGCCGCGCGGCCCTATGGTGTGGGCCCCTCGTGCCCCCTCCCGACCTGCCCTTCCGCCTACTTAAAGCCTCCATCGCGAAACCCCCGATGCCGAGAGCCACGATACGGAAAACCTTGCCGAGACGCCACCGCCGCCAATCCCATCTCGGGGGATTCGGGAGATCGCCTCCGGCACCTCGCCGGAGAGGGGATTCATCTCCCGGAGGACTCTACGCCGCCATGGTCGCCTCCGGAGTGATGTGTGAGTAGTCTACCCCTGGACTATGGGTCCATAGCGGTAGCTAGATGGTTGTCTTCTCCCCATTGTGCTTAATTGTCGGATCTTGTGAGCTGCCTAACATGATCAAGATCATCTATCCGTAATTCTATATGTTGCGTTTGTTGGGATCCGATGAATAGAGAATACTTGTTATGTTGATTATCAAAGTCATGTCTATGTGTTGTTTATGATCTTGCATGCTCTCCGTTACTAGTAGATGCTCGGCCAAGTAGATGCTTGTAACTCCAAGAGGGAGTATTTATGCTCGATAGTGGGTTCATGTCTCCGTGAATGCGGGAAGTGACAGAAATCTCTAAGATTATGGATGTGTTGTTGCCACTAGGGATAAAACATTAGTGCTATGTTCGAGGACGTAGTTACTGATTACATTACGCGCAATACTTAATGCAATTGTCTGTTGTTAGCAACTTAATATCTGGAGGGGTTCGGATGATAACCTCGAAGGTGGACTTTTTAGGCATAGATGCATGCTTGGATAGCGGTCTATGTACTTTGTCGTAATGCCCAATTAAATCTCACAATACTCATCATAATATGTATGTGCATGGTCATGCCCTCTTTATTTGTCAATTGCCCAACTGTAATTTGTTCACCCAACATGTTGTTTATCTTATGGGAGAGACACCTCTAGTGAACTGTGGACCCCGGTCCAATTCTCTATACTGAAATACAATCTACTACAATATTGTTCTACTGTTTTCTGCAAACAATCATCATCCACACTATACATCTAATCCTTTGTTACAGCAAGCCGGTGAGATTGACAACCTCACTGTTTCGTTGGGGCAAAGTATTTTGGTTGTGTTGTGCAGGTTCCACATTGGCGCCGGAATCTCTGGTGTTGCGCCGCACTACATCCCGCCGCCATCAACCTTCAACGTGCTTCTTGGCTCCTACTGGTTCGATAAACCTTGGTTTCATACTGAGGGAAAACTTGCCGCTGTACGCATCACACCTTCCTCTTGGGGTTCCCAACGGACGCGTGCTGTACGCGTATCACGCTCTTTTTACGGCGCCGTTGCCGGGGAGATCAAGACACGCTGCAAGGGGAGTCTCCACTTCCCAATCTCTTTACTTTGTTTTTGTCTTGCTTAGTTTTATTTACTACTTTGTTTGCTGCACTAAATCAAAATACAAAAAAATTAGTTGCTAGTTTTACTTTATTTGCTATCTCGTTTGCTATATCAAAAACACAAAAAAATTAGTTACTTGCATTTACTTTATCTAGTTTGCTTTATTTACTACTGCTAAAATGGCTACCCCTGAAAATACTAAGTTGTGTGACTTCACAACCACAAATAATAATGATTTCTTATGCACACCTATTGCTCCACCTGCTACTATAGCAGAATTCTTTGAAATTAAACCTGCTTTACTAAATCTTGTTATGCGAGAGCAATTTTCTGGTGTTAGTTCGATGATGCTTGCTGCCCATCTTAATAATTTTGTTGAATTGTGTGAAATGCAAAAATATAAAGATGTAGATGGTGACATTATAAAATTAAAATTGTTCCCTTTCTCATTAAGAGGAAGAGCTAAAGATTGGTTGCTATCTCCGCCTAAGAATAGTATTGATTCATGGACTAAATGCAAGGATGCTTTTATTGGTAGATATTATCCCCCTGCTAAAATTATATCTTTGAGGAGTAGCATAATGAATTTTAAACAATTAGATACTGAACATGTTGCTCAAGCTTGGGAAAGAATGAAATCTTTGGTTAAAAATTGCCCAACACATGGACTGACTACTTGGATGATCATCCAAACCTTCTATGCAGGACTAAATTTTTCTTCGCGGAATTTATTGGATTCAGCTACTGGAGGTACCTTTATGTCCATTACTCTTGGTGAAGCAACAAAGCTTCTTGATAATATGATGATCAACTACTCTGAATGGCACACGGAAAGAGCTCCACAAGGTAAGAAGGTAAATTCTGTCGAAGAAACCTCTTCCTTGAGTGATAAGATTGATGCTATTATGTCTATGCTTGTGAATGATAGGACTAATGTTGATCCTAATAATGTTTCGTTAGCTTCATTGGTTGCCCAAGAAGAACATGTTGATGTAAACTTCATTAAAAATAATAATTTCAACAACAATGCTTATCGGAACAATTCTAGTAATAACTATAGACCATATCCTTATAATAATGGCAACGGTTATGCTAATTCTTATGGGAATCCTTACAACAATAATAGGAACACACCCCCTGGACTTGAAGCCATGCTTAAAGAATTTATTAGTACACAAACTGCTTTTAACAAATCTGTTGAAGAAAAGCTTGGGAAAATTGATATACTTGCTTCTAAAGTCGATAGTCTTGCTGCTGATGTTGATCTTTTGAAATCGAAAGTTATGCCTAATAGGGATATTGAAAATAAAATTGTTACTACAGCAAATGCCATCCAAGTTAGAATTAATGAGAATATAAGATTAATGGCTGAACAGCGTGCTAGGTGGGATAGAGAAGAAAATGAAAAACTAGCTCAAGAGAAGAATGTAGCTAAAGTTTGGACTATTACCACGACTAGTAATGCTAATGCTACACATGTTGCTGCACCTCCTACTATTAATAATAAAAGAATTGGTGTTAGCAATGTTTCCACTTCTAATGCAAAGCGCGAGAAACCGCTGAAACTGCTAAAGCTGCTGAAACTGCTCGTGATAAATCTGCTGAATTTTTTTCCAACATTGGGGATGATGATCCCATTGCTTTAGATTATAATGGTTTGAATTTTGATGATTGCCACATCTCTGAAGTTATAAAGTTCTTGCAAAAACTTGCTAAAAGTCCTAATGCTAGTGCTATAAATTTGGCTTTCACGCAACATATTACAAATGCTCTCATAAAAGCTAGAGAAGAGAAACTAGAGCGCGAAGCCTCTATTCCTAGAAAGCTAGAGGATGGTTGGGAGCCCATCATTAAGATGGAGGTTAAAGATTTTGATTGTAATGCTTTATGTGATCTTGGTGCAAGTATTTACGTTATGCCTAAGAAAATTTATAATATGCTTGACTTGCCACCGCTGAAAAATTGTTATTTGGATGTTAATCTTGCTGATCATTCTACAAAGAAACCTTTGGGGAAAGTTGATAATGTTCGCATTACCGTTAACAATAACCTTGTCCCCGTTGATTTTGTTGTCTTGGATATTGAATGCAATGCATCTTGTCCCATTATATTGGGAAGACCTTTTCTTCGAACTGTTGGTGCTACTATTGATATGAAGGAAGGTAATATAAAATATCAATTTCCTCTCAAGAAAGGTATGGAACACTTCCCTAGAAACAGAATGAAGTTACCTTTTGATTCTATTATTAGAACAAATTATGATGTTGACACTTTGTCTCTTGATAATACTTGATACACACTTTCTGCGCCTAGCTGAAAGGCGTTAAAGAAAAGCGCTTATGGGAGACAACCCATGGTTTTTACTACAGTACTTTGTTTTTATTTTGTGTCTTGGAAGTTGTTTACTACTGTAGCAACCTCTCCTTATCTTAGTTTAGTGTTTTGTTGTGCCAAGTAAAGTCGTTGATAGAAAAGTTAGTACTAGATTTGGATTACTGCGCAGAAACAGATTTCTTTGCTGTCACGAATCTGGGCTGTTTTCTCTGTAGGTAACTCAGAAAATTATGCCAATTTACATGAGTGATCCTCAGATATGTACGCAACTTTCATTCAATTTGAGAATTTTCATTTGAGCAAGTCTGGTGCCTCGATAAAATTCGTCAATACGAACTGTTCTGTTTTGACAGATTCTGCCTTTTATTTCGCATTGCCTCTTTTGCTATGTTGGATGAATTTCTTTGATCCATTAATGTCCAGTAGCTTTATGCAATGTCCAGAAGTGTTAAGAATGATTATGTCACCTCTGAACATGTTAATTTTTATTGTCCACTAACCCTCTAATGAGTTGTTCTAAGTTTGGTGTGGAGGAAGTTTTCAAGGATCAAGAGAGGAGTATGATGCAACATGATCAAGGAGAGTGAAAGCTCTAAGCTTGGGGATGCCCCGGTGGTTCACCCCTGCATATATCAAGAAGACTCAAGCGTCTAAGCTTGGGGATGCCCAAGGCATCCCCTTCTTCATCGACAACATTATCGAGTTCCTCCCCTGAAACTATATTTTTATTCCATCACATCTTATGTGCTTTGCTTGGAGCGTCGGTTTGTTTTTGTTTTTGTTTTGTTTGAATAAAATGGATCCTAGCATACATTGTATGGGAGAGAGACACGCTCCGCTGTAGCATATGGACAAGTATGTCCTTAGTTTCTACTCATAGTATTCATGGCGAAGTTTCTTCTTCGTTAAATTGTTATATGGTTGGAATTGGAAAATGATACATGTAGTAAATTGCTATAATGTCTTGGATAATGTGATACTTGGCAATTGTTGTGCTCATGTTTAAGCTCTTGCATCATATGCTTTGCACCCATTAATGAAGAAATACATAGAGCATGCTAAAATTTGGTTTGCATATTTGGTCTCTCTAAGGTCTAGATAATTTCTAGTATTGAGTTTGAACAACAAGGAAGACGGTGTAGATTCTTATAATGTTTACAATATGTCTTTTATGTGAGTTTTGCTGCACCGGTTCATCCTTGTGTTTGTTTCAAAATAACCTTGCTAGCCTAAACCTTGTATCGAGAGGAAATACTTCTCATGCATCCAAAATCCTTGAGCCAACCACTATGCCATTTGTGTCCACCATATCTACCTACTACATGGTATTTCTCTGCCATTCCAAAGTAAATTGCTTGAGTGCTACCTTTAAAATTTCATCATTCACCTTTGCAATATATAGCTCATGGGACAAATAGCTTAAAAACTATTGTGGTATTGAATATGTACTTATGCACTTTATCTCTTATTAAGTTGCTTGTTGTGCGATAACCATGTTTACGGGGACGCCATCAACTATTCTTTGTTGAATATCATGTGAGTTGCTATGCATGTTCGTCTTGTCCGAAGTAAGAGAGATCTACCACCTTATGGTTAAGCATGCATATTGTTAGAGAAGAACATTGGGCCGCTAACTAAAGCCATGATCCATGGTGGAAGTTTCGAGTTTTGGACATATATCCTCAATCTCATATGAGAAAATTATTAATTGTTGTTACATGCTTATGCATAAAAGAGGAGTCCATTATCTCGTTGTCTATGTTGTCCCGGTATGGATGTCTAAGTTGAGAATAATCAATAGCGAGAAATCCAATGCGAGCTTTCTCCTTAGACCTTTGTACAGGTGGCATAGAGGTACCCCTTTGTGACACTTGGTTAAAACATGTGCATTGCGATGATCCGGTAGTCCAAGCTAATTAGGACAAGGTGCGGGCACTATTAGTATACTATGCATGAGGCTTGCAACTTGTAAGATATAATTTACATGATACATATGCTTTATTACTACCGTTGACAAAATTGTTTCATGTTTTCAAAATCAAAGCTCTAGCACAAATATAGCAATCGATGCTTTTCCTCTATGGAGGACCATTCTTTTACTTTCATTGTTGAGTCAGTTCACCTATTTCTCTCCACCTCAAGAAGCAAACACTTGTGTGAACTGTGCATTGATTCCTACATACTTGCATATTGCACTTATTATATTACTCTATGTTGACAATTATCCATGAGATATACATGTTATAAGTTGAAAGCAACCGCTGAAACTTAATCTTCCTTTGTGTTGCTTCAACGCCTTTACTTTGAATTATTGCTTTATGAGTTAACTCTTATGCAAGACTCATTGATGCTTGTCTTGAAGTACTATTCATGAAAAGTCTTTGCTATATGATTCACTTGTTTACTCATGTCATATACATTGTTTTGATCGCTGCATTCACTACATATGCTTTACAAATAGTATGATCAAGGTTATGATGGCATGTCACTCCAGAAATTATCTTTGTTATCGTTATACCTGCTCGGGACGAGCATAACTAAGCTTGGGGATGCTGATACGTCTCCGACGTATCGATAATTTCTTATGTTCCATGCCACATTATTGATGATATCTACATGTTTTATGCACACTTTATGTCATATTCGTGCATTTTCTGGAACTAACCTATTAACAAGATGCCGAAGTGCCAGTTGCTATTTTCTGCTGTTTTTGGTTTCAGAAATCCTAGTAACGAAATATTCTCGGAATTGGACGAAATCAACGCCCAGGGTCCTATTTTGCCACGAAGCTTCCAGAAGACCGAAGAGGAGACGAAGTGGGGCCACGAGGCAGCCAAACCCTAGGGCGGCGCGGCCCCTGCCCTGGCCGCGCGGCCCTATGGTGTGGGCCCCTCGTGCCCCCTCCTGACCTGCCCTTCCGCCTACTTAAAGCCTCCGTCGCGAAACCCCCAGTACCGAGAGCCACGATACGGAAAACCTTACTGAGACGCCGCCGCCGCCAATCCCATCTCGGGGGATTCAGGAGATCGCCTCCGGCACCCTGCCGGAGAGGGGATTCATCTCCCGGAGGACTCTACGCCGCCATGGTCGCCTCCGGAGTGATGTGTGAGTAGTCTACCCCTGGACTATGGGTCCATAGCAGTAGCTAGATGGTTGTCTTCTCCCCATTGTGCTTAATTGCCGGATCTTGTGAGCTGCCTAACATGATCAAGATCATCTATCTGTAATTCTATATGTTGCGTTTGTTGGGATCCGATGAATAGAGAATACTTGTTATGTTGATTATCAAAGTCATGTCTATGTGTTGTTTATGATCTTGCATGCTTTCCGTTACTAGTAGATGCTCTGGCCAAGTAGATGCTTGTAACTCCAAGAGGGAGTATTTATGCTCGATAGTGGGTTCATGTCTCCGTGAATCTGGGGAAGTGACATAAATCTCTAAGATTATGGATGTGCTGTTGCCACTAGGGATAAAACATTAGTGCTATGTTCGAGGACGTAGTTACTGATTACATTACGCGCAATACTTAATGCAATTGTCTGTTGTTAGCAACTTAATACTGGAGGGGGTTCGGATGATAACTCGAAGGTGGACTTTTAGGCATAGATGCATGTCTGGATAGTGGTCTATGTACTTTGTCGTAATGCCCAATTAAATCTCACAATACTCATCATAATATGTATGTGCATGGTCATGCCCTCTTTATTTGTCAATTGCCCAACTGTAATTTGTTCACCCAACATGTCGTTTATCTTATGGGAGAGACACCTCTAGTGAACTGTGGACCCCGGTCCAATTCTCTATACTTGAAATACAATCTCTTGCAATACTTGTTCTACTGTTTTCTGCAAACAATCATCATCCACACTATACATCTAATCCTTTGTTACAGCAAGCCGGTGAGATTGACAACCTCACTTTGTTTCGTTGGGGCAAAGTATTTTGGTTGTGTTGTGCAGGTTCCACGTTGGCGCCGGAATCTCTGGTGTTGCGCCGCACTACATCCCGCCGCCATCAACCTTCAACGTGCTTCTTGGCTCCTACTGGTTTGATAAACCTTGGTTTCATACTGAGGGAAAACTTGCCGCTGTACGCATCACACCTTCCTCTTGGAGTTCCCAACGGACGCGTGTTGTACGCGTATCACTCTACAACGCCCTACGGGGCCCCTACTGCCCCGATCGTCCCCTACGGCGTCTATCCTGGGGCGATCACCGCCCCTGTGTCATCCATAGAGGTGGCACCGCAGGCGCCGTTCTACGCGCCGCCATCACCGGCTCAGATGGATCCTGCGGCGCCGTCGCCGTTTTACTTCTCGCACCTTCTCCCGCTGAAGCTAACGCCGGATAATTATTTGTCGTGGCGCGCGCAGGTGCTCCCGCTCCTTCGGAGTCGCTACTTGGAGGGGTACGTCGATGGCTCGCTTCCATGTCCACCGCAGGTATCACCCGGCGCATCATACATGGGTGGCCCAAGATCGAGGCCATCCTTTACGCCATCCGAGTCGTCGCTCACGCCGAGCGTCTCGTCACTGGTTCTCTTCGCCTCTACGTCGCGGGATGCATGGACGGCACTTCACAGCAGCTTCGCCTCCCAGTCACAGGCGCGTGCCCATGCTATTCGGACCGAGCTGGGTGAGACCAAGCTCCATGACAGCAGCATCACGGACTACTTCAACAAGATGGCCGACCTCGCCGACACACTCGCCTCCATTGGACAGCCGCTTCGCTCCGAGGACTTCACCACCTATGTTCTGAATGGACTTGATGATGACTATGATAATCTCATTGAGAACATCAGTGGCCGCGATGACCCATTGCCGCACCGTGAGCTTTACTCGCGCCTCCTCGGTCGTGAACAGCGCGTCAAGGTGAAACACGCCTCTCCGAGCTTCTCCGCCGCCAATGCCGCTGCTCGCGGCAAGCCACAGAAGCCGCCAACTGCCGGGGGCAAGCCGGTGCCGTGGCCCCTGCAGCCTCGGCGGTCCGCCGCACCGCCTGTCACGGGTGGCAATCGCCCGCGGGCCTGCTGCTCCTCATGTGGCGCTCAACAGGCGTGTCAGCTATGTGGCCTCGACAACCACATCGCATCTCGCTGTCACCGGCGCTTCAAGCAAGACTTCCTCGGCATTGGCAACAATGGCAAGGGCAACGACAAGCAGGCTGCTGCTGCTGTGACGGGTCAGGAGCACGGATATACTCCTTCCTATCCCATTGACTCGTCCTGGTACATGGACACCGGAGCTACAAATCACCTGACAAGTGAGATGGGTAAGCTCTCCACCCAGGAGCCATATCGCGGTCATGATCAGGTTCGCACCGCCAATGGAGCTGGTATGCGCATCTCACATGTTGGTCAGGCTTCCCTTCTTGCACATAATTCTCGTCACTTGCATCTTCGTAATGTCCTTCGTGTTCCTTCCGCCACACGTAGTCCGTTATCTATTCCTCAACTTACTCGTGATAATAATGTCCTTGCTGAATTTCATCGTTTTCATTTTTTCATCAAGGACCGGGACACGAGAGCCGTTCTGCTTAGAGGTCGTCTTCGCCATGGCCTATATGCGCTTGATGCGCCCCCTACGCCGCATGCCCCCCAGGTGTTCAGTGGTGTGCGTGTGTCCTGTACACACTGGCATCACGCCTCGGTCATCCTGCTGCTCCCATAGTTCGTCATGTTCTGCATCGTCATGAACTTCCAGTTGTGTCCAATAAAAGTGTAGAAACAATCTGTGATGCCTGTCAGCAAGGCAAGAGTCATCAGCTTTCGTTTTCGAGTCGAGTCGTGTGGTTAAACATCCTCTTGAGCTTGTGTTTTTTTATGTATGGGGCCATGCCCAGACATCTGTTAGTGGCCATAATTACTATGTCAGTTTTATTGATGCTTACAGTCGATTCACCTGGCTTTATCTTATTAAGCGTAAATCTGATGTGTTTGATGTGTTTATTCAGTTCCAAGCACATGTTGAGCGTCTCCTTAAGCATAAAATTCTTCATGTTCAGTCCGACTGGGGGGTGAATATCACAACCTCAACTCGTTCTTTAATAAGCTTGGAATCTCGCACCGTGTGTCTTGTCCTCATACACATCAACAGAATGGCACCGCTGAACGGAAACATCGCCATCTTGTAGAAACTGGCCTTACTTTACTAGCTCATGCCTCTGTTCCATTTCGGTTTTGGAGTGACGCTTTTTTCCACCGCCTGTTTCTTAATAAATAGGCTTCCAACACGACTCTTACACATGAAAACTCCCCTTGAACTCTTGCTCAATGAACTCCCAGACTATACGTTTCTCAAAGTTTTTGGGTGTGCATGCTTGGCCTCATCTCCGTCCCTATAACAAGCGCAAGCTAGAGTTTCGGTCTAAAAAGTGCGTCTTTCTTGGGTATAGTTCCCTTCACAAAGGGTACAAGTGCCTACATGTTCCCACCAATCGTGTTTACATATCTCGTGATGTAGTGTTTGATGAGAACGTGTTTCCCTTTTCTGCACTCCCGACCAACTCTTCTACACCCACCCCACCTGTGCATTCCAGTATACCATTGCCTGATCAATTTGTAGATGCTGCATATACTCCTGCGTTGCTTCCTAACCATGCTGCAGGTATCGGCCGCGGTGTTCGCCTTGAGCTGTTGGACGATCAGGCACCGGACGTGGATCAAGCCCAGGACGTCGATCCCCTGCATGCCCCATGCATGCCGGGTCGCGCCCGTCTGCCCGCTGCTGCGGCGGCTCCCTCCGTGACGCCGCCCGCGTCGCCCGCCTCGCCCGGCCCAGCCGCTGCTGTGGCAGCTCCCCCCGTGACGCCGCCTGCCTCGCCCGGCCCAGCACCGGCGCCTGCTGGATGTCCCCGCCTCGGCCCCGCTTGGGCCGCCTCTCCTTGAACCATCATCGCCTGGCTCCCCGTCGCTGTTGGGGACTCCTGCGTCGAGCTCGTCATCACCGGTACCGCCAGCTCCTGTAGCTCGTGGACCTCGCACGCGCGATCGGACCGGGGTCTTTCGGCCTAAGGAACGCACGGATGGGACTATTGCATGGATTGCTGCTTGTGTTGCTGATGCTACTGCTGATCCCACTGCTGAGCCTCGTCATTTTCAGGCTGCTCTAGGTATTCCTCACTGGCGCGCTGCGATGGAACAGGAATTTCAGGCTCTACTGAAGAATGATACTTGGCGTCTTGTTCGTCCTGTTTCTGGAGTTAATGTTATTGATTCCAAGTGGGTCTTCAAAGTAAAGAAGCATGCTGACGGTTCTATTGAACGCTACAAGGCACGCTTGGTTGCTAAGGGATTCAGACAGAGGTATGGTCTTGATTATGAAGATACGTTCAGTCCAGTTGTCAAGCCCACTACCATTCGCCTGCTGCTTTCTTTGGCTGTTACTCGAGGTTGGTTCCTTCGTTAGCTTGATGTGCAGAATGCGTTTCTGCATGGCATCCTCGAGGAGGAAGTTTATATGCGTCAGCCTCCGGGCTTTGTTGATCCTGCCCGTCCTCAGCACCTCTGTCGCCTTGTTAAGGCCTTGTATGGACTCAAGCAGGCTCCTCGTGCGTGGCATGCACGACTTGGCTCAGTTCTTCGAGCTCATGGGTTTGTTTCGTCCACTGCTGACACCTCATTGTTCCTTCTTCAGCATCCTGAGGTTACGATGTACCTGCTGGTTTATGTTGATGATATCATACTTATCAGCTCTTCTGATGATGTTGCTGATCGCCTTGTGTCTGCCCTCAGTGGTGATTTTGCTGTTAAGGACTTGGGTGCTCTGTACTATTTTCTTGGTCTGGAGGTCTCGCGGTCTTCTGCTGGGCTGACTCTTACACAACAGAAGTATGCTCTGGACTTCTGCTGCGCCGTGCTTGGTATGTTGAAGTGTAAACATGCTACCACTCCTATGTCCGCCACTGATCGCATGTCTGCTCTTGATGGAGACACTCTTTCGCCTGATGATGCCACTGAGTACCGCAGTCTCGTTGGAGGTCTGCAATATCTTACTATCACCAGACCAGATGTTTCCTATGCAGTCAACCGTGTGTGTCAGTATCTTCATGCACCCGGGACGTCTCATTGGTCAGCTGTGAAGCGCATCTTGCGCTATATCCGTTTCATCGCCTCGTATGGTTTGCTTCTCCAGCCGGCTCCATCTTGTGCGCTTTCAGCATTCTCAGATGCGGATTGGGCTGGTAATCCAGATGACAGGCGATCCACGGGGGGCTATGCAGTATTCTTTGGTCCTAACTTGATCGCCTGGGGAACATAAGAAATTATAGATACGTTTGAGACGTATCACGCCGGCAAAGTCTTTGGGCTAGCTGGATCCGAGACGTCCTTCACGTAGAAGAACCCCCCAGACGCGGCCGGGGCGGATCTAGAAAGTTATGCTCCCGCAGGTGGCGAGCGACGAAGTCTGCGGGACCACCTCCTTCTTGACAGAGAAGAAATATTGAAAGAGGGCTAAGTCCGGTGTTACCCGGAGATGACCCTCACATAAAGCGACGTGGTTGACGATGGCGAGGACGCTGTTGGGGGCGATGTTGTCGGGTTGCAGCTTGTAGGCCTCGAGGATTTCAAAGAAGAAATCACTCGGGGGCAAGGAAAATCCGCGTTCCACCAACGCCCTTGTCAACACCCATTCTCCAGCTTCAGGTGCCGGGCATAGGGCTCCCGGAACCACTCTCCAGCATCTGGGCTTGATAAATCCCTCCGCCTCGAAGCTGCGGAGTTCATCTTCGGTGGTGGTGCAGGGCCACAATTGCCCCTTAACCTCGCCTTCGCGAGATCGGGCCTTCGATTTCTTGGTGGCGGCTTCCTCCACCTTCTTCTCCATATGCTTCTTTCCGGCTAAGTCTACCGGATTAGAAGTGGCTCCCTCAATAGTCTTGCCGGATCCTATGGTAGGATCCAGCTGGACGAGGATGAATGGCGGAGGGGCGGAAGAGATTGGCATAGCCGCGATCGGCTCCGACTGCGTTGGAGGCGGAGTGGAAGAAGACATCTACATTAAAGATTAAACTAACTTTGTCGGAACTATCTATGCACACTAGTCATCCTTACCGATACCGATGAAAAATATCGAGGTTAGGAAGCTTACCGGAGATGGCTGCTGCGGTGGTCGGAGACGCCGGCGATGAGGTTTTTGTTGCGGTGGCTCGCCGAGGTTAAGACACGAAGAACTCGATGTGGCAGCTATAACTCTGGTGAAACTCAGGTAGACTCCGTCGCGGCGGAAGCAGGACCTCGGTGGCGGCGCTCGAGTGAGAGGTGAAACAGGGGAGAATGGGATGATTAGAGTGTGCGGTGAGGATATTTATAGGCGCGGGATGAGATTCATGCTCCGCATCCAGTGGTCAGAATGCAAGCGTCGCATCGTCGGATGATGGACACGTGTCAAAAACCCTAGCAGGAAAAATGGCTAAGGATCAAGTTAGCGTTCAAATTACCCGAAAGTGGCGCCAAGATTGGCGGAACCATTTGAACCTCTCAAGGTTCCGGGTAAAAATTTCAAATGACAATCCATTATCTCTGCAGGGTAGTAACCCGGAGACTCGTTGTAATGATGAGGTCGATGGATGAAGTCCCGCAGGATGAAGGATCTTTCCGGCATACATGCTGGAAAGGAAAGTTTCAAGAAGTAGGAGTTCTTCAAGTTTCCCCATGTTTTTGAGAAGTTTGTCAGACATGAAGATGGTTCGAGCAAGGCGGAAATAAGAGGTGAATCTCGGACAACTCTGGGGGCTACTGTTGTGGGTATACTTCATGGGTGTACCATCGACGGTGGCTAGATCCGGCAAGCCTAGGTGGCCCATAAACGGTGATGGTGGTGTATGGTCCATCGGACGGCCCAGTTGCTGTAAATCAAGATGGATAAAGTCCAGCCCAGGAACGAGGAGCTGGATCCACCGACCAACTCTGGAAGTCGGATCCGGCCTGGCCCATTAGGGGTAGCCGGATCCAGTACGGCGTATAAGGAAAGGAGGATCCTTGACGTGCACGGCAATGTAATATTCCGTAGTTAGGCAACTTGTATTCCGGCTAGGACTCTCCGTGTAAACCCTAGATCTTGGCGCCTTTATATTGAAGGAGATATGCCCAAGAGGCAATAATAAAAGTGGTTATTATATATCTTTATGTTTATGATAAATGTTTATATGTCATGCTATAATTGTATTAACCGAAACATTAGTACATGTGTGATATGTAAACAACAAAGAGTCCCTAGTATGCCTCTTAACTAGCTTGTTGATTAATGGATGATTAGTTTCATAATCATGAACATTGGATGTTATTAATAACAAGGTTATATCATTGTATGAATGATTTAATGGACACACCCAATTAAGCGTAGCATAAGATCATGTCATTAAGTTATTTGCTATAAGCTTTCGATACATAGTTACCTAGTCCTTATGACCATGAGATCATGTAAATCACTTATACCGGAAAGGTACTTTGATTAGACCAAACGCCACTGCGTAAATGGGTGGTTATAAAGGTGGAATTAAGTATCCGGAAAGTATGAGTTGAGGCATATGGATCAACAGTGGGATTTGTCCATCCCGATGACGGATAGATATACTCTGGGCCCTCTCGGTGGAATGTCGTCTAATGTCTTGCAAGCATATGAATAAGTTCATAAGAGACCACATACCACGGTACGAGTAAAGAGTACTTGTCAGGAGACGAGGTTGAACAAGGTATAGAGTGATACCGATGATCAAACCTCGGACAAGTAAAATATCACGTGACAAAGGGAATTGGTATCATATGTGAATGGTTCATTCGATCACTAAAGTCATCGTTGAATATGTGGGAGCCATTATGGATCTCCAGATCCCGCTATTGGTTATTGGTCGGAGTGAGTACTCAACCATGTACGCATAGTTCGCGAACCGTAGGGTGACACACTTAAAGTTGGATGTTGAAATGGTAGAACTTGAATATGGAATGGAGTTCGAATATTTGTTCGGAGTCCCGGATGAGATCCCGGACATCACGAGGAGTTCCGGAATGGTCCGGAGAATAAGATTCATATATAGGAAGTCATTTTATGAGATTTAAAATGATCCGGAAGGTTCTATGGAATGTTCTAGAAAAGTCCGGAAGAAACCACTATGGAAGGCGGAGTCCCAAAGGGACTCCACCTCCATGGCCGGCCAACCCTAGAGGGGGAGGAGTCCCAAGTGGACTCCCCCTATGGGGGCCGGCCACCCCCACATGGAAGGGGGGAATCCCACCCCAAGTGGGATTCCCACCTTGGGTAGGTTTCCCTATCACATGGAAGGTTTTGGGTTCGGGTCTTATTCGGAGACTTGTAGTCCAACACTTGGGGCTTCCACCTATATAATGAGGGACAAGGGGAGGGGGCCGGCCACCCCAAGAACCACCAAGGTGGCCGCACCCCTTAGTGGCCGGCACCCCCCTCTCCCCAAACCCTAGCCGCCCCGCTCCTCCACTTCCCGCATGCTTAGCGAAGCTCTGCCGGATTTCTCCACCACCACCGACACCACGCTGTCGTGCTGTCGGATTCAAGAGGAGCTACTACTTTTGCTGCCCGCTGGAACGGGGAGGTGGACGTCGTCTTCATCAACAACCGAACGTGTGACCGAGTACGGAGGTGCTGCCCGTTCGTGGCGCCGTGATCAAGATCTTCTATGCGCTTTTGCAAGCGGCAAGTGAACGTCTACCGCAGCAACAAGAGCCTCATCTTGTAGGCTTTGGAATCTCTTCAAGGGTGAGACTCGATAATCCCCTCGTTGCTACCGTCTTCTAGATTGCATCTTTGCTTGGATTGCGTGTTCGCGGTAGGAATTTTTTTGTTTTCTATGCAACGTTATCCTACAATGGTATCAGAGCCAGGTTTATGCATAGATGGTTGCACGAGTAGAACACAATGGTTTTGTGGGCGTTGATGCTCTTGTTATCTTTAGTTTGAGTACTTTGCATCTTTGTGGCATAGTGGGATGAAGCGGCTCGGACTAACTTTACATGACCGCGTTCATGAGACTTGTTCCTCGTTCGACATGCAACTTGTATTGCATAAGAGGCTTTGCGGGTGTCTGTCTCTCCTACTATAGTGAAGATTCAATTTACTCTTCTATTGACAACATTAGTATCAACGTTGTGGTTCATGTTCGTAGGTAGATTAGATCTCTCTCGAAAACCCTAAACCACGTAAAATATGCAAACCAAATTAGAGACGTCTAACTTGTTTTTGCGGGGTTTGGTGATGTGATATGGCCATAATGTGATGATGAATATGTATGAGATGATCATTATTGTATTGTGGCAACCGGCGGGAGCCTTATGGTTGTCTTTAAATTTCATGTTGAGTAGTATTTCAAAGTAGTTGTAATAGTTGCTACATGGAGGACAATCATGAAGATGGCGCCATTGACCTTGACGCTACGTCGACGATGATGGAGATCATGCCCGAAGATGATGGAGATCATGTCCGTGCTTTGGAGATGAAGATCAAAGGCGCAAAGACAAAAGGGCCATATCATATCACATATGAAGCTGCATGTGATGTTAATCCTTTTATGCATCTTATTTTGCTTAGTTCGCGACGGTAGCATTATAAGATGATCCCTCACTAAAATCTCAAGATAATAAAGTGTTCATCCTTAGTAGCACCGTTGCCAAGACTTGTCGTTTCGAAGCATCCCGTGGTGATCGGGTGTGATAGAATCAATAAGTGCATACAACGGGTGCAAGACAGTTTTGCACATGTGGATACTAAGGTGGCCTTGACGAGCCTAGCATGTACAGACATGGTCTCGGAACACGTGATACCGAAAGGTAGAGCATGAATCATATGGTTGATATGATGAACACTTTGAGTGTTCGCCATTGAAATCACACCTTGTCTCGAGATGATCGGACTTAGGTGCGGTGGATTTGGTTCGTGTGATCACTAAGACAATGCGAGGGATATTGTTTTGAGTGGGAGTTCACCTAGATTTTAATTATGTTGAATTAAAATTTGAACTCAATTTGTCATAAACTTAGTCTAAACTTTTGCAAATATATGTTGTAGAGATGGCGTCCCCAATCAATTTTAACCAGTTCCTAGAGAAAGAAAAACTTAAGAGCAACGGTAGCAACTTCACCAGGCGGTTCCGTCATGTGAGGATCTTCCTCTCCGGCGGAAATCTGCAATATGTGCTTGATGCACCGCTAGGTGACCCTCCTGCAGAAACTGAAACCGATGAAGTAAAAGCTGTTTACGAGACTCGGAAAACTCGGTACTCTCAAGTTCGGTGTGCCATCCTGTGCGGTACGGAATCCGATCTTCAAAAACGTTTTGAGCACCACGATCCTCATGAGTTGATGAAAGAGCTGAAAGCTATTTTTGAAACTCATGCGGCCGTGGAATGCTATGAAGCATCGAAACATTTCTTCAGCTGTATGATGGAAGAAGGCAGCTCCGTTAGTGAGCACATGCTCGCCATGACCGGGCATGCGAAGAAACTCAGTGACTTGGGAATAGTGATTCCTAACGGACGGGGATTAATCGTGTCCTTCAATCACTGCCACCAAGTTACAAGAACTTTGTGATGAACTACAATATGCAGAACATGAACAAGGAGTTACCTGAACTCTTTGGCATGCTAAAAGCTGCTGAGATTGAGATCAAGAAAGAGAATCAAGTGTTGATGGTCAACAAGACCACCAGTTTCAAGAAATAGGGCAAGTCTAAGGGAAAATTCAAGAAGGGTGGCAAGAAAGCTGCCACGCCTCCTATGAAACCTAAGAACGGCCCTAAGCCCGATGCTTGAGTGCTATTACTGCAAGGAGAAGGGACACTCTGGAAGCGTAATTGCTCCAAGTATCACGGCTGATACGAAGAGCGGCCTTGTCAAGAAGAAGAAAGAAGGTATATTTGATATACATGTTATAGATGTTTATCTCACTGGTTCTCGTTCTAGTACCTGGGTATTTGATACTGGTTCGGTTGCTCATATTTGTAACTCAAAACAGGAACTAAAGAATAAACGAAGACTACTGAAAGATGAAGTGACGATGCGCGTTGGAAACGGATCCAAAGTCGATGTGATCGCTGTCGGCACACTTCCTCTACATCTACCTTCGGGATTAGTTTTAAGCCTAAATAATTGTTATTTTGTACCCGCGTTGAGCATGAACATTATATCTGGATCTTGTTTAATGCAAGACGGTTATTCATTCAAGTCCGAGAATAATGGTTGTTCTATTTTTATGAATAATATCTTTTATGGTCGAGCACCTGAAAAGAATGGCTTATTTCGTTAGATCTCGATAGTAGTGATACGCATATACATAACATTGATGCTAAGCGAATTAAATTGAATGATAATTCTACTTATATGTGGCACTGTCGTCTTGGTCATATTGGAGTGAAACGCATGAAGAAACTCCATACCGATGGATTACTTGAATCACTTGACTTTGAGTCACTTGATAGATGCGAAGCATGTCTAATGGGAAAAATGACTAAGACTCCATTTTACGGTATGATGGAGCGAGCTACTGACTTATTGGAAATCATACATACCGATGTGTGCGGACCAATGAGTGTAGCATCGCGCGGTGGTTATCGTTATGTTCTAACCTTCACAGATGATCTGAGAAGATATGGGTATATTTATTTCATGAAACATAAATCCGAAACTTTCGAGAAGTTTAAGGAATTCCAAAGTGAAGTAGAAAATCAACGTAACAAGAAGATTAAATTTCTACGATCTGATCGTGGAGGTGAATATCTGAGTTATGAATTTGGCATGCATTTAAAGAAATGCGGAATACTTTCACAATTGACACCGCCGGGAACACCACAACGAAACGGTGTGTCCGAACGTCGTAGTCGAACTCTCTTAGATATGGTTCGTTCTATGATGTCTCTTCTGGTTTGCCGTTATCATTTTGGAGTTATGCATTAGAGACAGCCGCATTCACTTTAAATAGAGCACCATCAAAATCCGTAGAAACGACACCGTATGAATTATGGTTTAATAAGAAACCTAAGCTGTCGTTCCTTAAAGTTTGGGGTTGCGAAGCCTATGTAAAGAAGTTACAACCGGACAAGCTAGAACCCAAAGTGTAGAAATGCGTCTTCATAGGATACCCTAAGGAAACTATAGGGTACAATTTCTATCACAAATCCGAAGGCAAAATCTTTGTTGCTAAGAACGGAACCTTTCTTGAGAAAGAATTTCTCACTAAAGAAGTGACTGGAAGAAAAGTAGAACTCGATGAGATTGATGAATCTATACTCGTTGATCGAGTAGCGCGATATCGGAAGTTGTACACTGTACCGCCTACACCGGCAACGAGAGGAAGCTAATGATAATGATCATGAAACTTCGAACGAGGAAACTACTGAACCTCGCGGATCGACAAGGGAACGTGCCACTCCTGATTGGTATGATCCTTGTCTAAATGTCATGATTGTGGATAACAATGATGAGGACCCTGCGACGTATGAAGAAGCGATGATGAGCCCAGATTCCAACAAATGGCAAGAAGCCATGAAATCCGAAATGGGATCCATGTATGATAACAAAGTATGGACTTTGGTAGACTTACCTGATAGCCGAAAGGCTGTCGAGAATAAATGGATCTTCAAGAGAAAAACAGATGCTGATGGTAATATTACTGTCTATAAAGCTCGACTTGTTGCAAAGGGTTTCCGACAAATTCAAGGAGTTGACTACGATGAGACTTTCTCACACTGTAGCGAAGCTAAAATCTGTGAGGATTTTGTTAGCAATAGCTGCATTTTTCGATTATGAGATTTGGCGAGATGGATGTCAAAACGGCGTTCCTTAATGGAGACATTGAGGAAGAGTTGTATATGGTACAACCCAAAGGTTTTGTCGATCCTAAAAATGTCGACAAAGTATGCAAACTTCAGCGTTCAATCTATGGATCGAAGCAAGCATCAAGAAGTTGGAACCGACGCTTTGATAAGGTGATCAAAGACTTCGGGTTTATACGAGTGTCATGGAGAGGCCTGTATTTACAAGAAAGTGAGTGGGAGCTCGTAGCATTCCCGATATTATATGTAGATGACATATTATTGATTGTGAATGATATAGAACTATTAAGCAAGTGTAAAAGGTTATTTGAATAATAGTTTTTCAATGAAAGACCTTGGTGAAGCATCGTATATATTAGGCATCAAGATTTATAGAGATAGATCAAGACGCCTAATAGGGCTATCACGAGTACATACCTGGACAAGATTCTAAAGAAGTTTAGAATGGACGAAAGTAGGAAAGGGTTCTTACCTATGTTACCAGGCAAGGTCTTGAGTAAGACTCAAGGACCGGCTATGGCAGATTAAAGAGAAAGGATGAGTAATATCCCCTATGCCTCGGCAGTAGGATCTATCATGTATGCCATGCTATGTACTAGACCGGATATAGCGCATGCTGTTAGTTTGACTAGCAGATATCAAAGTGATCCAGGAATGGAACAACTGGACAGCGGTCAAGAATATCCTGAAGTACTTGAAAAGAACTAAGGATATGTTTCTTTGTTATGGAGGTGACCAAGAGCTCGTTGTAAATGGTTACACCGATGCAAGTTGGAACACCGATCCCGATGACTCTAAGTCACGATGCAGGTACGTGTTTATATTGAATGGTGCTGCGATAAGCTGGGCAAGCTCGAAGCGAGTGCACGGTGGCGAAGTCTTCAACGGAATCGAGTACATAGCGGCTTCGGAGGCTTCATCGGAAGCGGTATGGATGAAGAGGTTCATTGTAGAGCTCGGTGTGGTTCCTAGTGCATTGGACCCATTAATCATTTACTGTGATAACATGGGTGCCATCGCCAATGCACAAGATCCAAGGTCACACAAGAGGCTGAAGCACATCAAGCTGCGTTACCACTCGATTCGCGAGTACATCGAAGATGGAGAAGTAAAGATTTGCAAAGTACACACTGATCTGAATGTAGCGGATCCGTTGACTAAAGCTCTCCCTAGGGCAAAGCATGACCAACACCAGAATGCCATGGGTGTTAGGTATATTACAATGTAATCTAGATTATTGACTCTAGTGCAAGTGGGAGATCGAAGGATATATGCCCAAGAGGCAATAATAAAAGTGGTTATTATATATCTTTATGTTTATGATAAATGTTTATATGTCATGCTATAATTGTATTAACCGAAACATTAGTACATGTGTGATATGTAAACAACAAAGAGTCCCTAGTATGCCTCTTAACTAGCTTGTTGATTAATGGATGATTAGTTTCATAATCATGAACATTGGATGTTATTAATAACAAGGTTATATCATTGTATGAATGATGTAATGGACACACCCAATTAAGCGTAGCATAAGATCATGTCATTAAGTTATTTGCTATAAGCTTTCGATACATAGTTACCTAGTCCTTATGACCATGAGATCATGTAAATCACTTATACCGGAAAGGTACTTTGATTACACCAAACACCACTGCGTAAATGGGTGGTTATAAAGGTGGGATTAAGTATCCGTAAAGTATGAGTTGAGGCATATGGATCAACGATGGGATTTGTCCATCCCGATGACGGATAGATATACTCGGGCCCTCTCGGTGGAATGTCGTCTAATGTCTTGCAAGCATATGAATAAGTTCATAAGAGACCACATACCACGGTACGAGTAAAGAGTACTTGTCAGGAGACAAGGTTGAACAAGGTATAGAGTGACATAGGCATCCCAAATGGGCCTGCCGAATATAGTACCCGGGGTTTACTGAAGGCCCACTACCCGAAGAATAAGAAGACTCGAGAGCCCAAGATGTGTTTAAGGAAAAGATAGTTGTAATAGGAAGTGTTATTTGTAATTTGATGGGATGAGTTAGAAACCGTCCCGAACTCTGTAAACTTGTATAGCACGAATCCCTCGGCTCCACCTCCTATATAAAGGGGGAGTCGAGGGGCGAAGAAAAGATCGAATCATTATCCGCAAACCCTAGTTTTCATAATCGTCGAGTACTTTTCGGCTGAAACCTTCGAGATCTACTTGCCCTCTACTTCTAACTAAACCCTAGCCTACAATCCATAGGCATTGACAAGTCGATACCTTGTCTATTGGCGCCGTCTGTGGGAACTAGAGGCGTAAGGATCTGATCTCGATGGCACGTTCAAAATCTTCGACATCGTCGACCGCAAGCAACACAATGGACCGAGGTAAACAGATCGCTGCTAGTCTTGTCGATTTTGTTCCTCACCCACCCTCCCGTTTGGATGCATATGCGTATCTGGCGGAGCCCATGGAGATGACGTTTGGGAAGTTTCACTTCCACGTCGAGAAGGAAGGATCGTACCGTGTCGAGGTTCCGATTTCGTCGGGATCGTTGGACGTCGATTCCGATTTTTTAAGCTATACATCATCAACCGAGTCAGGAGAAGAAGAAACCTCGGCGACACGCTACATCAGCACCAGAACAAGAGAGAAACTCGCCAAGATCTTCAAGGACATGTCGTTTGAGTCATCTGCGGACTCATATATAAGCGATGGCTCAAGCGATGTCGAAAGTTACGATTTCATCGACAAATCTCTCACAGTGGGCAAGGTCTTCATCAATCTCAACGATGATGTCACCAAACCCAAGATAGATCTGAGTACAAAGTATCATCAGATTTACGCCATTGAAGATCAAGAGGAAACATCTGAGGCTTTCGACGATCTGGGAAATCCATACGTCGATCCCTCCAATCTGCGACAAGGCCTGGGCAACAAATACGTCGGGCCAGAGCCGCGAGATAGAGTTCAACTTTCACAAGCAGCGTGGGACAGAGCCGCGAGAGCTATGAACGGCACGGAACCAATGGCTACCACAGCCACACCAGAAGAATTACAAGCATATCAATATAGGCTCGCACGAGCTGCCAGGGAATTGGAAAAATAGACAGCTGAGTTGAACAGGAGAAAGGAGGCAGCCTCTGCATCCAACAGGAGAAGGGCAGATCTAAGTCGACAATCTAGAACTTCGGGCGATAGCCACAGGGAGGCTCGGAACAGAGGAAGATCAAGGTTACAACACATACCCGAAGCAGAAAGAGAGCACTTGGTTCAAAACCTCGACATGTCTTTTATGTCAATAGACACAAGAGGAAACATTATCCCTAAGACACCAGAAGCTGGGTATATGGCGACACAAGCTTTTATCCTCGCATCTAAACCACCTCCAGGTGATCCAAGGGAAACACTATACAATATGGCGATAGCAGGAGTTGGAGCTATGGGGACAGCGTTTGTATCAACGCCTCCCGAAGGAACGGCAAGGCAAAATAGTCCACGACCCGCAGCAGCAACAGCGGCAGCACCTGAAGGGCCAAGTGGAGCAAGAGACACAGCAGCACAAGCAAGAGTCGACAGAGCGCGGCAGAGCAGAAGGGATCATCGGCAATCCCCAGAACTTAACGACGAAGATATGTGCGGCTTACCATGCTTCACGAGGAGAGTCCGAAAAACTCGAGTCCCCTCAGGATTCAAGTTACCCGACAACTTCAAGAAGTTCGACGGCCTTCAAGATCCAGAGGATTGGTTAGTCGACTATCTGGAGACAGTGAAGCTCACAGGAGGAACAAGGGCAACAGCTATGCAAAGCATTCAGGTGCATCTGAGTGGAGCTGCACGTTCCTGGATAAAGAAGCTCACTCCAGGATCTATCGACAGCTGGGAAAGTTTCGAGGATGTGTTCGTCAAGAACTTCAGATCGACGTGCAAAAAACCTGCGTCATTAGAGGAGTTGAGAGCATGTCGACAAAAGCCAGATGAGTCAATGAGAAAATACATCCAAAGATGGAATATCATCAAAAACTCGGCAGAAAATATATCTGACGAGAGAGCAATAGATGCGTTTGTCGCAGGAATCAGGCGTGGAGATTTTGTCGAGGACTTGGGGAGGACCAATCCAAGAACAGTATCTGCGTTAATGGAGATAGCAAACAAATGGGCAGATGGAGAAGATGCTGTCTATAACAAACGACACAGGTCGCCAGAAGAGGACCGGGGGCGAAACTATCAACCAAGGCGACGGTTTCCTCGGCAGTACCAGAATTACGACGCTCCAGGACAAATCTCGGCAGGTTTTCGAACAAATACAGGAGGAAACAACAGAGATGATTATCAGAGAAGCAGTGAGCAGCGAGGCGACAACAGGGACGATTCTCGCAACAACAGACAAAATAGCGGGCCCAGGTTCCCAAGGCCTTTCATGTCCCCTGAAGAGATGATGAACGGGCCGTGTCAGATGCACTTTTTCATTGACAACAACGGTAAAAGACAGTCAGGGCACTTGCAGAAAGACTGTCGAAATTTTCAGGCAATGCTAAGGCATGCAGAGCACGCTAATGCTCGAGCAGCACAGAGAAATCCTCGGGAACCCAGGAGCGAGATCCACCTGCCACCACCTCCCGCAATTACAGACGACAATCGACATCAGCTCAGAATAGCAGCAGCACCCCCACCACCACCTTACGTTGATCCCAATTCTCATGGAGCGGTGTCGATGATTCAGAAGGCAAGGCCGTCAAATAGAGCTCAGAAAGTAATCTCACGACAAGTGTTTATGGCAGAAAAAATGCCTCCACCAACTGTCGAATACCTTAATTGGTCAGGGCAAGATATTGGGTTCACCATAGCAGATCATCCGCAACAAGTTCCTCGACCAGGGCAGTCAGCACTTATTCTGCCAGCAGTTATTGCAGGGTTTGATGTCTCTCGAGTGTTCATAGACGGCGGCAGCAGCTTAAACCTTATGTATGCAGATACATTGAGGAAGATGAACATATCCTTGGCAAACTTGAAACCAACAGACACAAGGTTCCACGGCATCACACCGGAGAAGCCAAATTACCAATTGGGAAAAATCAACCTCGACGTTCAGTTTGGAACCCGAGAGAATTACAGAATCGAGAGGCTGGAATTTGAAGTCGTGGATTTTCCGTCGCAGTACCACGCGTTGTTAGGACGACCAGCATATGCTAGATTCATGGCAGTGCCACACTATACATACCTATTGTGGAGGCTGCCTGGACCAAGGGGACCAATCACAGTCAAAGGAAGCTTCGCCTTAGCCGATAAATGCGACAAGGATTTTCATCGGCTATCAGAAACTTTCGGGATGCAAGCCGAGTATTTGGCGTCAAAAAGTATGACGGACTACGACGTACTGCCAGACGTTGGCAGGCCAAATAAAGAGTCAACTTTCAACACCGAGAAAAATTCTAAGGAGGTACAGATCCACCCGACAGACCCAAAAAAGACGACATCCATTGCAACAAACATGGATATCGCATAGGAAAGCGCGCTCGTCAAGTTCCTCCGTGAGAACTGGAAAATCTTCGCATGGTGTCCAGCTGACATGCCAGGAGTACCCAGGGAACTTGCCGAGCACCACCTAAACTTGGATCCAGTAGCGAGACCAATCAAACAACCTTTGCGGCGTTTTTCGGAACCAAACCGCAAAGCCATGCTATCAGAAATAAATCGACTTGAGGAAGCTGGTTTTATCAGAGAAATATCTACAGAAGCCACATGGGTAGCTAACCCAGTGATGGTGCCGAAGAAACACACGATAGTCCTTCGCATGTGCGTCGACTTTACGTGCCTCAACAAACATTGTCCTAAGGATCACTTTCCCCTCCCAAGGATCGATCAAATCATCGACTCCACGGCAGGCTGTGAACGTCTTTCCTTTTTGGACGCATACTCTGGTTATAACCAGATCAGATTAAAAGAAGAGGATGAAGCCAAAACAGCGTTTATTACACCTTATGGCGTGTTCTGCTACAAGACAATGCCCTTTGGTCTAAAAAACGCGGGAGCAACATATCAGAGGATGATGCAGAAGTGTTTAGCGACACAGATCGGGAAAAACGTGCAAGTGTACATCGATGATGTCGTCATAACATCAAAAAAGGGGGCAACGCTGATCGAGGATCTCAAAGAAACTTTTGACAACCTCGACAAATTCTGCCTGAAGTTGAACCCGACGAAGTGTTCTTTTGGCGTCCCAGCAGGAGAACTTCTGGGTTTCCTAGTTTCAGCAAGAGGGATTGAAGCAAATCCCGACAAAATACAAGCTATAATAACAATGAGAAAGCCAACAAAGTTGAAAGAGATACAGCAGCTAACTGGGCGAGTCGCAGCATTGAGCAGATTCGTCGCCAGGCTAGGAGAAAAAGCGTTACCATTTTACGCTCTGATAAAGCAAGGAGATAAATTCCAATGGAGCGAAGAGGCCGACAGAGCTTTCGAGGATCTGAAACGCAAAATTTCGACACCACCAATTTTGGTGGCACCAAGAGAAAGGGAACCTCTCCTACTGTATATTGCAGCCACACCTCAAGTGGTTAGCACGGTGCTAGTAGTCGAAAGAGAAGAGGAAGGCAAAATCCATGGAGTACAGAGGCCAGTATACTTCGTGAGCGAAGTTCTGTCACCCTCAAAACAAAGGTACCCTTGTAGGATAACGTTGCATAGAAAACAAAAATTTTCCTACCGCGAACACGAAATCCAAGCCAAGATGCAATCTAGAAGACGGTAGCAACGAGGGGATTATCGAGTCTCACCCTTGAAGAGATTCCAAAGCCTACAAGAGGAGGCTCTTGTTGCTGCGGTAGACGTTCACTTGCCGCTTGCAAAAGCGCGTAGAAGATCTTGATCACGATCGGTTCCGGCGCCACGAACGGGCAGCACCTCCGTCCTCGGTCACACGTTCGGTTGTTGATGAAGACGACGTCCACCTCCCCGTTCCAGCGGGCAGCGGAAGTAGTAGCTCCTCTTGAATCCGACAGCACGACGGCGTGGTGTCGGTGGCGGTGTAGAAGTCCGGCGGAGCTTCGCTAAGCTATGCGGGTATGTGGAGGAGCGGGCGGCTAGGGTTTGGGGAGAGGGGTGCGCCGGCCACTCATGGGGTGCGGCCACCTTGGTGGTTCTTGGGTGGCCGGCCCCTCCCCTTGGCCCCTCATTATATAGGTGGAACCCCAAGAGGTGGTGTCCAAGTCTTCGAATAAGACCCGAACAAAAAACCTTCCATAGGGTGGGGAAACCTAGCCCAACTAGGACTCCCACCCAAAGGTGGGATTTCCACCTCCCATAGGGGGGTGGCCGGCCCCCTATGGTGGAGTCCACTTGGGACTCCACCCCCACTAGGGCTGGCCGGCCATGGAGGTGGAGTCCCTTGTGGACTCCACCTTCCTTGGTGGTTTCTTCCGGACTTTTCTAGAACCTTCTAGAACCTTCCATAGAACCTTCCGCGACATTTTATTCACATAAAATGACATCCTATATATGAATCTTATTCTCCGGACCATTCCGGAACTCCTCGTGATGTCCGGGATCACATCCGGGACTCCGAACAAATGTTCCAACTTCATACCATATTCAAGTTCTACCATTTCAACATCCAACTTTAAGTGTGTCACCCTACGGTTCGAGAACTATGCGGACATGGTTGAGTACTCACTCCGACCAATAACCAATAGCGGGATCTGGAGATCCATAATGGCTCCCACATATTCAACGATGACTTTAGTGATCGAATGAACCATTCACATACATTACCAATTCCCTTTGTCTCGCGATATTTTACTTGTCCGAGGTTTGATCTTCGGTATCATTCTATACCTTGTTCAACCTCGTCTCCGACAAGTACTCTTTACTCGTACCGTGGTATGTGGTCTCTTATGAACTTATTCATATGCTTGCAAGACATTAGACGACATTCCACCGAGAGGGCCCGCAGTATATCTATCCGTCATCGGGATTGGACAAATCCCACCGTTGATCCATATGCCTCAACTCATACTTTCCGGATACTTAATCCCACCTTTATAGCCACCCATTTACGCTAGTGGTGTTTGGTGTAATCAAAGTACCTTTCCGGTATAAGTGATTTACATGATCTCATGGTCATAAGGACTAGGTAACTATGTATCGAAAGCTTATAGCAAATAACTTAATGACGAGATCTTATGCTACGCTTAATTGGGTGTGTCCATTATATCATTCATACAATGATATAACCTTGTTATTAATAACATCCAATGTTCATGATTATGAAACTAATCATCCATTAATCAACAAGCTAGTTTAAGAGGCATACTAGGGACTTCTTGTTTGTCTACATATCACACATGTACTAATGTTTCGGTTAATACAATTCTAGCATGATATATAAACATTTATCATAAACATAAAGATATAAATAATAACCATTTTATTATTGCCTCTAGGGCATATCTCCTTCAGTCTCCCACTTGCACTAGAGTCAATAATCTAGATTACATAGTAATATACCTAACACCCATGGCATTCTGGTGTTGGTCATGCTTAGCCCTAGGGAGAGCTTTAGTCAACGGATCTCGCTACATTCGGATCGCTGTGTACTTTGCAAATCTTTACTTCTCCATCTTCGATGTACTCGCGAATCGAGTGGTAACGCAGCTTGATATGCTTCAGCCTCTTGTGTGATCTTGGTTCTTGTGCATTGGCGATGGCACCCATGTTGTCACAATATATGACTAGTGGGTCCAATGCACTCGGAACCACACCGAGCTCTATAATGAACCTCTTCATCCATACCGCTTCTGATGAAGCCTCTGAAGCCGCTATGTACTCCGATTCTGTTGAGGATTTCGCCACCGTGCACCGCTTCGAGCTTGCCCAACCTATCGCAAGCACCATTCAATATAAACACGTACCTAGATTGTGACTTAGAGTCATCAGGATCAGTGTTCCAACTTGCATCGGTGTAACTTGTTACAACGAGCTCTTGGTCACCTCCATAACAAAGAAACATATCCTTAGTCCTTTTCAAGTACTTCAGGATATTCTTGACCGCCGTCCAAAGTGTTCCATTCCCGGATCACTTTGATATCTCGCTAGTCAAACTAACAAAGATGTGCTATATCCGGTCTTGTACATAGCATGGCATACATGATAGAGCCTATCGCCGAGGCATAGGGGATCCGACTCATCCTTTCTCTTTTTTCTCGCCGTAGCCGGACCTTGAGTCTTACTCAAGACCTTGCCTCGGTAACATAGGTAAGAATCCTTTCTTACTTTCGTCCATTCTAAATTTCTTTAGAATCTTGTCCAGGTATGTACTCGTGATAGCCCTATTAGACGTCTTGATCTATCTCTATAAATCTTGATGCCTAATATATATGATGCTTCACCAAGGTCTTTCATTGAAAAACTATTATTCAAATAACCCTTTACACTCGCTTAATAGTTCTATATCATTCCCAATCAATAATATGTCATCTACATATAATATTAGGAATGCTACATGAGCTCCCACTCACTTTCTTGTAAATACAGTGCCTCTCCATGACATCGTATAAACCCGAAGTCTTTGATTACCTTATCAAAGCGTCGGTTCCAACTTCTCGATGCTTGCTTCAGTCCATAAATTGAACGCTGAAGTTTGCATACTTTGTTAGCATTTTTAGGATCGACAAAACCTTTGGGTTGTACCATATACAACTCTTCCTCAATGTCTCCATTAAGGAACGCCGTTTTGACATCCATCTCGCCAAATCTCATAATCGAAAAATGCAGCTATTGCTAACAAAATCCTCACAGCATTTTAGCTTCGCTACATGTGAGAAAGTCTCATCGTACAACTCCTTGAATTTGTCTGAAACCCTTTGCGACAAGTCGAGCTTTATAGACAAGAATATTACCATCAAGCATCTGTTTTTCTCTTGAAGATCCATTTATTCTCGACAGCCTTTCGGCTATCGTGTAAGTCTACCAAAGTCCATACTTTGTTGTCATACATGGATCCCATTTCGGATTTCATGGCTTCTTGCCATTTGTTGGAATCTGGGCTCATCATCGCTTCTTCATACGTCGCAGGGTCCTCATCATTGTTATCCACAATCATGACATTAAGACAAGGATCATACCAATCGAGAGTGGCACGTTCCCTTGTCGATCCGCGAGGTTCGCAGTTTCCTCGTTTGAAGTTTCATGATCATTATCATTAGCTTCCTCTCGTTGCCGGTGTAGGCGGTACATGTACAACTTCCGGCATCGCGCTACTCCGATCAACGAGTATAGATTCATCAATCTCATCGAGTTCTACTTTTCTTCCAAATACTTCTTTAGTGAGAAATTCTTTCTCAAGAAAGGTTCCGTTCTTAGCAACAAAGATTTTGCCTTCGGATTTGTGATAGAAAGTGTACCCTATAGTTTCCTTAGGGTATCCTATGAAGATGCATTTCTCCGCTTTGGGTTCTAGCTTGTCCGGTTGTAACTTCTTTACATAGGCTTCGCAACCCCAAACTTTCAGAACGACAGCCTTAGGTTTCTTATTAAACCATAATTCATACGGTGTCGTTTCTACGGATTTTGATGGTGCTCTATTTAAAGTGAATGCGGCTGTCTCTAATGCATAACTCCAAAATGATAACGGCAAATCAGTAAGAGACATCATACTACGAACCATATCTAAGAGAGTTCGATTACGACGTTCGGACACACCGTTTCGTTGAGGTGTTCCCGGCGGTGTCAATTGTGAAAGTATTCCGCATTTCTTTAAATGCATGCCAAACTCATAACTCGGATATTCACCTCCACGATCGGATCGTAGAAATTTGATCTTCTTGTTACGTTGATTTTCTACTTCACTTTGAAATTCCTTAAACTTCTCAAAAGTTTCGGATTTATGTTTCATGAAATAGATATACCCATATCTACTCGGATCATCTCGTGAAGGTTAGAACATAACGATAACCACCGCGCGATGCTACGCTCATTGGTCCACATACATCGGTATGTATGATTTCCAATAAGTCAGTAGCTCGCTCCATTATACCAGAAAATGGAGTCTTTGTCATTTTACCCATTAGACATGCTTCGCATCTATCAAGTGACTCAAAGTCAAGTGATTCAAGTAATCCATCAGTATGGAGTTTCTTCATGCGTTTCACTCCAATATGACCAAGACGACAAGTGCACATATAAGTAGAATTATCATTAAGTTTAATTCGCTTAGCATCAATGTTATGTATATGCGTATCACTACTATCGAGATCTAATAGAAATAAGCCATTCTTTTGTGGTGCTTGACCATAAAAGATATTATTCATAAAAATAGAACAACCATTATTCTCAGACTTGAATGAATAACCGTCTTGCATTAAACAAGATCCGGATATAATGTTCATGCTCAACGCAGTACAAAATAACAATTATTTAGGCTTAAAACTAATCCCGAAGGTAGATGTAGAGGAAGTGTGCCGACAGCGATCACATCGACTTTGGATCCATTTCCAACGCGCATGGTCACTTCATCCTTTAGTAGTCTTCGTTTATTCTTTAGTTCCTCGTTTCGAGTTACAAATATGAGCAACCGAACCAAGTATCAAATACCTGTGTACTAGTACGAGAACCAGTAAGATAAACATCTATAACATGTATATCGGATATACCTTCTTTCTTCTTCTTGACAAGGCCGCTCTTCGTATCCGCCAAATACTTGGAGCAATTACGCTTCCAGTGTCCCTTCTCCTTGCAGTAATAGCACTCAGCATCAGGTTTAGGGCCAGTCTTAGGTTTCACAGGAGGTGTGACAGCTTTCTTGCCACTCTTCCTGTTCTTGCCTTTAGACTTGCCCTGTTTCTTGAAACTGGTGGTCTTGTTGACCATCAACACTTGGTGCTCTTTCTTGATCTCAATCTCAGCAGCTTTAAGCATGGAGAAGAGTTCAGGTAACTCTTTGTTCATGTTCTGCATATTGTAGTTCATCACAAAGTTCTTGTAACTAGGTGGCAGTGATTGAAGGATACGATTAATCCCCAGTCTGTTAGGAATAACTATTTCCAAGTCACTGAGTTTCTTCGCATGCCCGGTCATGGCGAGCATGTGCTCACTAACGGAACTGCCTTCTTCCATCATGCAGCTGAAGAAGTGTTTTGATGCTTCATAGCATTCCACGGCCGCATGAGTCTCAAATATAGTCTTCAACTCATTGATCAACTCATGTGGATCGTGGTGCTCAAAACGTTTTTGAAGATCAGCTTCCAGACTGCATAAGATGGCACACTGAACTTGAGAGTACCGAGTTTTCCGAGTTGCGTAAACAGCTTTTACTTCATCGGTTTCAGTTCTGCAGGAGGGTCACCTAGCGGTGCATCAAGCACATATTGCAGATTTCCGCCATTGAGGAAAATCCTCACATGACGGAACCAGTCGGTGAAGTTGCTACCGTTGCTCTTAAGTTTTTCTTTCTCTAGGAACTGGTTAAAATTGATTGGGGACGCCATATCTACAACATATTTGCAATAGTTTAGACTAATGTTTATGACAAATTGAGTTCAAATTTTAATTCAATATAATTAAAAAAAAAAGTGAACTCCCACTCAAAACAATATCCCTCGCATTGTCTTAGTGATCACACGAACCAAATCCACCGCACCTAAGTCCGATCATCACGAGACAAGGTGTGATTTCAATGGCGAACATTCAAAGTGTTCATCATATCAATCATATGATTCATGCTCTACCTTTCGGTATCATGTGTTCCGAGACCATGTCTGTACATGCTAGGCTCGTCAAGGCCACCTTAGTATCCGCATGTGCAAAACTGTCTTGCACCCGTTGTATGCACTTGTTGATTCTATCACATCCGATCATCACGAGATGCTTCGAAACGACAAGTCTTGGCAACGGTGCTACTAAGGATGAACACTTTATTATCTTGAGATTTTAGTGAGAGGGATCATCTTATAATGCTACCGTCGCGATCTAAGCAAAATAAGATGCATAAAAGGATTAACATCACATGCAGTTCATATGTGATATGATATGGCCCTTTTGTCTTTGCGCCTTTGATCTTCATCTCCAAAGCACGAACATGATCTCCATCATCAACGGGCATGATCTCCATCATCGTCGGCGAAGCACCAAGGTCAATGGTGTCGTCTTCATGATTGTCCTCCATGTAGCAACTATTACAACTACTTTGAAATACTACTCAACATGAAATTTAAAGACAACCATAAGTCTCCTGCCGGTTGCCACAATACAATAATGATCATCTCATACATATTCATCATCACATTATGGCCATATCACATCACCAAACCCTGCAAAAACAAGTTAGACGTCTCTAATTTGGTTTGCATATTTTACGTGGTTTAGGGTTTTCGATATAGATCTAATCTACCTACGAACATGAACCACAACGGTGATACTAGTGTTGTCGATAGAAGAGTAAATTGAATCTTTACTATAGTAGGAGAGACAGACACCCGCAAAGCCACTTATGCAATACAAGTTGCATGTCGAGCGTGGAGCAAATCTCATGAACGCGGTCATGTAAAGTTAGCCCGAGCCGCTTCATCCCACTATGCCATAAAGATGCAAAGTACTCAACTAAAGATAACAAAAGCATCAACGCCCACAAACCATTGTGTTCTACTCGTGCAACCATCTATGCATAGACACGGCTCGATACCACCGTAGGATAACGTTGCATAGAAAACAAAAATTTTCCTACCGCGAACACGAAATCCAAGCCAAGATGCAATCTAGAAGACGGTAGCAACGAGGGGATTATCGAGTCTCACCCTTGAAGAGATTCCAAAGCCTACAAGAGGAGGCTCTTGTTGCTGCGGTAGACGTTCACTTGCCGCTTGCAAAAGCGCGTAGAAGATCTTGATCACGATCGGTTCCGGCGCCACGAACGGGCAGCACCTCCGTACTCGGTCACACGTTCGGTTGTTGATGAAGACGACGTCCACCTCCCCGTTCCAGCGGGCAGCGGAAGTAGTAGCTCCTCTTGAATCCGACAGCACGACGGCGTGGTGTCGGTGGCGGTGTAGAAGTCCGGCGGAGCTTCGCTAAGCTATGCGGGTATGTGGAGGAGCGGGCGGCTAGGGTTTGGGGAGAGGGGGGCGCCGGCCACTATGGGGTGCGGCCACCTTGGTGGTTCTTGGGTGGCCGGCCCCCTCCCCTTGGCCCCTCATTATATAGGTGGAACCCCAAGAGGTGGTGTCCAAGTCTTCGAATAAGACCCGAACAAAAAACCTTCCATAGGGTGGGGAAACCTAGCCCAACTAGGACTCCCACCCAAAGGTGGGATTTCCACCTCCCATAGGGGGTGGCCGGCCCCTATGGTGGAGTCCACTTGGGACTCCACCCCCACTAGGGCTGGCCGGCCATGGAGGTGGAGTCCCTTGTGGACTCCACCTTCCTTGGTGGTTTCTTCCGGACTTTTCTAGAACCTTCTAGAACCTTCCATAGAACCTTCCGCGACATTTTATTCACATAAAATGACATCCTATATATGAATCTTATTCTCCGGACCATTCCGAACTCCTCGTGATGTCCGGGATCACATCCGGGACTCCGAACAAATGTTCCAACTTCATACCATATTCAAGTTCTACCATTTCAACATCCAACTTTAAGTGTGTCACCCTACGGTTCGAGAACTATGCGGACATGGTTGAGTACTCACTCCGACCAATAACCAATAGCGGGATCTGGGAGATCCATAATGGCTCCCACATATTCAACGATGACTTTAGTGATCGAATGAACCATTCACATACATTACCAATTCCCTTTGTCTCGCGATATTTTACTTGTCCGAGGTTTGATCTTCGGTATCATTCTATACCTTGTTCAACCTCGTCTCTGACAAGTACTCTTTACTCGTACCGTGGTATGTGGTCTCTTATGAACTTATTCATATGCTTGCAAGACATTAGACGACATTCCACCGAGAGGGCCCAGAGTATATCTATCCGTCATCGGGATTGGACAAATCCCACTGTTGATCCATATGCCTCAACTCATACTTTCCGGATACTTAATCCCACCTTTATAGCCACCCATTTACGCAGTGGTGTTTGGTGTAATCAAAGTACCTTTCCGGTATAAGTGATTTACATGATCTCATGGTCATAAGGACTAGGTAACTATGTATCGAAAGCTTATAGCAAATAACTTAATGACGAGATCTTATGCTACGCTTAATTGGGTGTGTCCATTATATCATTCATACAATGATATAACCTTGTTATTAATAACATCCAATGTTCATGATTATGAAACTAATCATCCATTAATCAACAAGCTAGTTTAAGAGGCATACTAGGGACTTCTTGTTTGTCTACATATCACACATGTACTAATGTTTCGGTTAATACAATTCTAGCATGATATATAAACATTTATCATAAACATAAAGATATAAATAATAACCATTTTATTATTGCCTCTAGGGCATATCTCCTTCAACCCTCAGTACCAAAAGCTAGCATATGGAGTATTCACAACAGCACGAAAATTGCGCCACTATTTTTCGGCACACCCGATCATAGTGGTCAATGAAGCTCCCTTGTCAAATATACTGAACAATCCAGAAGTTACAGGTCGTGTCTCCCTTTGGGGAATAGAACTTTCCCCTCGGGACATCACGTATGAAAAAAGAAAGGCAATCAAGTCGCAAATCCTCCCAGACTTCATCGCAGAGTGGATGGAGTTGCAAAACACAGGACCTCCAGACCTGTCGAGAACCTGGACAATGAACTTTGATGGGTCCAAGAGACTAGAAGGAGCTGGTGCAGGAGTAGTACTCATATCACCTGAAGGCGACAAGTTGAAGTACATCCTCCGGATGACGTTCCCTAACGCATCTAACAATGAAGCAGAATATGAGGCTCTCTTACACGGGATGAAGATGGCGAAAGCTTGCGGTGCAACTCGACTAAAAATCTTTGGCGACTCACAATTGGTGGCTCAGCAAGTTATGAACCAATGTGACGCAGTCAATGATAGTATGATGGCATACAAGGAGGTGTACAACGAGCTCGAGAAGTTGTTCGATGGATGCGAAGTAAACCATATTAGCAGATTGAGCAACAACGAAGCCGACGTTCTTGCAAACATCGGGTCGCAATGCCTGGCAGTCCCGCCAGGTGTATTCTGGGAAGAGATAACAGAGAGATCCACTAAGTCGACAAAATCAAAAAAGAAGGAGAAGAAACCCTCGGGGGCTACCAAAGAAAAGCAAGAAGACGAAGAAGAAGATCAGGACCTGGTCATGATGATACAGATACCGTGGATGCAGCCGTACATATCATACATCCTCAGGAAAGAAATACCTGACGATCCAGTTGAGGCAAGGCGAGTAATTCGACGTTCCAAAGCTTTCACGGTGGTCAAGGGAGAATTGTATAAGCGAAGTATTTCGGGAGTCTTGCAAAGGTGCGTCACACCCGAAGAAGGAAGAATAATTCTGAAAGATGTACACGAAGGAATATGTGGCCACCACGCAAGTAGTCGAGCTATCGCAGCCAAGGTTTTTCGGGCAGGATTCTACTGGTTAACAGCAATCGAGGACGCCAAGGACATAGTAAGAACTTGCGACGCGTGTCAAAGGTTCGCCGCACAACCTCACTCTCCAGCAGCAGAGTTAGCACCAATACCATTATCATGGCCCTTTGCTCAATGGGGACTTGATATGGTGGGTAAGTTACACAAATCCTGGCCAGGAGGAAAGGAGTACATGCTCGTAGCTGTCGATAAGTTTACAAAGTGGATAGAAGCGAAGCCGATAAATTCACCAGACGGAGCATCCGCAGTAAAATTCGTAAAAGGCCTCGTCTTCAGATTTGGAGTGCCCCACGAAGATCGTTACAGACAACGGCAGTAACTTCACATCCCATGAATTCAAAGATTATTGCGAAGAGGTGGGTATCAAGCTGAACTTTGCGTCAGTTGCACATCCTCAGACCAACGGGCAAGTCGAGAAAGCCAATGGCATCATCTGCAATGGCATCAAGAAGCGCTTGTTAGGACCACTGGAAAAAGCTCGACATACCTGGCCAGAAGAACTACCAAGCGTGTTGTGGAGCATCCGAACAACACCAAACACAGCAACGCAGGAAACTCCGTTTTTCCTGGTTCATGGAGCAGAGGCAGTACTACCAATCGAGATAGAGCACAACTCTCCACGTGTCGTTGAATATGATGAAGAAACGTCGAGAAGAGCGCTAGAGAACGACGTCGACGCACTTGACGAAGCTCGAGATGAAGTATTATCTCGGGTAACCAAATATCAACAGGACTTGAAGAATTACCACAGTCGACGTTTGCGGCCAAGATCTTTTCAGGTGGGAGACCTAGTTCTTCGGCTCACGCAAAAAAGTCATGAAAAACTCGAGTCACCATGGCTTGGCCCTTACATTATCATGGAAGTACTCGGAGGAGGAGCATACAGGATAAAGGACAAGAAGACAGGGGTGGAGGAGCCAAACCCCTGGAACGTGGCGCAACTTAGGCGGTTCTACGCCTAGAGTCGAAATATAGTCCTTGTAAAACTTCAATGTACTGAAACGCCCGCGAGTTTTCAGACGCACTCTTTTCCTTTTTCGGGGCACCGAGTGGGGCCGGAGAAGGTTTTTAATGAGGCGGGCTCGCGGTGCTGCAAAATAATAAAGATAGTATCGATACAATTTTTTTCTATCGACATGCTCAAAGTCTAGAACCCGACGAATTTCAATATAGTTCACCGAAAGGAAAAAGCATCGCCTTGGTACTAAAAATACCTCGTGAAGCAAATCAAAATACAAAATAGTACTCAATAAAGAAGCTCGGGGGCTAACATCTGCCATCAAAACATACGAAATAAATGCCTTGGTTTACAAACCTCGCAGTATACAAATACAGTGAATAGCTACCGAAATACTCGGGGGCTAGACAAACATAGAAATACAGCGATCGCTTCACAATATAATCAAAGTCATGGTTTGCAAAAAAGAGTTATTTACAAAACGAAAATAACTACTCTTGATTCAGTATATCATCAAGAGAAATTCTGTTTTCTTCGGGAGCAGCGCCAAGAAAGTCAGCATAATGACCATCAGTGAAAAAGTCGGCATCCATCCGAAGAAGGTCTTCAATCATTTCTTCGGCTATAGGAGAAACCTTTGTATTAATTCGGTCGACACCAACTCTTCGCCGTTTTACCTTCTCATGAACCTTTGCAACAACCTCGGTAAGGTCAAGCTTCGAGTGGCAAATCTGAAGCATGATAAGGGCAAACCTGGCACCAGCTACAAGTTGAGCTTTGACAAAACCATGGATCCTGTGGGCATCCTTGAAATTTTCCATTAACTCAGGAAGAGTTTTTGGTTGAACGTTCCGAGGAAACATGGAGTTGTAAACCATAAACAAGGTCTTGGTACAAAAGTCAAGAAAGTCGCGAGTTTGAGAGACGCGATCCTGAAACCTGAAAATTTGGCGAGTCCTCTCTGGGGTAGCCCAAAACAGAGAACCATGGTCGAGGGACAGGTTAACAAGGAAGTTCGTCCTAGTGTTTACCCTCTCTTCTTCGGCAACAGTATCAGCAAAGGAACCTATTCAAGTAAAGAAGCAGCAAATTTCAAAGAAACATAGCATGAAAAGGGAAGGCATTGGAGGATGAAACAAGCATACCTGACATATCCGCACTGGCTTCATTCATCAATTCAAGCATGAAATTTTCTCGAGTAGTCGCCTTTTCAGCCTCGGAAGCAGCAATTTCCTTCGCAGCCACGGCCTCGTGAGCTTGTTGAAGTGCAATTTTTTCGGCTTCAGATGACTTACGAGATTGCTCCATCATCACAAGTGTTTGCTTCTTCGCACACTGAAGTTGCTGTCGAAGTTCATCCAGTTCTTGCGACAAGGTATCGTCGACAGGTGTAGCATCAGCAGGAGGTTTCCTCACGCGAGAAGAAGAAGGCGATACATTGGAAGGAGCGGAAGATGGAGTATAATTATCAAATATCAACTGAAATTTAAACAAGACAACGTCAAACAAAAAGCAAAGATAGAGTTTTTCATTAATCTCTTGGAATAATTACAAGGGCATTACAGTGGACATAGGGAAATACGTGTCGCCAAATGACTACTTTGGCGACAAGAGCAAAAGAAACAGAAAGAAAAACAGAGACATGCAACTAGACCTCCGGCTTTGACGAGCTAGGAGTCGACGATGGCTTAAACCCGAGATAGGCGAAGATCTTCTTCGAGTTGGGCTTGGCTGCCTTGATCAGCGATCTCCATCTTGATTGCTCTATCTGCTCAGTGTCGCCAACTTTCGTCCAATCAACAGCCTGTTGGCTGTCAACAACCAAAGCGATAGTGCTTTCCACAGCAATTTTCATATTTTCTTGACGCATCTTCAGCCCAAGGTCTTCTGGTGGATCAAAGCACTTGGCCAAGTTAAGGAAAGTTGCGGGTTCCTCTTTCTTCGGGAAGAAATAAGGAAAGAGCCGCGACAGCCCTGATTTGGCATGATCAATGCCTTCACGTGCCTCTGACCCATGAAATTCCAGGACGGAAAGGGCGTCAAGAAGGGCATCGTTGTCGGGATCTTCAAGCTCAAACTCTTGAGATGTCCTATCTGGCAAGACAGAAACTTCTTGAGCATCAAATGAATGAAAAAAAAAAGAAAATACAAAAGATATAAAAGCGGTTCAGATATTTACTAAGGAAGCGGCGACTTTGCGTCCTTATACGCTTAAGGATCGCTTCCTCGCGAGCAGCTTGTGCAGCTATGTGCTCGCTCAGCGAATTCTCGGCGGCGTGAAGTCTTTTTCTCAGATCTTCGACACCAGCAGCTTCAGACTTGGCCTTGTCAGCCTCTGCTCTAGCATTAGCAGCGTCCAATTCAGCCTTTTTCCGAGCTTCCTCACTTTGCTCTAATTTTTGAGTTAGTGCATTGGAACGCTCGTTCGTAGCCGCAATTTTCTCTGTCAAGAAAGATAGAACTTTGTTAAAATTTCGATAACAAAGGAGTAACAGAATAATGGTACAAAAGACAGCGGCAAGGCATCACCTTCAACTTGTTGAGCATATTCACGATATCCAACGAATTGGGCACCGATACGAAGAAGCTCTTTGATCATGGGCTGTTAAAAAAAGGGGGAGACAAAGCAAGAAAATTTCGGTATGAGGAAAGTATAATGGCACTTAGAAGCAAACAGAAGAAAGACAAACAAGAATATGGGGAACTTACATCGTCCAAGAGAGGGTTCGAAGAACTACTCAATTGGAGACTAGGTTCTGGAATTACTTCAGTCCTTGTCCTTTTTGGCGAAGGGACAAGGGGGCTCGAAGGAGGAGTAGATGTGCCGACATTTTGTTGAGGAGGCGACGATTCCTCCCCTTCAATTGGTTTTTCTGAAATAACTAAAGTATGTGACGTGCTCGTTCGAGCAGCCACATCTAAAGTCGGTGTTTCTTCATCATCACTGTGACAAAATAGTGGCAGCATAAAAAGCAAGGCAAATAAAATTCTTCGAATAGAAAAAAGAGCAAGGAACTTACGAGCTGATGATACTCTCGATATATGGATCATAAGCTGCCTTTCGAGGTGCAGGAGCAGTTTCTTCGGGTTTAGAGGTCCCGGAATCTTCGGCATTGCTCCTTTTCCTCTTGTTCTTCGGAGAAACAGCAGGAGGAGGAGATTGTGCTGATGTAGTACCTTCAGAGGCAGCATCCTTCTCAACAGATCCCGCAGATTTTCGAGAATCTGCGGGTTCATTCACAAAAGACGGGGCCTCCTGGTTGTCATCATCGACAACGGCCCTTTCTTCGACTTCTCCATCCTCAGGAAGAGGAGGAAGGGAAGCCATAGTAGGATGGTTCTACAAGAAAATAGTGACAAAAGAGAACAAGTGAGATACCACTGCAATAAGATACAAGGAACAGTTCAGAACAAGATAGAAACTCGAGAAGACAAAATACCTCGGGAAGAGGATTGGAAGCACTATATGGTTCCACTCGACAGGAGGAGGGAATAGGATCCTTCTTGCCTAGTCGAGAAACTCTTCGAACCAATTTCTCCAGGTCCTTTACAGAAAGATCACTGGAGATTCTGTTCGCGTCATTTTCACCAGAATACGTCCAAAGGGGATTTTTGCGAGCCTGAAGAGGCTGCACTCTAATCCTAAGGAAATAGGCAGTGATTTGAACACCAGACAGCTCTTTGCCTCGAGTGTTTTGAAGCTGGTGGATGCGAGTCATGAGTGCTTCTGTCGCCTTTTTCTCTTCTATGGAAGCTTCGGCATCCCAGGAACGGCGACGCTGAATTCTGGCACTTCCGTCGAAAGGAACTATGTTGTGCTCCACAGAGTTAGCGCTTTCTTCGTGTATGTAGAGCCACTTTTTGCGCCACCCTTGGACAGAATCAGGAAACTTGACATCGAAATAATCAACGTCAGTTCGAACACAGATAACAACACCACCTATGTTATAAGTGGCGTTGTGGGAGCCATTGCGGCGGAGGCAGAAAATGCGTTTCCAAAGAATCCAATTAGGAGTGATTCCAAGGAAGCATTCGCAAAGCGTGATGAAAATAGAAATGTGAAGGATGGAATTGGGGGTCAACTGGTGTAGTTGAATCCCATAAACGAAAAGAAGGCCGCGGAGGAAATCATGGATGGGGGTCGAAAGGCCGCGGATTAGATGATCAACAAAACTAACCCGGTACTCCATTGGAGGCTTGGGGTAGCTTTCTTCACTGGGAAAGCGGATGGCGTCCTCCTTCTTCATGAGGCCAAGCCTCTTCAGCATGTTGGTGTCTTGGTTGGAGATTTTGGATCTCTCCCACTCAAGATCCTCGGCAGCCATCTTGGATTCCGGAGTGCTGTGGCGAGTGAGTCGCGTGCGCGGTGGCATCAACGGCAATGGGCAGAGTAAGGTCTGTGAGTGCGGAAGCTCAGAGAGAATCGGGCGCAGGAGAAGTTTTGCGAAGGGGAACAGATGAGCGGCGCAAGCGAGGGGATGAACGGAGGTTGAAGAAAGGTTTATATAAGAATCGGGTGAAGCTGTGCGCCGTTGGATGAAGAAATCGCGTGGTGAGAATAGATCTTCTAGATACAAGGGCAAAAAGGTATTTTTACTGAGATAGGCGTTACCGTACGTGCGCCAGAAAAAGTGGAGGACGTGTGTCCCCCACTTGCACGACGTGTCAACGTGGTGGAAGCAATGGACCCACAGGGCAGAAAAATCACGACTATTTGAGAAGGATGAAGTAAATTTGATGAAGGGAAGCATGTCGACAAGAAAAATTGGCGACAGGGAGAATTATTCAATACTTCGGAAGCCTTTGATCAAAAACAAGTTTTTGCCCAAATGCTCGGGGGCTACTTCGACAAAAAGTAAAATTTCGACTATGGCAATATAGAAATTGCGGGAGCCTACAACCAAGCACAAGTTCTTGGTTGTAGCCTCGGGGGCTACTCCCATCGGGAGCGCTGTTCGCGCACCCGAGAGATAAAAATAAAGAAGAAGAAGAAAGAGATCATATTGGGAAATAATGATAATATAGCGACAAGGTGGACTAAAATGTTGAGCCTACAACCAAGCACAAGTTCTTGGTTGTAGCCTCGGGGGCTACTCCCATCGGGAACGCTGTTCGCGTGCCCGATGAAATTAACAAAGGAAAAATAGAAAAGCAAAAGAGTATATTTCGAGTTATAATTAACTCTACATATACTCCCATCGGGAGAGCAATATAAGTCATATTTGACTCGATAAAATGTGCCATTCCAACAGCCGGAAAAGCACTCGACAATATATTCTCGTAACGCCGAAGTTGCGATCAATTTCCGAATGCCGCAAATTTGCGAAGGTAAGACCCCGGATCCATTCTCGCTGGGCGTGGCATCGCCAAAGACTCGCGCTCCGCTACTTTTATCCGTATCAACGGATACGAAGAAAAATCCTAACGGACGCGTTAGGTACCCGATAAATTTGACTCGGGACTCGACAGAATGGTAAGACCTTAAGCGGCACTTGTCGAAGTTTACACCAGTATCCCGAGATCATGTCCAGGGACGTGATTTTGAAGTAGGTTTTTGCGGATTGCCACTAGAGCAGTTAACTAGTACCTGATCCGTCAGATGAACTAGCCCCAACTACCAGTATCCCTGTACAATATAGAATCTTTTGTGAAGAAATATAAAAAAGTTAGAGCTTTCGAATGAAAATAAAACAGTGGAGATTTTCCCTGACTCTGCGATTCAAGCAAAATCTCGGGGGCTACTGACATAGGCATCCCAAATGGGCCTGCCGAATATAGTACCCGGGGTTTACTGAAGGCCCACTACCCGAAGAATAAGAAGACTCGAGAGCCCAAGATGTGTTTAAGGAAAAGATAGTTGTAATAGGAAGTGTTATTTGTAATTTGATGGGATGAGTTAGAAACCGTCCCGAACTCTGTAAACTTGTATAGCACGAATCCCTCGGCTCCACCTCCTATATAAAGGGGGAGTCGAGGGGCGAAGAAAAGATCGAATCATTATCCGCAAACCCTAGTTTTCATAATCGTCGAGTACTTTTCGGCTGAAACCTTCGAGATCTACTTGCCCTCTACTTCTAACTAAACCCTAGCCTACAATCCATAGGCATTGACAAGTCGATACCTTGTCATAGAGTGATACCGATGATCAAACCTCGGACAAGTAAAATATCGCGTGACAAAGGGAATTGGTATCGTATGTGAATGGTTCATTCGATCACTAAAGTCATCGTTGAATATGTGGGAGCCATTATGGATCTCCGGATCCCGCTATTGGTTATTGGTCGGAGTGAGTACTCAACCATGTCCGCATAGTTCGCGAACCGTAGGGTGACACACTTAAAGTTGGATGTTGAAATGGTAGAACTTGAATATGGAATGGAGTTCGAATATTTGTTCGGAGTCCCGGATGAGATCCCGGACATCACGAGGAGTTCCGGAATGGTCCGGAGAATAAGATTCATATATAGGAAGTCATTTTATGAGATTTAAAATGATCCGGAAGGTTCTATGGAAGGTTCTAGAAGGTTCTAGAAAAGTCCGTAAGAAACCACTATGGAAGGCGGAGTCCCAAAGGGACTCCACCTCCATGGCCGGCCAACCCTAGAGGGGGAGGAGTCCCAAGTGGACTCCCCTATGGGGGCCGGCCCCCCCCACATGGAAGGGGGGAATCCCACCCCAAGTGGGATTCCCACCTTGGGTAGGTTTCCCTATCACATGGAAAGTTTTGGGTTCGGGTCTTATTCGGAGACTTGTAGTCCAACACTTGGGGCTTCCACCTATATAATGAGGGCCAAGGGGAGGGGGCCGGCCACCCCAAGAACCACCAAGGTGGCCGCACCCCTTAGTGGCCGGCGCCCCCCTCTCCCCAAACCCTAGCCGCCCCGCTCCTCCACTTCCCGCACGCTTAGCGAAGCTCCGCCGGATTTCTCCACCACCACCGACACCACGCCGTCGTGCTGTCGGATTCAAGAGGAGCTACTACTTCCGCTGCCCGCTGGAACGGGGAGGTGGACGTCATCTTCATCAACAACCGAACGTGTGACCGAGTACGGAGGTGCTGCCCGTTCGTGGCGTCGTGATCAAGATCTTCTACGCGCTTTTGCAAGCGGCAAGTGAACGTCTACCGCAGAAACAAGAGCCTCATCTTGTAGGCTTTGGAATCTCTTCAAGGGTGAGACTCGATAATCCCCTCGTTGCTACCGTCTTCTAGATTGCATCTTGGCTTGGATTGCGTGTTCGCGGTAGGAAATTTTTTGTTTTCTATGCAACGTTATCCTACATATATGCCGGATTGATGACGCGTAAAGCACACGCCTGTTGGGAACCCCAAGAGGAAGGTGTGATGCGTACAACAGCAAGTTTTCCCTCAGTAAGAAACAAAGGTTATCGAACCAGTAGGAGTCAAGGAGCACGTGAAGGTTGTTGGTGACGGAGTGTAGTGCGGCGCAACACCAGGGATTCCGGCGCCAACGTGGAACCTGCACAACACAATCCAAATACTTTGCCCCAACTTAACAGTGAGGTTGTCAATCTCACCGGCTTGCTATACACAAAGGATTAAATGTATGGTGTGGAAAATGATGTTTGTATGCGAAGAACAGTAAAGAACAATGTTTGCAGTAGATTGTATTCGATGTAAAAGAATGGACCGGGGTCCAGAGTTCACTAGTGGTGTCTCTCCAATAAGAAATAGCATGTTGGGTGAACAAATTATAGTTGGGCAATTGACAAATAAAGAGGGCATAACAATGCACATACATATTATGATGAGTAGTGTGAAATTCAATTGGGCTTGACGACAAAGTACATAGACCGCTATCCAGCATGCATCTATGCCTAAAAAGTCCACCTTCAGGTTAGCATCCGCACCCCTTCCAGTATTAAGTTGCAAACAACAGGCAAATGCATTAAGTATGGTGCGTAATGTAATCAACACAAATATCCTTAGACAAAGCATTGATGTTTTATCCCTAGTGGCAACAGCACATCCACAACCTTAGAACTTTCTGTCACCTGTCCCGGATTTAATGGAGGCATGAACCCACTATCGAGCATAAATACTCCCTCTTGGAGTTACAAGTATCGACTTGGCCAGAGCCTCTACTAGCAACGGAGAGCATGCAAGATCATAAACAACACATATATGATAGATTGATAATCAACATAACATAGTATTCCATATTCATCGGATCCCAACAAACACAACATGTAGCATTACAAATAGACGATCTTGATCATGATAGGCAGCTCACAAGATCGAACAATGATAGCACATGAGGAGAAGACAACCATCTAGCTACTGCTATGGACCCATAGTCCAGGGGTGAACTACTCACACATCAATCCGGAGGCGATCATGGTGATGAAGAGTCCTCCGGGAGATGATTCCCCTCTCCGGCAGGGTGCCGGGGGCGATCTCCTGAATCCCCCGAGATGGGATTGGTGGCGGCGGCGTCTCTGGAAGGTTTTCCGTATCGTGGCTCTCGGTACTGGGGTTTTCGCGATGAAGGCTTTAAGTAGGCGGAAGGGTAGGGTTGGAGGCGTCACGAGGGGCCCACACACTAGGGCGGCGCGGGCCCCTCCTTGGCCGCGCCGCCTTAGTGTGGCGCCACCTCGTGGCCCCACTTCGTATCCTCTTCGGACTTCTGGAAGCTTCGTGGAAAAATAAGACCTTGTGCGTTGATTTCGTCCAATTCCGAGAATATTTCCTTTGTAGGATTTCTGAAACCAAAAACGAGAGAAAACAACAGAATCGGCTCTTCGGCATCTTGTCAATAGGTTAGTGCCGGAAAATGCATAAATATGACATAAAGTGTGTATAAAACATGTGAGTATCATCATAAAAGTAGCGTGGAACATAAGAAATTATAGATACATTTGAGACGTATCACGGATCCCAGGAGCCCTAGAGACACAACCACAACTCATTATAACAACGCGAAAGCGCCCAGATAATTCCAGACAAGCAGCAGTAGGCCCTGTCAACGTGCAGGTGTTCCGAAGCTGGGTAAATCGCGTACCACCGTCCCAAGGACTCTCCGCCCGATGGCCCCTACTTCTTCTCCCCCTCGTGAGGATCCCTCCTCCGAGGTACCGTCGAATAGGCAACGACACCCTCTTCTCTAGCGACCTCGCCGTACCGACTCACCGCCGACACTGATGTGGGAAACCAAGGCCACTCCGCTCCCATCAGTTGTTGCGTGTCCAACCAGCCAAATCGTCTGCGTCGTTGCCGCTCCACCTGCTCTCTTGGATGACGTGAATTGGTGGGGCCGCCGACATCGATTCGTTGCGGTAGCCCCTCACGCTTGCGCGCCCGGCCCGCAGCGGCTGCGCACACAAGGAACTTGAAGGTATGCCATCTGGATGACCTTCCCCTTTTCATTTTAGCCTTTTTGTTTGCTCACTGAATGAGTTGTCCAATGAGCGTTTGTGTGCAGATGAGTTCATCGTACGATTCAACCGATGAGGAATGGGATGTCCCAAAAGGATAAGACATAGCCATACTATTGGGTATGCATGCAAATAAAAGGCCGGAGCATGGTGATTCTGTTTACAGTCAACAAAAATTGCGGTGCGAAAGGATCGATGGCCACAACAAGTTGATACAGAGCTATTTCGGAGAATCCAATATTTCACGAGAGCTAATTTTGTTGCCATTTTTGGATGAGGATCAACTTGTTTATGCATGTCGTGGAAAAGCTGACCAAGTATGATATGTTTTTTGAGCAAAGGTGAAATGCCACCGGAGAACTTGGGCATATCACTTACAAAAAGGTCAACGACGCTTTGCATATGTTGGCTTATGGGATTCCAACGGATCTAGTTGATGACCACCTTAGCGATGGGTGAGAGTCAAGCTATCAAGTGTGTCAAGCACTTTGTAGTAGGAATTGTGAAAGTGTTCGGCGAGGAATACTTGAGAGCCCCCAATGCTCAAGACATGGCTAGGCTTTTGGAGTTCAACAAAGCTCGAGGATTACCAGGTATGATCTATTCAATTTATTGCATGCATTGGAGCTGGAAGAACTATCCCGTGGCATGGCATGCACAGTTCAAGGGCCACAAAAGGATTCCACTATAAACCTTGAAGTTGTGGTTGATTACGAGACTTGGATTAGCGTTCTTTCTTTGGAATGTCCGGTTCATGCAATGACAACAATGTGTTGCAACGGTCACCAATGATGACATATATTGCATTAGGTGAAACTCCACCGGTGGAGTTCGTAGCAAACGGCCGCACCTATAACTATGACTACTTCCTAGCAGACGACATGTACCCAAGGTGGCAAATATTTGTGAAGTTGGTTCACAAACCATCGGGAAGTAAAAAACTTCAATTCCATAATGCGGAAGCTGAAGCTAGGAAAGACGTGGAGAGATCATTTGGGATTTTGCGGCCCAATTTACTAATGTGAGAGAACTGACTAGATTTTGGGATCAATAGATCCTTTGGTACATCATGAATATTTGTGTCATCATGCATAACATGATCATCAAGAATGAGCGTGAGCACAATGACTACTTGCACTATGAATTGATGGGATGCCCCATGCAAGTGCATAGGAGAGAAGAGAGAGTGGCCCTATTTATTGGCTTGCACAATTCGATTCCAAATACCGATGTGCATGATTAGCTTCAAGATGATCTCGTCGAGGAGTGGGGGACATGGAATGGCCAACAATAGTTTCATATGATATAATTGTACTATTGAAAAACTATTTGTTGTATTTTTATGAACTATTTATTGTATTGACAATAAACTATTTGTTCGTGTTGTAATAATAATTAAACTATTTATTGTTGTTGTTTTTCGGTTGTGTTTGGTCTTCATTGTTGACTAGAGATTTCTTGGAGCGAAATTATCTATAGAATAAAAAATAGAATTAGTTCTCTCTCATTATGAATTGAAAGGGGTCGGTATTTCATTGATAAGACCTTCTCAATTTTAGCCAATATTTACTTATTATAGAGATGGTGCGATTTGATTCTTAGACCTTCTCAATAACACTAAAACAAACAATCACACTTGATTCTTAGAAATATATCGATCCATATGCTCTAAATCCATATACTTTAAATGGATAAAAGAGATATGAATCTTTCTGTCAGCTCAACTTGTAATTGTATACTTTTCCTTTTTCTTGGACAAGAAGAGATATGAAAAAAAAATGAGAGAAGATATGAAATATTTGACTAATACTAGTACTATATTTCATTCCACTTTCCTATTTCTCAACAACAACTTCTCTCATCAGCTATTTCGTGTTTCAAATTCATCAATTGTCTCATACATACCCTATTTTGATTTTGATAATATGGTGTAGCATACCTTATACAAACATAATTCTAAGGTTTCTTTATTTTATTATGCCATAAGAAGAGTTCTTCCATTCTCTTTTTCTTTGGTTGCGGGAAAACACAAAGTTTAATAAGAAGCTTAATTTTAGTAACAAATCCTAAGATCTTTAGGCTTACATCAAAACGGGTTTTTCCTATGGAAGTATGGAACCCCCAAGCAGTTGCGGTTGTACCTGTCCTACATGAATAACAAAACTCGCTATTCATTCAGTTTATTTTCCATAATAAGATTGTGTAGGATAGATGGTCGAGCGGTTGAAGGCGTAGCATTAGAGTGCTATGTAGACTATGTTTACCGAGCGGTTGAAGGCGTAGTACTGGAACTGCTATGCAGACTTGTGTTTACCGTAGGTTCGAATCCCTCTCTTTCCATTTTTTAAATTCATCAACGTTAAGGATCACAATGTATCAAATCAAATAACAATTTATTATAGAAATATAATATCTTATTTAATAGAAATTATCTATAGCAAATTACCGTGGGATGTAATATACACAGAGGAAAAAAGATACTAGGCTTAATCCATTTTTGCTAGTTGAGTGGGAAAATACAAATTAGTGGTCTTAGGTCGATTTAGTTCGGGGAAACGGTAAGGGGAAAAAATTCCATGAACCTTTCCTTTTATTCATTAAGCTCAAGTCTGACGAGAGAAATATTTTACAACTAACAACTCATTTATTTTGAGACCAACCCATTTCCTATCTAGGATTTTATTTACTAGTCCTTTATATTCTAATGTGCCAATCGTCAAATACTTTTGCAATTTCCCTGGGTCGGATGAAGCCATCAAATTTTGAACGAGACCTTTTGATGTTTGGTTATCTTTCGTAGTAATAATATCTCGGGATTGCAGTGAAAACTTGATATATTGACTATACAGCCATAAACTAAAATATATATATGGTTTACTAATTGACGAGCTTGGATTGTTGATCTTTTTTGCTTTTCCAGTGATACGTACATATCTAAGTAATTGTCGTTCTGTCAGACCATAATAAAAACGCAATTTATATTTTTCCTGAACACAAGTACGATATTGCTCCTTTTTTCTAGAACGGAATTTCTTTTTCAGATTACAATCTGATTTAGGTGTTTTTCTAGCGAGTCCTGGTAAAGCTTCCAAACAACGTTTTTTATTAAACGAGGTCCTCAATAACAGGACATGAAGACTTCTTTTTTATTTTATTGAGATTTCATTTTACAAAATTAAATTGTACTCCCGCCTCCGGCTGGCGTAGCTCCGACCTCGGTCCCGCGGATTTGGTCTTCGAGCGACCCATCTTCGACGGCACAGGGGTCATCGCCGCCGCAGCAATGGCCGGCGCAGCTCCGACCTCCGCATGGGGCTGATAGACCTCCCGCTTCCTCTTCCCCGTCATGGTGGCGGACACCATGGCCGCTACCTTGACGGTGACGGGGACGTCCAACACCATCCGCGGTCAGCGGGACCTGCGAGTGGTCCATGGCTGCGAGATCCGGCACACCTACGGTTCCCGAGCGGATCCGGACCGAACTGAATTTTTTAAATACGGGACCTAATAAAAGGCCGTGAAAATGCCGAAACCCATTTCAGCGGTTATTATACAGTTTTTAGGCGTTTTAGCCGTGTTAGACTTGCTCACTTGCTCTAAGAGCATCTCCAGTCGCGTCCCCCAAACCGTCCCCCAAAGCGATTTGGGGCGCGCCGGACAAAAAAAGCGTTCCAGCCGCGTCCCCCAAAGCCCATTTTTGTCCGGCGCGTCCCCATTCGGTGTCCGGCGCCCCGAGCCCGTCCCCGTCCCACAGGGGACGCTCCGGGGACGCCGGACACAACGAAAAGCGAGGCGAGGAGGCGCGGGGCCGACGCGTCAGCGGCACAGGGAAAATTCGTCTCACACTCCCGCCAAATCCCGCCGCTCCCGCCAAATCGCGCCTATACCGCCGCGCACAGGCCTCCCAAAACACATCCCGCCGCCGATTCATTTCTCCTATCCCGCCGATTTCTTTCTCCCTCCCGCCGTCCACCCGCCGCCGCTACCCTCTCCCCATTCCATGGCGCCGCCGACAGCCCCCAAAAAGATGGCGAAGAAAGCGGCCAAGAAGCCGCCGGGTGTCTCGCCGCCACCAACGCGAGCCCATATAGTACGAACGTGCCGGTGTACGTTCCGGGAGTCTTCTCTCCGTCGCAAGCCGCCTTCTACAACGACGGCCCCTCCGCCACTCCCGGTGCGTGACGCCTAACTTGTCGCCGCACTACCGGGATGCGCTCGCCGCACGGCGGCTTCAAGAGGCAAGAGGAGAAGCCGGAGCTCAAGAAACGCAGGGACGACATGTCCCTCGCCGAGAACGTCGACGAGAGGAATGTCTCCCGGACGCGAGCGGCGCACAACTTCTTCAAAGGCCGGATCCTCGACGAGATCGAAGCCAAAATGGCGGCGGCGGACGCGGCGGCGGCCCCGGGCAGCGGCATCGGCATCGGCGGCGGCAGCAGCGCACGGCGAAGAGCAGGCCGACGCGTCTTCTATCGCTACACCTGCGTCGGCATCCGCGTCGGCGACGGAGCGGCACGCACCATGCACAGGAACAGGCAGATCGCGACGAGGTCGTCGTGCTCGACGGGCCTGCGTCGACTCAGGACACGACGCCGTCGACCAACCCCTTCTTCTAATGTGCATGCACCACCGGTCACGTAATATGATCGCGCGCCCAGATACTTTGATCGATCGCCGCTACTCGATCGCGACGAACCGGCGGGAACGATCTCTTTTGAATGCATCTATTTGAATTTCTGATTAGGGGCGGCGTTTGGGGACGCGGGCGGGAGCGACGTCCCCCAAACGCGGCACGAACGAAACACGTCCCCCAAACGCTCAATCCGGCGCGGTTTGGGGGACGGTTTGGGGGACGCGACTGGAGATGCTCTAATACCTCGTGAGACAGGGACCTGTCTTCCCCGTTCCTGTGGAAGCCAAACCCAATCCCCAATCCCCATTCCTCTCCAAGGCAAACTCGAAACCCGTCTTCCCCAAGCGAAACCCCACCCCGTCTCCCCCGTTCACCTCCAGATCCAAAGCGAAACATGGCGGCAGCGGCGGCGTACCGGGAGTGGCCGCTCCTCCCCGACGACATCACCCGGGACATCTTCGCCCGCATCCAGCCAGAAGACCCTCTCTACTTCTTCCGGGTGAGCCACCTCTGCAAGGACTGGCGCCGCGCCCTCTCCGACCCGGATTTCGCCCACCGCCTCCACCAGCGCAACTTGGCTCCTCTACTCTTCGGCTTTCTCCATGACCGCGACCACGACGAGGACCTCCCAACCTTCTTCCGCACGCTCGCCTCGCCCTTCTCCCCCAAGGACGTCCCCGATCGCCGCGACTGGAGGGTGCTGGATTACAGGCACGGTCGTGCCCTCTTCATCTCAAAGCGCGACGGCGAGCTGGGGCGGAATGACCTTCTTATCTGGGATCCCGTCACAGGTCTTCAGCGCCGCGTGCCGGTGGCCCCGCAGGCCAGCCGCAGCTGCTTGCCGGGCGCGGCCGTGGTCTGCGCGGCGCCTGGCTGCAACCATCACCACCGATGCAACGGGGGCGAATTTCAAGTGGCGCTGGTGTTCTCTGATATCCCGGTCGACGACGATGATGAAGATGAACCACAAATTAAAGGTTTCCTCTATTCATCTCAGTCAGATACATGGGCCGCGGTGGCTACATTCTATGGCCTTTCAGAGTTCTTCGGGGAGAGACCCAGCGTGCTGTTAGGGAAATCTCTGTATTTCCTATCAGATGGGCTTGTACTCCTTGAGTTTGATATGTCTGCCAATACACTGTCTGAGATTGCATTGCCCGACATGGGTGAGGACTTTTGTGAGACTGAGAGTAGTCTTATACTTGTGCATGACCAGAATGGAGGAATTGGTATCGTCGAGGCAACAGATGGTTATATATGCATGTGGTCAAGGGATACCAGTGACGATGGCGATGTCAGTTGGTCTATTACCTGGACATTTGATCACTACGATCTCGACGGAACTATTGGAATCGATGGCCAGTCCTTACTTGGATTCGTTGAAGGATCCTCTGTCATCTTTGTGGCTACATCGGAAGGCACTTTTACATTTGACCTGACCTCAGGGCTGGCTAAAATGGTTGCCGAGGAAAAAAATTTCAAATTTGTGCTACCTGTTGTTAACTTGTGTGCCCCACTCAATGGGCTCCAACAGATTCAAGTTGAACAACTTCATGAGCAGCCCATGCCTAATGAGGAGGACAAATGTGAGCGGGGAATCAAGGTTGCGGAGGATGCTCTACAAGTGGCTGAGCAACTTTTTATCAAGGGCTGGAATGACGTGGAGTACAGGGACTTCAATAGCGCTGTTCAGTGTCTCAAGGACTGCCTTGAGATCAGGTGAGAATCTACCTATTCTTTCAGTCCTGTAGTATGTGCTTCATTGCCACTGGTAGCCAAGCCTTTGGTGCTATGCGTGTTTAGGTTTTTTGTGTTTTATGAATTATTTATGGCCTCCAAAATCCTATTTGGTAGCAACGCTTGGAGATTCTGGTTAAGGTATTAGCATATTAGTGAATGCCAGATGTTATAATATTTCCGCTGCAATTTATTTCTACGCTGCTTCAGAATAGTGCTTTGTAATGTGCTTAACATGTAGTCAGTTGTCCTATCAGGAAAATGCTGATGGGATAATTACGCCTGTGCTGTTTAATTTTATCACATGTTGCATTCCTTTCGGTTTCATGTTCTTCTTGTATAACAAGTACCCTGACAACCAGGACTGGGCATTATGGAAAGTTTGCTCCAGAATGTGCTAGCACGTATTACAGATACGGATGCGCTTTACTGTACAAAGCCCAGGAGATGACAAACCTTGATGGTGATGATCGTCTCACTCTATTCTGAATTACAATTATGTCACCTATTATATGCCTGCTAGAATCTGCTACTACGTGTACTGATGAAGTCGTTGAAAATGGCAGATGACCAAGAAGGATATTTGAGCCTGTCCGGTGAAATGCTCGACATTGCAAGATCGATAGTGGAGAAGAATCCAGAAAGCACTATAGGGATTGCTGAGATCGTCAATGCCCTGACTGAAGTCTTAATTCAAAGGGGTAACCTCAGTTGTGTTTCTTTATTCCGTTGTCCTGGATTCCTGTTCTATATAATTGAATTCAATTGTTTTTCTCTTTTCGCAGAGAAGAAAGGGGCAACGCTAACAAAGTCTACCGAAGCAAAAACAGAAAGCATCAAACGAGCCCACGTCAAGGAGACATCTCCTGAAACTCCCCGGAAAAGACATCAGAAGGCAAGATATCATACTTTTAAAATCTAGCCGAACCTTTCTTACTGGTAGTAGTTTGATCGGCAGTTCCTGGAATTTATCATCATGTCTTGCTTTTATTAGAGCGAGTAGTAAGGATCAATGAAGTAGTTTATGTACAAGATTATTAGACCTGCAGCGCACAACTTTTCTAGTCAAGAACGGCAGCACAAAACTGAAAACATAGATAAGATCTTTTAGCTTTTTCAACGAACAAGTACTTGTTCAGTTTGTTGTACTGATGGGGAAGTGTGGACTAACAGAGTTCTTTTGGTGGTTAGATGCAGGCTGCGGATTCTGTTGCTGTGGATAGATCATTTGATGATTCAGGGATGCACTCACCAACACAATCTGACTACTGAATCGACTCTGGTGAGCGGGTTTGAATTTCCCCCTTACCTCTGTACGGTAGGGATCAAATGCACTGGCATAATATGTTAGAATCGCTAGTATTGTGTATTGTATGGATTAGAGCTTTGTAACGTATGTGTGCTGCAGTATCTAGCTGCACAAGAAATTCATGTTTAGTTTTAGGAAACTGTTGCATTTCACCATTTCCAGATGGCATAAGTGATATGTGTGCTATATGTCACTGCATGATAATTGGTATACCATTTGCACCTCATTGATGGCTCACTCATGTTAGAAAATAACCAGACCTTTTTCTCTGGCCATTTCAGGGTCTGGGACGAAGCGGGAGCTTGGAAAGGAGCTACGTCAGTTTATCGATTAACAACAAGCACCAGCGATGCATTTGTTAGCAATGTAGCTCATGATTTCTGGACCACTAACTTCCTCTAGCTGCTAGACTACTTGTAGTGTTTGTCTTCGTGATGGCATGGTAAACTTGTCCTGGCACGCAATTGATGTGCTGCAGATACCTCCTGTATTTGGTGCCTGAACTCCTTGACTAGTTTGATGATTACTGGTGGGTGTGGGAACTTGATCAGTTAGCTAGTTCCATCCCATGATGTGTTTCCTGCAACAGAGGTGATGGCAAGACCATTGTGTGGACCATTGTACCCGTACTGGGTGTGTCTTGATCTGCTAGTTCTAAATTTGCTGACCTGATCACAGTTGCTCGGATTAAGCCATATATTCGATGTGGCGGATATGAACTGCTCCTTTTGATTGACCCTTTAATAGGAAATTCTCACCTCTCTTGATAAATTCCCCCTGCACATCTTTTTGTGAAGAATTGTAGAATAATGGGTGGAGTCTTAAGTTGTTTGTTTGTGTTATATTTGATGTCATCGATGATGGGATCAGGTTCCCTGAGGTAAATCATGTGCTGATGCTTTTTTGGGACAAAATGCTAGTGATGTTTACAAATATCTCAGTAGCAACATTTAAAACAAATGATGTATGTTGACCCAGCCAGTACCCGTCTGTTTTGGTGTGAAGTATTGACAAACACTGAAGATGACTGGAATAGCACTTTCACACAGCTTCCTGGAGAGAATCAGTTGCATTTTCAAAGAATACATTAGCCTGCATGATGTCTGAAAATGCAACACCCAAAGTGATCTGGACTCTGGGCATTCCCCAACCACTATAAAATGCATCAGCCTTGTTAGGATCGGTATACTGTGCTTGTCCAGGTTGCAAAGCCCAAGATATAACAGCGAGGAAAGCTTCCAAAAGAAATAGATCTAGAAAGTATAGAGAATGATTCTAGGAAGCTCGTTTTCATTCATAGCCTTTGGCAATATATAGGAAATCTGGAAACAATATGCTTGCTAACATAGTAATTTCAGACATCATGCTGTCTACCTGTACGGTGATACGAAGGACAAGTTCAACAGTGGACGCGGGGCGGATCGAGGTTAAACAATATGCCAACGGCAAGCGGGCCGGCCTGTGACTCTGACCCACGTCGGCGAAGGTGGATGAGCTCCGACAAGCGACATGAGAGGCAAAGCAGAGTGCAAATCGGCCGGGCCATCTGCCGCAGAAGCACATGGGCTGCAGGTTGACCCTTTGCGGGCGTTAATATTCGGCACCGCATACCCCTTTATCTTTGCATCACTCTAATGGCCCAAGCCGATTTACCTGTCGCTTTACTATTTCTATCGACCAGACCATAGGTACGCACGACATAGCCGTTTTTTTCTGGTTTTCTATATTCCGTTTTATTTTATTACCTCTTGTTTTTTCGTGTGGTTTTTGGGGTTTTGGGGTTTTTATTTTTTTCGGATTTTGATTTTGATCGATTTTCGATTTTGTTCAGATTTTTATTTGTTTCAGATTTGAATTTTTAATTTTGGATTTGTTTATTTTTTTGTTTTTGTTCAGATCTGAAATAGCACTGGTGTGCGCTTTCTTTGGCGTGGCGGCGGTAACTCTAGGTCTATAGCTGTTTTTCTAATAGTGTCTTTCTTTTGTCCCTGCATGAGGTATCATATATTATAGCTACACTAAGACAAGAGTAAGGTGGCAGAAATATTGAAACTAACAAATACCTTTTTTGCCTAGCACAAATTGCAAAGAGAGATGTGGAGTCACATTTGTCATCCAAGTTGTCCTCCTCATTGGGCTTGGATAGCTGGGGCGGAGGAGCTGCAACAAGTGCGCTTACAACACTTGGGGATCTCCAACAGGGCTTTGGCCGTTGACGCCATCGCCGCTCCTATCTCGTTCTCCACCTCGCCGGAATCCCCAACCCTAGGGTTCTTGGCGACATAGTTGAGGGTGAGGGCGGCGCTACTGGTGTGTGGGCGGAGGCCGTTGGGGGAGCGTCAGCGGCGGTTCCACCGTTAGCCGCCGTCTAGACGATGTTGAAGGAGTAGTATATGCGTTGGCTTGAGGTGCGGCAGTGATACATCCCAAATGTATCTACTTTTCCAACCACTTTCCTCAATAATTTACTCTGGAATCTCACCATACTTAGATAAAAACTGCTGAATCTGATGTTATTTTTAGCAACGTCTCCTTCTTGTCAAGTTTTCGCAAGAAATAAAGTCGTGGAAAAATACCACGGAATTTTTTCACCAAAAGAAGGGATCTGGGGCTTTGGATCACGATAGGGGAGCCACGAGGCCCGAACGAGGCCAGGTGGCGCGCCCTACTTCTTTGGGCGCGCCACCCAGGCTTGTTCCTCCCTCGGTCGTCGTCTCGTCTCCCCCCTTCGCGAGGTGCCTTATATACCCTAAAAACCTACCCCCTGAAAGGACACGATGTTTCGCAAAACAGAGCGCCGCCAAGACCACTATCTTCATTTCGGGTGCCAGATTGATCCTGCTCTCCACCCCGGAGGGAGGGATTTCGAGGGCTTCTTCATCATCACTGCCACCGACGTCATCAGCAACCATCATCGACTCACTCTCCATCACCATGAGTGAGTAGTTCTTTGTAGGCTGAGGTGAATGGGTATTGGATGAGATTGATCATGCAATCCTCCATAAGTATCGAGATTTTAGGTGTTCATCTTGAAGATATTCTTGTATGAGTGTTGGTACATACACCTTTGCAATGTTTGATGCTTGTTACTAGGGCCCGAGTGACATGATTTCAGTACTGAACCTATATTGCTTTATCATATATATGAGGTTGATATTTATCTGCGAGGTGTATTACTTGTTATTATGTTGACCCCGCGAATCCCTAAGATGACAGGTGGGGAAAACAAGGGGAAGATGTGATAATTCGAGGATTATGTGTGTTCATGAATCTTAATGCTTTGTTCCGGTCTATTCGAAAGGGTTGACATTAATTGCTTGTAGTTCCAAGTTGATCCCGGTGAAATGGGCAAGCAGGACAAAAGATGTTATGCAAATTCTCTTAGTTAGTACGCATAACTATATTTGGATCACGCACCTACACACAACTGAATTAGAGATGAGTTCTATGTTAGTTGGATTACATTACATGATCAATATCATCCATATATTACCTCATCGACATCGAACGATGGAAGTCAGCTGCATCATCAGAGTTTAGTCTACTCTTCCTTTCTCCCGGCCGGCACACGGCGATCCTCCTGCGGTTCTCGCCGCAGTCGACCATGCGCGGCAGACGGCGCGGAGGCGGGATCGGTCGGCGAAGGACGGCAGCCGGCCGAGCACGTCGCCGAGCATGTCCTCCGGGAGGTCACCCCACGATGCGCGCCTCCGACGACGGTTGCGCGCAGTGCTCGATCGATCCGGGCTCGACTCGTAGGAAAAACAGAGGGATCAACCAGAATATGTACGGGTAACGTTTCAGGGACTTGATTTATTCGGGAAAAAATGAGACTTGATATCCACAAAAAGGTTACCGACGTATACTTTCGTATTAAAAAAATTAAAAAATGAAATTTTGAAAAGGAAAAAAATAAAAAAAATAAGTTAAAAATCCAATTATAAGGACACTATTTGTAGGACGAAGTGATCGAAGTGATCTGAATCGAGTTGAACACAGCTAGTACACAAGCTACGGGTCCGACTCAAACTATGCTGCTTGCCGTCTGGCCTTTATAAGCAGCGCATTGTGCAGGGCCACGAGAGAAGACCGAACAGCGTGATTTCCTGAGAGACCGAACGTATCCCGTCAAGTCGCCAAGATGGACGACGAACCTCGCCGCCTGAAGCATGTTGAGATCATCGAGCGCATCCTCCGTCCTGAGATCGCCGGCGAGGCGCTCGACGACGACGTCGCTCATCTCGTCCACTACGCCGACCTCTACACCGGTACCACCACCCCTGAGGAGCTGATGGCCAGCCATCCGCCGGGGCCGCGTAAGAACTGGTACTTCCTTAGCCACAAACGCAACCACGACGGGGGGACAGTGCTGCGCCAAAATCGCCATGGGGGCTGGTGGAGGTGCTCGCGCAAGGAGGTGACGGGAGACAACGGGCTCGTCGTCGGACACCGCAGGTATTGCAAGTACGCGGTGAATACCGTAATGACCAAGTATGTGATGATGGAGTACTCGATTCCCCAAGGCGATGGCGATCAGTTGGTCCTGTGCAAGCTAGCTGCAAAACGCTAGGGAACGGTCCTCGACACGCGTGCGAGCAACAGCCGTCTAATAATGTTAAACTCTACTAGTACTAAAAGTGTTAGCCTTTCACGTCTCGTACCCTAATTTATCATAAAATTTCCCTTGCTTGTAATGAAGAAACGCAGAATCTATTTGATTACTATCGGTATCTGTTTCGTCCTACGACACTAGTCACAATGCATAGTATCTTATAGCAATTCATATCATGCATATGATTCAAGTGCACCATATGTTATCACTATAATGCATAGTATCTTGTAGAAGTATCAAAATATTTCTTTATTTATTGATTTGTAAAGTATCAATGCAAAATAAGACATATTTGACATTTATTTCTCTAGTTCTAAGTGTATCATACGGTTGTTACGAATCGGTCCACGTGTCATACATGTTGTATCTTGTAACATATGTATACATGTATTATGTAACCTGCCAAGTATATAAATATAGAAGAGGTGGAGGCGTGTTGCCTAACCACGAAACCCTAAACAGTTTTTATCTTGGTACGGGAGCCTAGTCCGAGTTCGCGCCGCCACCTCTTGTTTGACACGAAAAGTAACAAAAATGCGGGTGTGCCAGTGTACCTAAATACACAAATAAAAGATGCAGGGAAATATGCATTTTATTAATCTCCTAGAGAAACAAAATTACAAGATCACTTAGATGCCCCACGTGGCATGCTGTCATGGCCAACATGACATAGCGATTGTGGTCTCCTGCTTCACGGGGCCTAGGAAAGCTCCTACTTGATTTCGTATGTGAGTCAAGCCCACAGACCAACCCCGGTTAAGCTGCTCCAATGGTCGTCGCCTTGAAGTCTTACCTTCTCCGAGTAGACGGTGGTGGACAACTGTGAGAAGGCTAGAGCGGTACGCCCCTCGCTCCTGCGATGCATAGCCGTAGCCCTCCGGATTGTCGTTGTCTGATGATGAAGATGTGGGCGGCCTTCGCCTCATCGCCGCCAGGCCTGGGGATGACTGCCTTCTTGGTGTCAGACTAGATGACTCGCGGTAGTTTGCTTCATCGGAGAAAGAAAATGCTGGTTGATTGGCTTTGCCTCGGCGGCGCATGGGCTCGGCGTAGGCGTCAGTGTGTACCTTACTGGTGGCGTGAAGCTTGTGTCATACTTTGGTGCGCCACCGGTAGCAAAATTTGGTATGACACTGGTTGGCTTTTCTCTAGTGTAGTGAGGGGCTACACCATATAGCTACAACAATGATTATACATGTTTGATGATTGGTTGTAGGTTCTCATTGGTTGGCACTGTCGTGTGCTTGAGGAAAATTTTGTTTTATCATGCATGGAACCTGCCTAGTTTTTGCACACCACGATGTGGGAGAACGTATCCTACGAAACAACCCAACTCGTGCACTAGCTGAACCCATGAAACATGAACCATGGGAGTGAAAAGAGAGGGACAGAAGCTAGGTGGCATGTTGCTGCATTTGCATAATGGACCTCTAGACTCGAGCGAATTGACCCCCTAAACCTAGTTCATCTCTACCGCTCTCCCTCTCATGAACCTCTTGTTTGACACGGAAAGTAACAAAACGCAGGCAGTGACACTGTACCGAAATACACAAATAAAATATGCACGAAAAAAAACATTCAGAAACTTAGATGAGAAGAAAATAGAGTGATTTTCACCCCGCCCACACCCCACACACACCAAACTTAATTTTTTCTTCTTCTTTTGGCGGCGTAAATTCTGGGCTAGCTGCCTAGCTCTACCACTCGCACTGTATGTCTGAATTTTACTAGAGATCTATGTATATATCCTGTCCTAACTGACAAATGTCCCATACTGTATATGAAGACGTCTGTTATCTTCATGTATACTTTTGTTTGAGTGAATTAATGTTTTGAACCGTCCATTATACAGAAAATTGACAAGTTTGAATTGCAAAAGTATCAACTTTATTAGCAGATTGTTAGTGTGCTATTCATCTTACCTTGTTCCTGCTGCATGTAATGCTTTGTGATTATATATTTCTAGAAAATGGGATGTCATGGAGTCACTGGCAAGTGTTTCCCTAAGTGATCGTTCAGCTACGATAATAGGTGTTCTTTTTTATGAAACATATTAGCAGACGCTCACTACATACATACACTCACCTTTGTGATGCACACATATACCTAGCCTCTATAAACATCTGCGAGAGACTGAGTCCAAGAAACTGATTCGGCAGATTTTGAGATTGACGAAGTCATCACAGACACCTCGTCGTCGACGGGAACGTCGCCTCTCACTGAAGAATATTCCACATTTTTATGAGACACGAAAGTGTCATATCTGTGGTTTGAACTCTTGTGGGCTGGGGCTGGGGCTACCACTGCCCTCCTAGCCATCCAACTACAATAGAAGTTGAACATGATGTGAATAACAGAAATCTTGTACCTCTATTTCCAATCCAACTATCCATGTTCTCCAGGTGCAGCGGGTGCATAAGAGCATCTCCAACATACGCCCAAAAAAGGCTTCGCGCAATAAAAACTGTTTTTCTTGGGCGCGGCAGGCGGAAATCGACGCTCTGGCAGGCGCGGGATAACTCGCTATCGAGCGCGGCATATTTTGTGCGTTCGCTCTAGCGTGCATCAAACCAAGACGACATGCGTAAAAGCCAACCGCCGAGCTAAATCCTCCACGCCCGTTCTCGCCATCGCCAATTGCGTCGCCACCCCCTCTGTTGTGGGTATACTTCATGGATGTACCATAGACGGTGGCTAGATCCAGCAAGCCCGGGTGGCCCATAGACGGTGATGGTGGCGTATGGTCCATCGGGCGGCCCAGTTGTTGTAGATCAAGATGGATAAAGTCCAGCCCAGGAACGAGGAGCCGGATCCACCGACCAACTTGGAAGTCGGATCCGGCCTGTCCCATCACGGGTAGTCGGATCCAGTACGGCGTATAAGGAAAGGCGGATCCTTGACGTGCACCGCAATGTAATATTCCGTAGTTAGACAACTTGTATTCCGGCTAGGACTCTCCGTGTAAACCCTAGATCCTGGCGCCTTTATAAGCCGGATCCCGGGAGCCCTAGAGACACAACCACAACTCATTGTAACAACGTGAAAGCGCCCAGATAATTCCAGACAAGAAGCAGTAGGCCATGTCATCGTGCAGGTGTTCCGAAGCTGGGTAAATCGCGTACCACCGTCCCGAGGACTCTCCGCCCGATGGCCCCTACTTCTTCTCCCCCTCGTGATGATCCCTCCTCCGAGGTACCGTCGAATAGGCAACGACAGTTGGCGCCCACCGTGTGGCCAGCGGCGTCTGGAGGCCGGAACCGGGAGGGTTCCGCCATGGGAAGCTTCAACGACTCCATCGTTGTAGGGCGTGTCCTTTACACCGGGAACTTTCCGATCGTCCCTCAGGACGAGTGCTGGATTCTGGCTAAGACTGACTCCATCAAGCTCTCCATCGTCCCAATCGGCGGCATTCACATCTTCATCGGCGAGACCATCGATTCCGACGGAAACGCCCTGGTAAGTAACGCTGACGTGACCGCCGCTAAGCAGGACGCAGTTGCAAAGATCCGATCTAAGTCGCAGGAACTTCATAAGGAAGATTCCGCCTTCGATGTAGAAATTTCAAAACCCACCCAATCCGCCCTGAGCAGGAAATTACGATGGAAGACCAATGCAGATCCGCCTGGGTCTCTTAGATGTTAGAGAAGCAAAGGTGCCACTTCGTGCACTTCCTCGCACATACCGCAGGAACTGCCCCTCTTCGGGATCGAGCTGGACCCATGCAGGTTGAGGATGCCGGAGACAGCGATACTCCGGATCAGCAAGAGGTTGTCGGAGATAACAACTCTCCGGATCAGCAAGAGGATGCCGGAGACAAAGAAGAGTCAATTCTTGACAACCTAACCCCACTATCTGACGATGCGTCCTCCATGGACACAGAGGAATACAACCGTGTTATGAAGGAGTTGGAGGATGACGAGAAAGCTGAGGCAGAATTCGCCCCGCCAAAGCAGGTCCTCGCGACCCTAACTGGGCTGGAGCAAGGAACTGACGCAGAAGAAACTCCGCCCAACGCCGGAATCCCGGGCCCGTCAAATCCGGAGACCCGCAACGAGTTCGCTATCGCATCGTGGCGGATCCTGGAGAAGGACGTGTTCTCGAACACAGGGAAGACATGTACATAGAAGAGCTCGCTAGGGCAGCAGGCCGGGGTGCCATTCCGAACTCGGAAATCTTAACCAAGCCAATAACTCCGGAAGAAGCCGCAGACCCGGAAGCTCTAGAAGCCAAAAGGAAGGAACTGCTGGCTACCGCTGAGAGGTTTGCCAATACTGCATTAGTAATGCTAGAGGAAAGGCAAGATGCGGAGGAGTTGCTGGAACGGGTCAAGGAGAAAGAGCGCACAATCGTAGAATACTTGCAGAAGGCCAAAGCACTCAGGGAGCGGTGGAAAATGGTCATAGGTGATGCCAGCAGGGAAGCAGATAGGATCCGACAGGAAGCCATTCGCCCCCGCAAGATCAACTTTGACAGCCCCACCAATCATCAGCCGCTCGCAACTCCAAAAGATAACATGAAGAAGGCTGCGGAGCTTCTGGCCAAGAATTTCGAGGAAATCGACATCAACCACCTCCGCACACTTGTCGCTTCAGCAATGAAGCAACAGAGTAAGGCATATACTTCACGCGGGATGAAATCCAACCCGGATCTATGTGTATCCACCGCGCAGAAGAACGCCTCAGGAAGGGAGCGTCGTGACGAAGGATCGCGCACCGGATCCACGGAGCGCAGAAGAAGAACCAGGGAACATCCAAATCTGATCCCCGTACCCTCCGAAACACCTCCGACGGATAAAAACAAGGGAAAGGTTCTGATGTATGCTGGCAGGGACAAGTACCGGAACCCGTCCCTCCGCCCCAAAACCCACATCCACCTCCGACACCTGGCCGACGTAGTCCAGCCGGAAACACCAGACCCCATGGGCCTTGTGGAATTAGCATCCGCGACAACGTGGTCCCTCAGAGAAATCGGAATAAGGAGCGCACTTCCGAGCCCCGCAGGAGCCGGAACGAAGAACGCGAGCCCGAGCCCCGCAGAAGCCGGAATGAGGGAGGCGACCGCCATCATGGAGAAGGCCGCCACTGAAGCCAGAGTCAGCAGCAAGAAGGACGTTGCTAACCACCAAGAAGGCAGAAGAAAAAGGTCTCATCGGCCCCCTCGCAGATCTCCCTCCCCACCACGTAGTGGAGGAGGTGGAGGCGGAGGCGGAGGTCGGAGATCCCGTTGCAACATCCCAAATTTTCAAAACAAAGAAAAAGGAATTTCCCTTATTTCAAAATTTGGAGCCAACAATTTTTTTGAATTGCATTACCTTATGTGCATAGTGTTCATGCATGTATGTGGTGATTTTTGTCATGCTTGTTTGTTTGAAGTGTTGAACATGTTTCTAAACCCTAAACCATGCCAAATGGAATCAAAGAGGGACAAAGAAAAAGAAAAGAAAATCAAAATAACATCACATATGAGCCTATGGCATATTTGCAAATCTTCAACTAGGCCATGTTTACCTTGTATAAATGGTTTGGAAACATTCCTAAACTCATAATAATCACTTTTGAATCAAATAAATGCAAAACAAATCAAAAGAAATATCAAAACCCACTCACATATGATAATGCTCAAAAGTGACAATTATATCAGGGTACCTACTTTGAACCCTTGTGGTTATTATTTTCTAAACTAAACTTTCTCAATTCTTTACACCTCATCCAAGACCTCATCAAGGTAATCACAATGGTGAAGACCAACCTTGCAAAGTCATTCTCAAACCCTTATAATGAGCATGCAAAGTTGCAACATCAAAACAGAATTAAGATCACACCAAATTTGGATTTCACCAAATCACTTTCACTTTGCAAACCAATACTACCAAGAGGTGCCAAATATTATTTGAACCACACCCAAGAAAAAGTTTGGCAAAATTCAAATTTAAACTTCATGCGGCCATTGTGTAGAGCACCTTGTGTGCACAAATCTGAAAACTCCATACACTCTATAATCCAGAGGATCTTAGCCTAAACCATCTATGCCTAGGTCATCCTCAGCCCCCTCTTGCACCCAGTGAGCAATGCCAAGCACCAGGACTAATGATCATGGCTGAAATCATCAAGGACAATGCCATGCCGAGGTGATCATGCCACTCCCCAAGTCAAACCCCTCTCCTCTCACTTCTGGCTCACATCACCTTGTCCTTGACCTTCCTCTCTCTGCTGAGCACGATGGACACAGCCGTTGGCCAAGGAGACACGTGCAACGCTCTGGCCAGGACGTGCCCACGACGTCCAGTGATGCCAGTGCGCGCACGGACAAGCCCCGAAGCGCGCCAGAGCACCGCCTCGTCCCATAGCTACTGACCTCCCCTTGCCCTCTCCTCTCTCCTACGCACTCACCAGGACACCGGCTACCTCCCAGACATGATCGCTCGCACCGGAGAGACATATCGCCGTCGTCCTCGTCAGACCGCCATTTTCTGTGCCAAGACGCGCGTGATGATCACCGTGACGTGTAGAGCAACGTCGCATCCTCGCCAGCGTCACTGAGCTGCTGTAGCACCGTTGCCACCATTGCCATGCCCGTGCGCCTCAGCACCTCGTCGCCGCTATAAATAGAGGCCACCCCGGCCCTCATTCTTCACACCACTCGCCTCCTCTCCTCTCACAACCCCTCCTCGAGCATCGCCCCGCCTCAATTTAGCCCGTAGCTCACCAATTGCTTGTCGGAGCTCCGCCAGCACGCCGGAGATTGGAGCCACCCCTGGAGCAGCCGCCGGTACCAGGAGCATCGCCATCGTCTTCCACGACCTCTGCAAGCCTCGCCGATCATCGCCGGACCTCCGGTAAGCCGCCGACCCCCTAGTGCTCGCCGCCAGTAGCGCTCGTGCTCGCCGTCGACGACGACGAGTATCATCCGCTCGATCTGGATCTAATCCAACGTCCCCCGTTCAGCGTACCGTTTCGGTGTTTAATAGCCGCTGACAGGCGGGCCCCTTTTTCAGGCAGCCCACGCGTGCGAGACGTGCAGCTGGGCCGGCCTTTTCTTTTTTTCCCTCTCCTGGCCCATCTCGTCTTCCCGCCAAGCCCACGAATTTGAATTCGAATTAATTCATTTAGTCTAAATTCAATACTGATGCCATGTTCAAAATTAAATAAAACAAGATCTACTGAGCCAAAATTGATGAATTAAATATTGTTGGAAAGCTTATGAAATTATCTAGCCAACTACACTGGTCTCAACCCTTGATTTATTATTGAACAATTTCAATGAAAATAACAAGGCAGTACCTTTTCAAACTTCAAGCATTTATTAAAAATCAACCATAAATCATTTTGAGTTGATTCCAACTCTCATAATTCATATTTCAACTGCTTTACATGAATATGTAAAAATATAGCATTAGTGTTTACCATGATCATGGGCTAGAGCAAAATAATGGCTATGTGGCCATTTCTAGTCCATTTAAATTACCCCAATTTATTAATTGAATATTATGAGAGGTATCCTCTCATTTAAATCAAGGTCCCAAGTAATTCAATGAGAGGTACTGACCTTGTTCTATACAACCTCATATTTGATTACTTAGTGATATTAAATTATTTCTAAAGTAGTGTTTAAATTGTATGAGATGTAGTATCTCATTTAAATCATTTTCCCAAATGAATAAATATGAAGTGGTGACTTTGGTCAACATGATTTCATACTTTATTATTTGAGGAGATTAAATCTTAATAATGTTCAATGTGAGGAAATTATTTTTCCAAGGAAATGAATGGAAACCCTAGTATTTTGTTGGGTGATGATTGTGATGATAATAGATCATCTTGTGTGGTAAATAGAATACTTAAGTATTTGTTTGGTGATTGTGTACCTCGTATTTCATTTATAGACGCTAGTACCGAGTGCTACGAGGAAGAAGACGTCTACGAAGAAGAAGAAAACTTTGATCACTACACCATTCAAGGCAAGCTACCCTAATGCAAGCTCTACATGAGCAAGGCACCATTGCAATATTATTTTGTGTTTAAGGATTTTACTTTCCAAACCCAAGTTTTTATCTTGTTAAGCTTTTACTTGGGTTATCAAAGCTTACTTTTATAGTTAACTTTGGTCTGAATATGGAGTGCTACTAGAGCATCAAACTTAGCCTAGATAGCTACAAGTTAGCTAGCACCCCTCATGATTATAGTTGCTAGTGCCAAAACTAAAATTGACTACTCTAGATGGGAACATGTGAATTAAATGATTTTGAAAACCTTAGAATGATGAGTCATTCTATTGAAAGTTTTGAAGGTGAATGTGACATTGAATGGCATGGTGATTTTGACAAAAACTGATGATTGGGTTCGGATGCGATACCATTCCAATTTTAGAGTACCCCCGCAATACCTGATTATGGGTAGGGCTTAACTGGAAATTTATGCACTTTAGTATGGGTTCCCTCTAACAAGCGTCATAGGGGTTATGCCGAGGCTGCCTCTGTGGATTGTGAAATGACGTGAATAAAAGGTGAATGTCTTACCCAAGCCCTGTGCAGTTCCCAGGATGGCAGATTGCCATCACTGGGAGGCCAAACTCATGGGGGAGGTGCCTATACTAGGGTATGTAAGTGAAAGGTTAATGGTTGATGATCCGCATACTGAGTATGGTTATTCAGGGCTATCCCTAACGGATGTAATCAAAAGTTGTGGCACAAGTGTACAACCTCTACAGAGTGTAAACCTATTCGAATAGCCGTGTTCACGGTCATGGACCGTTGGATGGCCATACTGTTCCGTTGTCAGATGTTTTCTAAAAATGAATGGTGACTTGAAAGGTGAATTTGACTTGATCACAACAGAGTTGTGGGAATGACACTAATGTTCCCACTTGAATTTAGTTAGACAAATAAAGAGTATTTTATTACTAAGTGCTTATGAAATAAAACTGGCTTTATGCAAATAAACCTAGAGCTTAGAACCCCCTTACCATTGTTGATAGTGCTTACACTAGTATTAGTTTGCGAGTACTTTAAAGTACTCATGGTTGTGTCCCTGGCTATTCAAATGTCCAGACTATGAAGAGGAGTACCAGTACCAAGAAGGTAGACAGCAGGACGTCTATGATAACTAGGACTACCTCCTGACGTCAAGCGTTGCCTGTGGAACAGATGGACCACTACTACGTTTCTTCCGCTATGTGTTTTGTAATTGATCATTAGATCAACTGTTGTTGTAAGACTGGATCATGTGATCCTTTGTTGTAAGACGATTATGGTTTGTAATGAATGATGTTCTGTGATATCAACTGTTATGTCTCGCAAAAACAATATTCCTGAGATTGCGATGTATGGCATAACAGGCATCTGGAATTAAAAATCCGGGTGTTGACACCCGTTCCCGCTCAAAATCTCCCGCCCGCAACGGTTCGCGCGACGCACGGGAACGTCTCAACGAGTACAAAGCTGAATGCATCGGCCCAAAGTGCTTTGGCAGGATGATCCGAGAGGAACCAAAGCCAAAAGGCTTGAACCTCAAGCTACCCGGAAATCTGAAGCATTATGATGGCAGTGAAAGGCCCGATACCTAGATCGATGACTACTACAACACAGTCAGCTTTGCTGGAGGGACCCCCAATGTGGCCTGCCGCATGCTCCAATTGTACCTTGTTGGTCCAGCCCGTACTTGGCTTAGCGACCTTGAGGAAAACTCCATCTTTTGTTGGTTTGACCTGAAGATCGCCTTCGAGAAACACTTCAGGGGCACCTACAAAAGACCCTCCACAGCCAGCGACCTACATGCATGTATCCAGAAGAAGAACGAAACCTCTCGAGCTTTTCTTACTCGGTGGTTAGCAACAAGAAACGAGTGCGAGAACGTGGATAACCGCACAGCAATGCTAGCCTTCATAGGTGGCTTACAACGGGGAGGGCTTCTCCGACACAAGTTAACTTGTCTCGTTCACGAGCAAAAGCTGACCTTGGATGACATGACCAACATTGCCAACACTCACACCGCCGCTGATGACGATGCAGGTGGAGAACTTCCAGCCACAGTCATACCCCTGCATCAGCAAAAGAAAAAACCATGGTGGCGGCGGCAACAACAACAAGCGGAAGAACCCCTCTGAAGACCAGAAGAGCGGCGGATCCGACATGGTTGCCATGACGTTCCAACACGGAGGTCAAGGAGGCGGAAGAGGCCGCGGCCGTGGTGGCGGAGCCGGCAGGGGCCAGCAACGCGCTGACAAGGTCACCGTCGCTGGGTCCCGCGCTCCCCAAACCTACGAAGAGTACAGAGACATGCCGTGCCTGGCCCATATTGATTCGGCTACCGGCAAGTCCTCTCACACCAGTCGCAACTGCAAGTGGGTCAACGATCTCAAGACCGACCCGGAAGCAGGATACAAGCACACAGAAGCACCGCCCACGCGGCAAAGGAGGCAAAGGCAAGAACAAGGAGAAGGACGAGGACAGTTCCGAGGTGATGGAAGAGGGTGAAGCTTCGCCGAATCCCAAAGAGGGTTCCGCAGCTAACAAATCCAATCCTTTCATCAAAAAGAGTGCAGGTGCATACCACACCTTCCTCGGAACGCCAATGGTCCAGGCCAAGAAATCAGCCCTCCGGATCTTGAATGCCACGCTTCCGGCTGTGCCACATTATGTCAAGTGGTCGGAAAACCCATGCACCTTCGACCGGGCAGATCATCCGACTATCATCCCTAAAGAATGTTATGCTTTGGTTGTTAGTCCCCGCATCGACAGGTATGACTTCTCCAAGTGCCCCATGGATGGTGGAGCCAGCCTGAACATCATGTACCTGGAGACTCTGGAGAAGATGAACCTTACCAAGGAGCAGCTCAAGCACATCACCACGGAGTTCCATGGTGTGGTTCCAGGTACAAAGGCAAACTCTTTGGGCAGCATCAAACTTCCCGTGGCCTTCGGCGATGTTAATAATTTCCATGAAGAGATGATCACGTTTGAAGTTGTGCCCTTCAAGAGCTCCTACCATGTCATTTTCGGCAGGCCCACCTACCACAAGTTTCACGCAAGGGCGTGGTACATCTACAATAAGCTCAAGATTCTAGGTCCTAACGGCATGATTAGCGTATTCGGAGACTACAAGAAAGCTCGAGACTGCGAGGAGGGCGAAGCCGCCTTTGCAGAATCCGTACTATCTGGAGAGGAGCTGCAAGGCTACAGGGCTGCGGTGGATCCGAATGAGATGCACACTACCAAAAGGTAGATCTCCAAACATAAGACCTCGTTCAAGGCCGCGATAGACACCAAGAAGGTCGACCTCAAGGTAGGCGATAGTTCCAAGCAAGTGTCTGTCAGAGCCGGCTTGGACCCCAAATAGGAAGACACGCTCGTCGAGTTCCTGCGAGCTAACATGGATATCTTCGCATGGCAACCTTCTGACATGTCCGGAGTACCAAGGGAACTCACCGAGCACTACCTCAACATAAATCCGGGTGCAAAACCGGTGAAGCAAGCTATGCGATGCTTTGGAGATAAGAAGCACCGCACCATAGGGATGGAATTAGCAAAGTTACTAGAGGTAGGATTTGTAGTAGAAGTTATCCATACTGATTGGGTCGCAAACCCCGTCCTTGTACCCAAAAAGAATTCTGAAATACTAAAAATGTGCATCGATTACTCCGGCTTGAATAAGCATTGTCCGAAGGATCCGTTCCCCTTGTCGCGCATTGACCAAGTCATTGATTCGACGGCAGGGGCGGAACTTCTGTGTTTTCTTGACGCATATTTCAGGTATCACCAGATCCGGATGAAGAAGTCCGACCAAAAGAAGACCTTGTTCATCACACCCTTTGGCACTTACTGCTATGTCACCATGCCTTTTGGTTTGAAAAATGTAGGTGCCACCTACCAGCATACGATGCAGCGATGCCTGAAGGACCAAATTGGCCGGAACGTGCATGCTTACGTCGACGATATCGTGGTCATGACCCAAAAGGGATCCGACTTGATCAGCGACCTCATGGAAACCTTTGAAAATCTCCGACGGTACAAGATGATGTTGAATCCGCTGAAGTGCGTCTTTGGCATGCCAGCCGGAAAACTCCTTGGCTTCATCGTATCTCATAGGTAAACCCGAAAAAATCAAGGCTATCCTGAAAATGAAGATGGCAACTTGTCTCAAAGATGTGCAATGATTAACTGGTTGTGTTGCTGCAATCAGTAGATTTGTTAGCCGTCTTGGCGAGAAGGCACTACCTTTGTACAAACTGCTGAAGAAAACAGACAAATTTGTCTGGGATGACGCAGCAGACGCATCACTTCAGGGGTTAAAAGATATACTCTCGTCCCCACCTATTTTGGCGGCTCCGGATGAGTCAGAGCCTATGCTCCTCTACCTGGCAGCTTCCAACAAGGTCATTAGTCTCGTTATCATGGTGGAGCGAAAGGAAGAAGGTCATGAGTACGGAGTCCAAAGACCAGTCTATTACATTAGCGAGGTCCTGACGGAATCCAAGCAAAGATACCCTCATTTTCAGAAGCTAGCCTACGGAGTATTCCTAGGTACCCGGAAGCTGCGACATTACTTCCAGGAGCATCCCATGACAGCTATGAGCAAAGCTCCATTGTCGACAATCATCAACAACTCCGACACAACAGGGCGAGTAGCGAAGTGGGGGATAGAACTTTCCGCCTTTGACATCAACTACAAAGCAAGGTCTTCGATCAAGTCCCAAATTTTGGTGGATTTCTTTGTCGATTGGACTAAAGCGTCAGAGGGCACACCTGTGCCGGAACCTGAAGCTTGGGTCATGCACTTTGACGGATCCAAGCAGCATCAAGGCTCGGGGGCTGGAGTTACTCTGAAGTCACCAACCGGAGAAGAACTGCAGTACGTTCTGCAGATTCACTTCGAAGCTACAAATAACATGGCAGAATATGAGGCTCTACTATATGGTCTGCGCATCGCTAAGGAAATTGGGATCAAGCACATCATATGCTGCGGAGATTCCGACCTGGTGGCACAACAAGTAGCCGGAACCGGGAACGCCAAAAACTCCGTTATGGAGGCTTACAGAGATGAAGTTGACGAGATCACCAAGTGCTTCCTCGGATACAAAGTCAAGTACGTCAGGAGAGAGGACAACACACAGCGGCAGATATGCTGTCCAAACCCGGACTCGGCAGGAAACCCATTCGGCTTGGAATTTTCCTTGAGCACCTACAGACACCCTCAGTAAAGGGCGCTAACCTGGAAAACCCAGATGTGGTGATGTCTCCGGATAAGGAGGTGATGGTTATCGCTCCGGCTTGGACTCAACCTTTCCTGGATTACCTCATCGACCAGAAGTTGCCGGAGGACGAGGTCCTCGCACGACAGGTCATCAGGCGAGCAAGGTCCTACACAATAGTCGATGGATAGCTCTATAAACAAAGTGCAAACGGGGTATTTCTAAAATGCGTCTCAAATCAAGATGGCATTGAAATCCTTAGAGAAATCCACCAAGGTGATTGCGGGCATCATGCCGCTCCAGGTCCCTCGTTCCAAAAGCTTTCCGTCAAGGTTTTTACTGGCTAAAAGCTAAAGAAGATGCTGAAAAGATAGTCAAAACTTTTTGAGGTTGTCAGTACTACGCTACTCAACCAAACGCTCCGGCTCAGGAGCTAAAGACCATCCCTATCACTTGGCGGTTTGCGGTCTGGGGGCTTGACATGGTCGGAAAATTGAAGAAATCATCTCCTGGCGGTTTTGAGTACCTCTTGGTCGCTATTGACAAGTTCAGTAAGTGGATCGAGGCAAAGCCAGTGAGAAAAGCCGATGGTGCTACGACACTAAAATTCGTCTGCAGCCTCGTGGTGAGATACGACATCCCACACAGCATTATCACAGACAATGGCACAAACTTCGCACAAGAAGAACTAAAGGATTATTGCAATGACGTAGGGATTCGGCTTGATCTTGCATCTGTGGCTCACCCACAATCCAATGGGCAGGTCGAGCGAGCCAACGGCCTCATACTAGCCGGAGTCAAACCTCGCCTTGAAGAACCGCTGCAGCGAGCAGCTGGAGCTTGGGCTGAGGAGTTAGATTTTGTTATGTGGAGTTTACGAACTACCCCTAACATGTCGAGTAGATTCACGCCTTTCTTCCTAGTATACGGATCTGAAGCTATGCTTCCCTCCGACAGCATCCATGATTCCCCGCGAGTTTCCACCTACAATGAAGAAACTGCTGACGAGGCTCGACAGCTATCTGTGGACCTGATCGAAGAAGATCAGAACCTAGCTGATCAACGTCCCACCATCTAATAGCAGAAACTCCGATGCTATCATAGCCGTCGAGTTCGGAATCGCTCGTTTAAGGAAGGTGACTTGGTCCTCCGCCTTCGATAGTTGAAAGAGCATAAGCTGCAATCTCCATGGGAAGGACCTTTCGTCATCAGCAAGGTGATACACAATGAATCTTATTACCTCGTTGATATCCGCGAGTTAAAGGATAGACCTACCAATTGGCATCGGAAACGCAGGAGGGAGGATCCAGGTGATGCATGATGTCTACGTGTGTTTCTATCCTTGTAGACAGTGTTGGGCCTCCAAGAGCAGAGGTTTGTAGAACAGCAGAAAGTTTCCCTTAAGTGAATCACCCAAGGTTTATCGAACTCAGGGAGGTAGAGGTCAAAGATATCCCTCTCAAGCAACCCTGCAATTAAGATACAAGAAGTCTCTTGTGTCCCCAACACACCTAATACACTTGTCGGATGTATAGGTGCACTAGTTCGGCGAAGAGATAGTGAAATACAAGTAATATGGATGATTATAAGTAGTAATTGCAATCTGAAATAAAAATGGCAGCAAGCGAACATGTAGCAGAACTTGTTGGAAACGGTGTTTCAATGCTTAGAAACAAGGCCTAGGGATCATACTTTCACTAGTGGACACTCTCAACAATGATCACATAATTGAATAAATAAATGCTACGCTCAAACACTCTCTTGTTGGATAACAAACACCATTCATTGTGTAGGGCTGCAAAACCACACCTCAAGCCGGAGTAAACAAGCTCCACAACGTCATAAAGGAATCACACACGATGCGCACACTCGTCACCATCACACCGTGGAGAGTGACTCCGGAGTTCATATTAAAGTAACCTCTAGAGTGCATAATAGACAAGAGTAACATCTACATATTCAACTAGATTACAAAGCTCATGATCACATAAAGATCACACCATGGGAGATAGAGATGAACCACATAGCTACCGGTAGAGCCCTCAGCCTCGGGGGAGAACTACTCCCTCCTCATCATGGGAGACAGCAACGGCGATGAAGATGGCGATGGAGTCGATGGAGATGGCTCCGGGGGCAATTCCCCGTCCCGGCAGGGTGCCGGAACAGATACTTCTGTCCCCCAAAACTTGTCGTCGATGGCGGCGGCGCTGTGGAACTCTTCGTGGAAATTGACTGCATTCTCTAGGGTTTTCGCGTCTGGGGCAATATATAGGCGAAGGGGCGGCGTCGGGGGAGCCAGGGGGCTCCCTCACCACACCTTGGCGCGGCAGTGGGGCCCCCCGCGCCGCCCTATGGTGTGGGCCCCCTGCTGGCCTTCCTCGACGCTTCTTCGGTCTTCTGGAACACTCCGTGGAAAATAGGCTTGTGGGCTTTTGTTTCATCCAATTCCGAGAATATTTGTAAACCAGCTTTTCTGAAATCAAAAACAGCAGAAAACAGGAACTGGCACTGTGGCATCTTGTTAATAGGTTAGTTCCAGAAAATGCATAAAAACATTATAAAGTGTGAATAAAACATGTAGGTATTGTCATAAAACTAGCATGGAACATAAGAAATTATAGATACGTTGGAGACGTATCAATGCATATGATGCAACAGACCGTCCCTGGAATATAGCACAACTACGTCCTTTCCACACTTAGCAAATTTCGCATGACATACTTTTTAATAGTTATGATACATGATCAATGAAATAAAGCATATGGTTCACTCTTTGAGTCTTTTACCTCCTTTACGTGTTCATTATTGTATCGTGTATGTTTTTCCAACTAAAACCGCAGAGCTGGATGTTTCTGCCTAGGCGCGTATGAAAGAAGTGATTTTTCAAAATCGTCCTTTAGGACGTGAGCTTAAGTTTTCTGGTGAATAGGTTTTTTCGTTGCGAACTTATGGATTCCTGGTAGTGTTTTCCGGCACCTTGGCTGGGGGCTTGTTTCCGTGGTTATTGATGGATCACCATTGGGCTTTGTTTCCGTCGGCGAGCGTTCCAGATAAAGGTCTTCCGGCTCATGGAAGGTCAAATAAGTAAGCCAGAAAAACCTAGAAACTAGCACTTGCTTTCCAAACAAACGAAACATGCATATATAATTTAAACGGATTACATGATAAGTCTTTTCCGCCCACATGCATCTGTTTCGTCCTAGATACTTCAAATACTTAAATTTTTATTACAAACCCATGAAGGGGCCAAAATGATGCATCTCATTGTTTTTCAGGAATGACTCTGAGGATTCCGGCTTTTCTTCGAATTCTTGGTAGTTGTTGTCCTTGCCGGAGGCATCTCCTGAGTCATCGTCTGACTGATGCCCGCTGGACCCGGAGCCTTCCGCCTCGTCATCTTCCTCACCATTGGAGAAACCAACCGGAATGTCGTGCTTCTTGTACCACGACGAGTGATCCACTCGCTGGGCAAAGAGCGTGTCAAAACCTTCAGTTTCCGCGAGGGCTTGCTTGACGTTGGTGCCCTTGGGGTCTCCGCATGCGATCGTCGCGAAGTCCATGGCGGGAAAGTATGATTTGCACATGGCCAAGGCAATAGAGGCAGCTCCGCGAGCGGAGGACTCTTGCCAGTCCCCGATCAGATCCGGCACTATCTTCATCAGTTTCATCATCTTATCGATGACCGTAGTGCGGGCCTTCTTCAGGGCTAGCTTCCGGGCAATGCCACGACAAGCTTAAATGAGGTCATCAATTGAGTTTCTGGCTTCCTCATAGGCTTCAGTCCTGGTGATTCCGGTATCTTGCTTCCATTCAAATCCCATACACGCTGATATAAATAATGTATCATATGATCAGATTCCAGGTTGGGAAGAGAAGAGTACAATATACATGCCGGAAACGTGAAGTCCTTACGGAAGATCAGCTCGTCTACGTCCGCCGCCTCCGCCTAAACAGCCTTGAGCTTAGACACCAGAGTCTTAACTCTGTTGTTGCTGGTCTTGAGCTTCTCGGCCATCTCCGCCATCGCCTGAGCGTGCTTCTCCTCTAGATCATTTTTCGTTTTAGTCTCACATTCGTGAGACTCCTTGAGGAATTGCTGGAGGGATGCATGCTCGGATTCCAGGACCTCGAGCTTGGTGGAGATTGCGTCGATGGAGGGACGCTTGGCAAGTTGTTCTGTAAGGCGGAAAGCAAGTTCAAAGTAAACAGACATATTCAATAACAAAGAGCGCATCGAGGAACCTATAGAAAGGCGGAAAACATACCCTCGTTGTTTTTCAAACGGGTCTCAAGGAGTATGATGGCCTGCCGATCCTCCGCCTCCTTCTTGTTCAGCCGCTCGATCTCCGCCTTCTGCTCCAACACTAGCGTCCGCAGGTCCTCGTGCAGTTGACGGGTGTTATGTGAAGCAAGTTGGAATGGTTAGCCGGAAATTTAAAATCTAGGGGGGGGGGGGGCTGGACGCGAAGTTAAAGTTCTTCTTGTGCTAGGAAATTTCAAGTTTCCGCCAAGATCCAACCAAGATAATACAGTTGAAGCATCGGTTCACAAATTTTGCTCAGAAAATATCTAAACCAATGCTTGGGGGCTAGTGTTATCTGGCGCACGGCTTTGTGTTTGGCAAAGAAGCCCCGGAGATTGTCCTCGAGGGTTGCCAGGTCTTGTTTCGCCGTCTCCGGCTTCCCACACACTTCATTCATCAAGTTGGTCATTTCCGTATGACGCTGATGCAGGGGAGCTTTTCGAAGTACCGGAAACAAATGTGGGTGCGTTTGGGGCGTACTAGTGGCACCACTTAGCAACAGTTTCTTTGTGGCATCATTAGCCGTAGCTTCAGCCGAGGTGGTTTTGGGATCTTCAGGCGGAGGTTTGGACGAGGAGGTGTCTTTGCCGGAATCTGCGGTAGGCTCCGGAATATCGTCAGGATTGATGATGTTCTTCGGATCTGGAGCTGCAGAGGAGGAGGGCTTAGGCGGAACCTCCACTTCCGAGGTAACTGGCATAGAGGCAGGTGAGGGCTTGATCTTCTTCTTCTGGGGCTTGCTTCCACCAATTTTGCTGCATAACAAAAAGAGCGCGGCACTTAGAAGATTTTGAGTTAAGTTGCAAAAAGAGTAAGTCAGAAACTAAGTTATTACCGAGGCTTGTTGAAGAATTGCTCGAGGCTGGCCTGCAAGCCTTTGCCGGTGTCGATCTCCTTGAGGCGCGGTTTCTCTTTCTCGAGCTTCTTGGTGGCCGTGGCGCTGGGAGTCTCGTGTGCATGTTTGGGCGCTGACCCGGAGGCTGCGGCTCTCTTCCGCTTTGCGGGAGGAGGGCCCTCAGGAATTTCCACGTCAGACGCGGCTTCCGGGTTCGTGGTGCTAGAGTGCGGGACCCGGGTCAGGTTCCCGAGATCCTTTTCCTCGAGGGCTTCAATCTGTGTACACAAGATAAAGTCCTTAGATGAATTCGCAGGCATAAAAAGGAAATGATGATTAGTCGGAAGACTTACCGCGGTGTCGGCACCATCTGTGAATATGTCAAAATGACACACGTGAGAGTGAACATCACGCGGAATTTTGATCATAACCCGGAGCCGCTTGTCCAGGGCGTCGGAGGAAAGTTTGTCCTTGGTGGCGCGCATGGTGACATCGCGACCGCTGTACTCATACATCAGACGATCGCGATGTTGGAGAGGTTGGATCCGCTTGGTGAACCAGGAGAGCGTCAGGTCTATCCCCGACAAGCCAGACTCCGTCAGCTTGCAGATCCGCCTTACCATCCTTGTCAGCGTAGGTGACTCGGAGATGTGAGGGCACTTAGTCCAGGCGGGGGTCTCGCTGGCGGGCCTGTCCTTGAACTCCGGCAAAGTCTTTGGGCTGGCTGGATCCGAGACGTCCTTCACGTAGAAGAACCCCCCCAGACCAATACCTCACGGATTCATGATGATCCGTGTGAGGGTAGACGCGGCCGGGGCGGATCTTGAAAGTTATGCTCCCGCAGGTGGCGAGCGACGAAGTCTGTGGGACCGTCTCCTTCTTGACAGAGAAGAAATATTGAAAGAGGGCTAAGTCCGGTGTTACCCGGAGATGACCCTCACATAAAGCAACGTGGTTGACGATGGCGAGGACGCTGTTGGGGGCGATGTTGTGGGGTTGCAGCTTGTAGGCCTCGAGGATTTCAGAGAAGAAATCACTCGGGGGCAAGGAAAATCCGCGTTCCACCAACGCCCTTGTCAACACCCATTCTCCGGCTTCAGGTACCGGGCAAAGGGCTCCCAGAACCACTCTCCAGGATCCGGGCTTGATAAATCCCTCCGCCTCGAAGCTGCGGAGTTCATCTTCGGTGGTGGTGCAGGGCCACCATTGCCCCTTAACCTCGCCTTCACGAGATCGGGCCTTCGATTTCTTGGTGGCGGCTTCCTCCACCTTCTTCTCCATATGCTTCTTTCTGGCTAAGTCTACCGGATTATAAGTGGCTCCCTCAATAGTCTTGCTGGATCCTATGGTAGGATCCAGCTGGACGAGGATGAATGGCGGAGGGGCGGAAGAGATTGGTGTAGCCGCGATCGGTTCCGACTGCGTTGGCGGCGGAGTGGAAGAATGTTGGAGATATGCCCAAGAGGCAATAATAAAATGGTTATTATAATATATCTTTGTGTTTATGATAATGTTTGCATATCATGCTATAATTGTATTAACCGAAACATTGATACATGTGTGTTATGTAAACAACAAGGAGTCCCCGGTAAGCCTCTTATATAACTAGCTTGTTGATTAATAGATGATCATGGTTTCGTGATCATGAACATTGGATGTTATTAATAACAAGGTTATGTCATTGATGAATGATGTAATGGACACACCCAACTAAGCGTAGCATAAGATCACATCATTAAGTTCATTTGCTATAAGCTTTCGATACATAGTTACCTAGTCCTTCGACCATGAGATCATGTAAATCACTTATGCTGGAAGGGTACTTTGATTACATCAAACGCCACTGCGTAAATGGGTGGTTATAAAGGTGGGATTAAGTATTCGGAAAGTATGAGTTGAGGCATATGGATCAACAGTGGGATTTGTCCATCCCGATGACGGATAGATATACTCTGGGCCCTCTCGGTGGAATGTCATCTAATTAGCTTGCAAGGATATGAATGGTTCATAAGAGACCACATACAACGGTACGAGTAAAGAGTACTTGTCACGAGACGAGGTTGAACGAGGTATAGAGATACCGATGATCAAACCTCGAACAAGTAAAATATCGCGTGATAAAGGGAATCAGTATCGTATGTAAATGGTTCGATCGATCACTAAGTCATCGTTGAATATGTGGGTGCCATTATGGATCTCCAGATCCCGCTATTGGTTATTGGTCGGAGAGAAGTCTCAACCATGTCTGCATAGTTCACGAACCGTAGGGTGACACACTTAAGGTTTGATGTCGTTTAAGTAGATATGGAATATGGAATGGAGTTCAAAGTTTTGTTCGAAGTCTCGGATGGGATCCAGGACATCACGAGGAGGTCCGGAATGGTCCGGAGAATAAGATTCATATATAGGAAGTCACTTTCCAAGTTTGTAAATGATCCGGTGAATTTATGGAAGGTGGTTTCTAGAATTATCCGGAATAAATCACTATGGAAGGTGGAGCCCCGGTTAGACTCCACCAACCCTAACTTGCCCACCAAGTGGGAGGGTGGAGTCCATGATGGACTCCACCTCCTTGGCCGGACAAGCAAGGGGGGAAAGGGGAGAGTCCCAACCCAACTAGGTTTCGTCCATATGGCAGTTTTGAATTGGGGTCTTATTCGAAGACTTGGGCAAACCCTAGATGTGTTCCACCTATATAATGAGGGACAAGGGGAGGGGGCCGGCCACCCAAAGACCATGAGTTGGCCGCACCACAAAGGAGAACCCTAGCCGGCGCCCCAAGGCCCCCTCTCCCCAAACCCTAGCCTCTCCTCCTCCACATAATACTCCCGCATCGCATAGGCGAAGCCCTGCCGGAGTTCTCCACCACCACCGCCACCACGCCGTCGTGCTGCCGGGATTCCGAGTAGGATCTACTACTTCCGCTGCCCGCTGGAACGGGGAGGAGGACGTCGTCTTCATCAACACCGTACGTGTGACCGAGTACAGAGGTGCTGCCCGTTTGTGGCACCGTCAAGATCTTCTACGCGCTTTTGAAAGCGGCAAATGATCATCTTCTGCAACAACGAGATCTAATCTCGTAGGCTTTGGAAATATTCAAGGGTTAGTCTCGTGATCCCCTCGTTGCTACCATCTTCTAGATTGCATCTTGGCTTGGTTTTCGTTCTTGCGGTAGGAAATTTTTTGTTTTCTATGCTACGAATCCCATCGGTGGTATCAGAGCCGTGTCTATGCATAGATTGGTTGCACGAGTAGAACACAATGATTTTGTGGGCGTTGATGCTTTGTTGTCTTTAGTTCGTGTACTTTGCATCTTGCGGCATGGTGGGATGGAACGGCCCGGGCTAACTTTACATGACCGCGTTCATGAGACTTGCTCCACGCTCGACATGCAACTTGTATTGCATAAGTGGCTTTGCGGGTGTCTGTCTCTCCCACCATAGTGAAGATTCAATTTACTCTTTCTATTGACAACACTACTATCACCGTTGTGGTTCATGTTCGTAGGTAGATTGGATCTTACTCGAAAACCCTAAACCACGTAAAATATGCAAACCATATTAGAGGCGTCTAACTTGTTTTTGCAGGGTTTGGTGATGTGATATGGCCATGATGTGATGATGAATATGTATGAGATGATTGATGACCCACAAGTATAGGGGATCGCAACAGTCTTCGAGGGAAGTATTACCCAATTTATTGATTCGACACAAGGGGAGACAAAGAATACTTGAAAGCCTTAACAACGGAGTTGTCAATTCAGCTGCACCTGGAAACGGACTTGCTCGCAAGAGTTTATCGAGTAGTAACAGCTTTATAGCAGATAGCAGTAGTGAAATAACAGACAGCAGAGTAACAAAGACAGCAGTAGTGATTATAGTAAACAGCAGGATTAAAATATCGTAGGCACGGGGACGGATGACGGGCGTTGCATGGATGAGAGAAACTCATGTAACAATCATAGCGGTGGCATTTGCAGATAATAATAAAGCGGTATCCAAGTACTAATCAATCAATAGGCATGTGTTCCAATTATAGTCGTACGTGCTCGCAATGAGAAACTTGCACAACATCTTTTGTCCTACCAGCCGGTGGCAGCCGGGCCTCAAGGGAAACTACCGGATATTAAGGTACTCCTTTTAATAGAGTACCGGAGCAAAGCATTAACACTCCGTGAACACATGTGATCCTCACATCGCTACCATTCCCTCCGGTTGTCCCGATTTCGTCACTTCGGGGCCATTGGTTCCGGACAGCGACATGTGTATACAACTTGCAGGTAAGATCATAAACAACGAATATCTTCATGAATCAATAACATGTTCAGATCTGAGATCATGGCACTCGGGCCCTAGTGACAAGCATTAAGCATAACAAGTTGCAACAATATCATAAAAGTACCATCTACTGGACACTAGGCACTATGCCCTAACAATCTTATGCTATTACATGACCAATCTCATCCAATCCCTACCATCCCCTTCGGCCTACAGCGGGGGAATTACTCACACATGGATGGGGGAAACATTGCTGGTTGATGGAGAGGCGTTGGCGGTGATGGCGGTGATGATCTCCTCCAATTCCCCGTCCCGGCGGAGTGCCGAACGGAGACTTCGGCTCCCGCGACGGAGTTTCGCGATGTGGCGGCGTTCTGGAGGGTTTCTGGCGACTTCCACTTCTCCCCGTGCGTTTTTAGGTCGAGGCGAATAAGTAGTCCGAAGGGGGGCGTCGGAGGCCAGCCGAGGGGGCCACACCAAAATAAATTAACTGAGGCATAAAAGTGATACAAGAACTCTGAAGCAATGTAAATCATTGAGTCTTAGTTGACTCTTGTTCAGTCATATGCATGCGTGAGCATGTGCCAAGTCGATATAAATGAATTATTCAGAGGAGGATACCACAATGCCATACTTACTTATGAATAAAACAATGCAAGCAAACATCCATGACATGCTACTCATATTAATAAATTGGAGCTAAACATGAGAGATCATGAACTACAAGACTTTCTTAAATAACATATATCTCACATGAACCAACTAAGCATGCTCACATGGATGAGTATATGTACAGAAATGAAAACAAATAGAGTTCATACCAGCCTCTCACCACAATCAGATTGTCGTAGATCGTCATTATTGCCTTTTCACTTGTGTAGCTTGGATAATATGAAATGAAAACCACGCTCCAGCCACCGAAGACCATTGAACTCATAATGAACTTTACAAACCAAAGAAGAACAGCAAATATTTTTGGTGTTTTCGAATTTGAGAACAAGAACAAAAGGAAACAAGCAAACAAAGCAAAATCTTTTTGGGTTTTCTTATAGCAAACTAGCAATAGCAAATAAAGCGAAACAAATGCAAGAAACCAAGATAAACAAATGGTGAAGAGAAACAACAGAAATATTTTTGGTCTTTTTGTGTTTTGGGAAAGAAACAAAGCGAAAGCAAGAAATAGCAAACTAAAAGAAACACAGAAAAGCGAGATGGCAGAAATCTGCCAAAACTTGACAGCAGTACAGAAATCGATTTTTACAAAAATCTTACGTTGCTCAGTTCAAAAAGTGTTCAACTAATGAAAGTTAGAAAACAACCTGGGGAACATGCACAAAAATTGGCTTCGCAAAATACTGTTCTGGCTGGGCGCACGAATTTTTACGGTAACAGCCCAGAATCTGTTTTCAGGCAGCACTTCCCCAAATATCATCTTCCTCTCATTAGAAAACCACTCAAAGAGACTAAACAAGTATATACAAGTATCCAGCAATCATAATATGCAAAGAATGAGTGATGCCGGTATACCTCCCCCAAGCTTAGGCTTTTGGCCTAAGTGGAGTTCAATCCCATCGATCCCATGAGGTAGTGTCTCCGTAGTATGACGAAGATGGATCGTATTCCGGGTATGTGCTAGAAGAAGCACCCGGATACGTGACGGTGTGGTCGTAGGAGGTCCCGGCGTCCTCGGAGTCATGTTGCTGGTGGAAGTCTTTTATCTTCAAATGTTCATCCACTTCCTCCTTAGTGCACGACCATGATTGCCTGTCAATACTGAACAAACCTGGTTGGGGAAGAGGGATTTCCTTCTCATCCCCGTCAGAAAACAACATTCTATAGACCATATTATCTAAAGTAGAATCAGTGGTAACAAAATGATGACTCTTCATAGCAGCAATATCAAGTCTCCTAGGGGCCAATGGCACATCATTAGGATCAATAGGAAGACTTAGATAAGTTAAAACACGCAATGCAATAGTTCCTCCAAAAATAGGCCCCTTGGTAGACAAGCGGCGAGCAATAAGAGAACCAAGATGATAAGATGTCTGTCCAGTAAGTGCAATATTCAAGAAAGCAAGATGGTAACTAGAAATATTGCTAGTGTTCTCCCTACCAAGTATGCTAGTGGCAACGTAATATGCAAAATATTTAATGGCGGGGAGTTGAATGTTCCTTATCTTGCCCCGCTGAATGGTGCGACATTCATCATTGGTGATCCCTCGATAGAGCTCCAACAAGTCCCGAGGGTTGTTATCGATCCTCCTTGCTGTACCTACAGGGGCAATATCCAATGCACGACAAAATTCTTCCAATTCCATAGTAACAGGAGTACCATAGATCTTGAATGCAACCGTCGGATTATATTCCGTGTTTTGGAACCGGAAGCTCTCGACAAAAAATTTGGTGAGCATGTGGTATTGCTCCCTTTCATCTCCAACATAGGTGGTTAAGCCCGCCCTGTTGACAAGGGTGAAGAAATCATCCAATATCCCCGCATTTGTCAGAAAATCATAACATGGGAAGGATGAGGCATTAGGAGCCCCATTGTCCTCTTCGGGCGCGAAGCTAGGCGCGATGATGTCCTCATTGTACGACCGCCTAATTTGGGTGGCGGTCCTAGAAGGCCTCCTGGTGCTGGTTGTTCCTTTCTTGAACAATTCTCCAAATTTGAACTTCTTCATTTTCTGAAATTTTCAACAAACAATATAAAACTTGATTTGGTGACATATAATTGAGGGAAACTACCATAGGAACTTGCTAGAGTACTAATCATGCATCAAAACTAGTTTCTACCACTTGGAACAAGCATGCAAGCTCACTAAACATGTTACCTACAGCAGCAAAATATTCAAGATATACTCAACCAAACAAAATTCTATTTGGATAATCGAAAGAGTCACATACCGGAGAGCAAATGTGCCAAATTTCAAACTAAATCTGGGCTGAGCAAAGAGATCGAAGAATCCTGAGCTCTTGAGCAAAAACGCGAGTGAGAGAAAGTTGGTTCGAGTTTTTTCGGGAGAGAGAAGATGCTGGGAGAAAGAGATGATGTAGTGGGGCAAGGAGGGGCCCACACCACATGGTGGCGCGCCCACCTTGCTGGCCGCGCCGGCCTGTGGTGTGGCACCCTGTGGTGCCCCACAGGTCATCCTCTGGTGCTCCCAGGTGCCTCGTCGAAAAATAGGACCAACGGTGTAATTTTCGCGAATTTTTGAAAACTTTGAAAAATGCACATTTCGGGTATTAAGTTTATTATTACCGGCCGGAAAATTTTTGAAATCTCAAATCAACTAAGAAACTTTGCAAATTAAAAATGCTACAGCAACTAAAGCAAGTGGAGGAAGAAAGAGATGTTATTTACCTCCTCTATGCATATAAAAGGTATTTGTTAACAAGGTTGATCAAGTCTTGCCACCAAATAAATTTTACATAGCATATGAAGAAATAAACCTCAAATCAATCATGTTACCTTGAATTGTATTGATATGGATCCAATCACAAGAGTTTTGATATTCTTCTTTAGGCTCATATATAGGGCAATCGATAGTTCCCACTTTGATAGTTCTCACATTAGAAATAGTATTAACTCCGCACGCTTTCTCAATCCTCTTGGGGAAATAGACGGTGTGTTCCTTATCATCAACATTGAAAGTAACCTTTCCTTTATTGCAATCAATAACAGCCCCCGCGGTGTTAAGAAAAGGTCTCCCAAGAATAATAGACATATTATCGTCTTCAGGCATTTCCAACACAACAAAATCAGTTAATATCAAGCAGTTATTAGTAACTTGAACAGGAACATCCTCACATATACCAACAGGAATAGCAGTAGATTTATCAGCCATTTGCAAAGATATATCAGTAGGTATCAACTTGTCTAAGTAAAGTCTCTTATAAAGAGAAAAAGGCATAACACTAACACCGGCGCCCAAGTCACATAGAGCAGCTTTTAACATAATTATTCTTAATAGAACAAGGAATAGTAGGTATACCGGGTCGCCCAACTTCTTTGGAACTTTGCCATTGAAAGAGTAATTAGCAAGCATAGTGGAAATTTCCTCATTGGGGATTTTCCTTTTGTTAGTAACAATATCTTTCATATACTTTGAATAAGGAGGCAATTTAATAGCATCAGTCAAAGGGATTTGCAAGAATAAAGGTTTCATCCAATCACAAAATTTATTATAGTGTTCCTCTTCCTTTGATTTTAATTTCTTAGCAGGAAAAGGCATTGGCTTTTGCACCCAAGGTTCTCTTTCATTACCATGTTTCTCAGCAATAAAATATTCTTTAGTATACTTTTTATTTTTAGCATGCTTTTCAGGTTCTTTTTCAACCTCTTCTTTATCAGGAGTATCATTCTTATCATTATCTTTATCATGTTCATTACCACTTTCAGTTTCAGAGATCAGAAATAGAAATACTATTAGGATCATTAGCAGGTTCGAGAGGATTCTACAACATTTTTATGTTTCTTCTTCTTTTTCTTAGATGGAGCTCTAGGTTCAATGCGTTGAGAATCTTGTTCAATTCTTTTGGGATGCCCTTCGGGATATAGAGGATCCTGGGTAGAGACACCACCTCTAGTTGTTACTTCATAAGCATGTTTTTCTTTAGAATTATTTCCTAGCAAGTCATTTTGCACTTTAGTGAGTTGATCAATTTGAGTTTGAACCATATGAAAATGTTTAACAAGCATCTTAACATCATTGGAGGTTCTCTCCACAATATCATGCAATTCACTAACATCATTGGAGGTTCTCTCCACAATATCATGCAAGAAAATAGCAAGCAATTCTTTTGGACTTTTAATAGAACTAGGTGGCAAACTATTATACCAAGTTTTAGCGTCATCCTTTAATGAGAATGGAAAGATTTTAGCAACAAAGTAAGTACGCTTCTTAACATTATCAGAAAACAAGCTACTCAAAGTAGATAACTCAGTCATGTGTTCAACAAGCACTTTCTTTTTCAGTACCACAAAAAGGTGTTTTCTCAACAATAGCTATATGAGATAGATCAAGAGAAAAATCATAATCTTTATCCCTAATTTTTATAGGAGATGTGGCAAATTTAGGATCGGGAGACAGTTTATATCTAACGAGTATGTTCTGCAAGCAACTTTTTAATTTTTCTTGCATCAGTAGTAGCATGGCATTTTTCAATAAAATCATCATCAAGTTCCACATAATCTTCATCAAGATCATCACTAGAGTATTCAAGTTCAGGTGAATTAATAGGTGTAGTAGCATCAGGAGTTTCAGTATTTTCGATTTGTCTAGACCTAGCAATTTTAGCATCTAGAAAAGTTCCCAATGAACCACTATCATCAAGCACAGCAGAAATATTATCAATATTATGAGAGTTTTCAGATTCAGCAGAAGTACCGAGCATTTGAAGCATGTGGCGGTGAAACAAGTTTATCAATCACAGATGGTGAATCAAGAGCAACGGAGGTACTCAGAGTTGTACCTTTTCTTGTAGTGGATGGTAATATGGCGACCTTAGTATCGCGAGGTTTACCCATGATGGAGAATTTGCAGCGAACAATATCAATCCAAGTGAACTTCCAAATAAAGCTATGCTCCCCGGCAACGGCGCCGAGAAAATAGTCTTGATGACCCACAAGTATAGGGGATCGCAACGGTCTTCGAGGGAAGTATTACCCAATTTATTGATTCGACACAAGGGGAGACAAAGAATACTTGAAAGCCTTAACGGCGGAGTTGTCAATTCAGCTGCACTGGAAACGGACTTGCTCGCAAGAGTTTATTAGTAGTAACAGTTTTATAGCGATAGCAGTAGTGAAATAACAGCAGCGAGTAACAAAGACAGCGAGTAGTGATTATAGTAAACGAGCAGGATTAAAATATCGTAGGCACGGGGACGGATGACGGGCGTTGCATGGATGAGAGAAACTCATGTAACAATCATAGCAGGGGCATTTGCGGATAATAATAAAGCGGTATCCAAGTACTAATCAATCAATAGGCATGTGTTCCAATTATAGTCGTACGTGCTCGCAATGAGAAACTTGCACAACATCTTTTGTCCTACCAGCCGGTGGCAGCCAGGGCCTCAAGGGAAACTACTGGATATTAAGGTACTCCTTTTAATAGAGTACCGGAGCAAAGCATTAACACTCCGTGAACACATGTGATCCTCACATCGCTACCATTCCCTCCGGTTGTCCCGATTTCGTCACTTCGGGGCCATTGGTTCCGGACAGCGACATGTGTATACAACTTGCAGGTAAGATCATAAACAACGAATATCTTCATGAATCAATAACATGTTCAGATCTGAGATCATGGCACTCGGGCCCTAGTGACAAGCATTAAGCATAACAAGTTGCAACAATATCATAAAAGTACCATCTACGGACACTAGGCACTATGCCCTAACAATCTTATGCTATTACATGACCAATCTCATCCAATCCCTACCATCCCCTTCGGCCTACAGCGGGGGAATTACTCACACATGGATGGGGGAAACATTGCTGGTTGATGGAGAGGCGTTGGCGGTGATGGCGGTGATGATCTCCTCCAATTCCCCGTCCCGGCGGAGTGCCAGAACGGAGACTTCTAGCTCCCGCGACGGATTTTCGCGATGTGGCGGCGTTCTGGAGGGTTTCTGGCGACTTCCACTTCTCCCCGTGCGTTTTTAGGTCGAGGCGAATAAGTAGTCCGAAGGGGGGCGTCGGAGGCCAGCCGAGGGGGCCACACCACATGGTCGCGCGGCCCCCACGGGCCGCGCCGCCATGTGGTGTGGGGCCCTCGGGCCTCCACTTCAATTGTCCTTCCGGCTCCGTCATTATTCCGGGAAAATAGGCCCTTTCGTCAAAATCCCGAGGTTTTTCCCGAAAGTTGGATTTCTGCACAAAAACGAGACACCAGAACAGTTCTGCTGAAAACAGCGTTAGTCCGTGTTAGTTGCATCCAAAATACACAAATTAGAGGCAAAACAATAGCAAAAGTGTTCGGGAAAGTAGATACGTTTTGGACGTATCAATGATCATTATTGTATTGTGGCAACCGGCAGGAGCCTTATGGTTGTCTTTATATTTCATGTTGAGGTATTATTTCAAAGTATTTGTAATAGTTGCTACACACGGTGAACAACCATGAAGACGGCGCCATGGACCTTGACGCTACGCCGACGATGATGGAGATCATGCCCGTTGATGATGGAGATCAAGTCCGTGCTTTGGAGATGAAGATCAAAGGCACAAAGACTAAAGGGCCATATCATATCACATATGAATTGCATGTGATGTTAATCCTTTATGCATCTTATTTTGCTTAGAACGCGACAGTAGCATTATAAGATGATCCCTCACATTAATATCAAGATAATAAAGTGTTCTCCCCTCGTATGCACCGTTGCTACAGTTCGTCGTTTCGAAGCATCTCGTGATGATCGGATGTGATAGACTCTACGTTCACATACAACGGGTGTAAGCCATGTTTGCTCACGCGGAATACTTGGGTTTGCTTGACGAGCCTAGCATGTATAGACATGGCCTCGGGACAACGGAAACCGAAAGGTTGAACACGAGTCATATGGATGATATGATCAACATGTTGATGTTCACCATTGAAGCTACATCATCTCACGTGATGATCGGTTTTGGTGTAGTGGATGTGGATCGTGTGCCACTTAACAACTATGAGGGATGTTGTATTAAATGGGAGTTCATTAGTAATTAGATTAAAACTTGAACTAATTATCATGAACATAGTCTGAGTAATATTTTGAATTAATTTTGTAGTATTGGCATCCGGTTTCTACCATGCGCTAGTCTTGTAATTGAGATAGAAATACTGTTAAGTCTGAGAAGAAACTTTACGGACTGGTACCGTATTGTTAAAAAATCAAGAAATGATTAAGTCCTATTGCAAACTTTTAGTAAACCTCACATTGTTGATTCAAAGAGCTATGGTTTTAATTAGTACCTAGAATCATCTTGTCTCCGTAAAACTTGAAGTTCAAATCTGTTTGAAAAGTAAGGAGCTGAAAATTTTGTTTTCAGAAATAAGCGAGGTATGAGATATATGTGATATCTAAGACCTTGTTGCAAGATGATAGAATATAATTTGGTGAGACTACATAAACTCATAAGTTTTATGGGAATGTATGAAGGTTGAAGACGTCAGGCGTCCCAATCCTCCAACTATTGGGGCACTAACGATATTCGCATATCCATGAAGTGATCGTCCTTAGTATGCACCGTTGCTAAGACTCGTCGTTTCGAAGCATCACATGATGATCGGGTGTTATAGATTCTACGTGTGCATACAACGGGTGCAAGCCAGATTTGCACATGCCAATACTGAGGTTAAACTTTACGAGCCTAGCATGTACAGACATGGTCTCGGAAAGTCGTCATGATATAATGGATAAAACTATGAGTGAAATTGTTCATCATATTACAAATTTACTAATAGTGAAATCTAGAACACTTGTCATATGATGATCAACTTCAAAGTAAGAACCTCAAGGTTATTGGTATTTGACCAACAAACCTAGAAGTTATTGATTTTGAAGTATTTTTCTGAATAATGAGGAAAGCTAAAAGAGAAACTACAAAAGATTATTGGCAGAAAGAAAGAAAAGACTAGAAAGTCTAGCTCAGGTATATATAGTTGATATACATGTTATGAGTGTATTCCGAGTTTTGTCACACAATGAAATTCTTGGGTATTGGTTGGTATGAAGTGTCATACAAAACAACGCAATACAAGAATACAATGGCCTAAGTGACTGACAAGGAATATGATAGGAATGCACGTCTGGAACAAAAAGAAAGTGTTATTATGTTCATCGTTGGCATTCTATCTAGCCCTTAGAATTTATAATAAAGAACTTAATAATTGTTATTTTGCTCTGGTCAAATGAAAACAATGAGTTGTTAAAATTATGACATTACTCCATGTACGATGGATAAGTTATTATAAATCTTAATGGTGAAACACACATACATAATACTGGCGCTAAAATGCCATAAGGAAAATGATTTGAATTCCACTTGTTTGTGGAACCGCCATTTAGGTCATGTTATAAAGGAACACATGAAGGAACTCCATGCAAATGGATTTTTGGAGTCATTTGATTTTTAAATCGTTTGGCGCTTGCAAATCTTTTCTAAAGAGAATGACTAAAATACCGTTCATGGGCCAAGAGTTGAACGGTCAACTAACTTAGTGGAAAAATACTTGATGATGTATGTGGTTCACTGGGCATAGTTGTGTGCGGGAGATTCTTTTACTTCATGAAAACTTCCAACAATGAATTGAGTATATATTTGTGGATATATTCGATAAGGAAGAAGTTTGAAACATTTGAATGGATTCAAATAAATTTCAGCATGAAGTGTAAATCATCGTAATAGAAAAGTTAAATATCTATGATTGGATCATGGTGGAAATATTTGAATTACGAGTTTTAGCGAACATCTAAGAGAGTTATGAAATTGGTCTACAACTCACGTGTCATGGAGTATCATAGTGATGATGGAGTATCCGAGAGAAGTATCCAAACCTTGTTGGATTAATGATGAGATAAAATAAAATGAAGCCATTATATTTTTGTGGATTATGCTTTAGAGACTACCGCTTTTACACTAAATAGAGCATCATCATGATCCATTGAAATGACACCATACGAGTTGTGGCATGGGTATAAACCCTAATAGTCCTTTCTTTAAATTTTGGTCTAAGAGTTTACAACCAAAATAGGATGAATGTCTTTGTTGGTTATCCCAAAGAATTGATTGGGAATTCTTTCCACTATGGAGACAAAGACAAAAGTGTTTGTCAATGTTTCTTACTTATTTTCAAGAAATTGTTTCTAGCGAAGTATTTTGAGTGGGAGGACAATAGAACTTGATAAAGTTTATGAACCTGAGCATATTGATCAGAGTAGCGCAGCATCGGAATTGGTTCCGGAAGCGGCCACGACGATCATGGCTCCCATGTCTACAAAATGTTATAGTCATGGAGATCGAAGTACTTATTGAACCTTGTAGATATGGTTTACTTTGTGATCAAATAAATGATTTGTGAACAAAGGATTGATTTTGAACAATGATAAACCAACTACAAACAAAATAGTTATGATGGGCCCTGACTCCGTTAAAATGGCTATGCGCCATGAAATCCAAGATAGATGAATACTTTTTGAAAGTAAATGGATCTATAAAATTGATGGACTTGGATGAAATATCCTTGAAGAAGCTTGACTTGTTGAAAAGTTGTTTACGACGAAGTTCAAAGAATTGACTACAATAAGATTAGATCTTCCGTAGCAATGCTTATAGTCTATATGGATTATTCTAGTAATCGCTACATATTTCTTTTATGAGATATGCTAGTAGGATGGCAAAATACATTACTTAACAGAAGTGTGTATTAAAGGTGTATACAAGATACAACCAAGAGTTTTGCTAGTCCGTGGAATACTAGATAGGTATACGAACTTCAATTGGATGAAGTGAGTATTGCGGAGTTGGAATCTTCACCTGATAAAATAGTCAAAGAGTTTTTGGTTTCATCAGAAACGATGAAGATGCTTGCATTTGCAAGAAATTAAGTGGGAGCGCTGAGACATATTTATAATACTTTATGTAGGTGACATATAGTTGGTTATGAATAATGTAATTATATACTTGATTAAAAGGTTTCATTGAGAATTAACTTCAATGAAAGGATATGGACTGAAACATATTTAGTTTCAAGATCTATGAAGATAGATTGAAACACATAATAAGTTTAAGTCAAAGTACATAGAATGGATATTGAAGTAGTTCAAATATAAGAGATATTAAGAAAATGTTCTTGTCATGTGAAGGTTTAACAATTCTTGAGTGTATCTGACACTCAATGAGTAAAAACACATGAGTGATTGTAGATCACAAATAAAGATGTACACAATCAGATGTCCTGTGCTCTAAAGTGTTATGAGCATGTACCAGAATGATTCATGTGATGATCATTGGACGACAGTAAGAATATCCTTGAGTACTTTAGAAGAACCAAGGATATATATATAGTTTTGTATGGAGAAATGACAAACAAATCACTGTAAGGTGTTGCACCGATATTTGTTTTGTCACATATAAAAATATAAATTTCATCTCAAAATTAGGCTAAGTGTTGTTTAAAAGGTAGCACAATAAGCTAGAAGTAGTCTATGCTAGATTTAGATGAGTTCTAAATATTGTGACGGATTCTACAAACGAAGGCAGAGTATATCATTGTTTTGACAATGACTGAGGATGTTTAAGTCGAAGAGTTCTTTGAGAACTTGGTGTAGTTTCGATAGTGTCAGAACTTTGAAGCTATATTGTGAATGACAATATTAGTGACATATTTCAGACCGCGGAATTAAGGTTCCACCAGAAGACTGAACATATATGAATAATGCCGACTCATTTAGAAAATGAGTGATGCGTTGAGACGCAAATGAATTGCAAAATACATACGTTTCTGAGTGTGTCAGATCCGTTGACTAAAACCTCTCCCGTGAGCAAAACATGATAAAGCACCGGAAGGCCAAGGTGTTATATCTTTACAAATGTAAACTAGATTATTGACTCTAGTGCAAGTGGGAGACTGTTGGAGATATGCCCAAGAGGCAATAATAAAATGGTTATTATAATATATCTTTGTGTTTATGATAATGTTTGCATATCATGCTATAATTGTATTAACCGAAACATTGATACATGTGTGTTATGTAAACAACAAGGAGTCCCTAGTAAGCCTCTTGTATAACTAGCTTGTTGATTAATAGATGATCATGGTTTCGTGATCATGAACATTGGATGTTACTAGCAAAAGTACCCGTGCGTTGCACCGGGATGAAATATTCTAACGCTCTAGCAATCATCTGTGTTTGACACTATTCCTTTATGTCACCATCATCAACAGTGTTACGTTTTCTCCTATTCATGACGAACGTAAGGATTATACCTAATACCAACGGCTAACTCCGAGTATGATGAGAACAACTTTTTTTATTAAAAAACTAAGCATTTCGTCCTCAGATTGTTCGAGAAATTATTCGGAAAGAAGTCCAAAACCGCAATAACCGATGAAGCATGATTGTTTCATTGGCGGAAAGCTTAGAGAAGCTATTGAAAATTTACCTCCTTATCCATACAAACAGTTGAAAATAGTTTCCCTGTGGCCTGCCATCTCTTGTTCTGCTCCTTCTACTCCCTCACTTTTCTGTATAAAACAAATACAAACACAGTCTGACTACGAGCAAATAAACTGCGAGATACCGAAAAACTTCGGCATGAAAAGGGAGAGAAAAATGCAGCATGAAAATAGGGAGAAAAACGCTGTGAAACTGACACCACTTACAGGCGTACTGCATGTAATAGAATGCATTTCTCTGTTTTACTAATTTGATGACAGATAGTTATCTCTTCTTTTTAAGACCATTGCGAGGAGGAAATCTGAAGCCATGTTTCTCGATATATCTGCGGAAGATTGTAGTTCTTTTTCCTGCGGTACCTCGTTGTTACATTTGTACATAAGAAAGAAAAAGAAAAAAGCTTGTGCAAGAAAGTCTAGTACGTATCACAAGAATGATCCTGAGATATCGCACTTTCTTTGAGCGTCGGAAAACTTGTAGTTGATGTTGTTCTTCCACAGAATGTATGCCTTAGTCCATCCCAATTTACATTCTCATGCATACATGCTTTCTAAAATTACATGGACAGAGTTAGAGATAAAGTTGAATTGTATGAGTAAAAAAATAACCTGGTTCCTAATGGTTCGGGAGCTTTAGGCAAAGAACACGAACAATGTCAGATTGGGTGAAAAGCCCAGCCTCCAGTCGTTGTATTTCATTGGATCGGCAGCCTCGATAGTTACCATCAGTGTAGGAATTATAAAGTGTGGCTTGCAACATTTATACTACATTATTTATTCCCTGGAATTTCTGAGTTGAATATTACCATTGCATTTGAATATCGCTTGCTGTACTTAAATGGAATATGTTTAAGGAAGCCATTTACTGGTATACTGGAACACAGTATATTATTTATACTGGAATTATACTATGTATAAATCCCGGGCACAGTATTATCAGGAAAGCCAGGTTGTTCATATGTTGACTATATGAATTGATTAAAGCCTGTGAATTTGAGTGTTTGTTTCAAATTCAACATGTGACTCACACACGTGTGCTTATGGGACATTGCAGATTAAGGCTCCTAGATGGGTAACGATGATCGTGGTTGGTTTGTTAGCCTGGAGTTTTTATTTAAACAGATATATCTGGAATACTTATCTGCGGAATTACGGTTTAAATAAAACCGGAATTAGCACTATATAAAGGTCCCTAACCCCTAGCCTCAAATTGATCATTGTGAGCGGCACCACGGAAAAGGATCGAGGAATAGGGGTTAGACCGTTTTCGTGCTAAGATCCGACATTGGTATCAGAGCCAAATTAGGGTACGCACGTTCTAATCCTTGAGCCATTATCGATCTGGAGATTGGAAAGCCTTACAGTTTACGGGAATCCGCTGCGAACTCTGCCCAAAACCAATCTGGAAGAGAGGAACGTACCTGACCAAGCACGCTCCAGATCAATCTAATAGAGAAGTCGTTGCTGCTCCTGGAAACAAAATTCGATCTTTTCCCCAACTCCACGCACAGGACCACGATCTACCATACCCAGCGCCACCCGCCGCCGCCCGCCTACCGCCGCCAACTCTGCACCGTCTTGCCCGGCCCCGTGGTCTACCTCGACCGCCGCCTCGTCAAGGACGCTCGCCGACGTCGCCTCGGTCTGCACCACTTCGCCCCGCCCCGGTGCGCCGCCTCGCTGACCTTCCGATCTCGCTGGGAACGCCACCTCCTCAAGCTCGTCGTCGTCGAGTTGTCTGCATCGTCCAATATCCACCAACACCAACCTGTACGTTGCTCTGCTCCTCTCCATCGGTAGTGCACGGAAGTTGTTCGACAGAACGCCCACAAGGAAGAAGCGCATCAAACTTTTTGTAAGCACCTCTGTCCTCAATGGCCTCCAATGCTGTGTTTGCTGAGCTCATGCGTGCGTACAAGCTGGATGGAAATAACTTCACCGTTTGGAGGAGGAAGTTGCTGTATTTGCTTACTTCTGAGAACATTGACTATATTGTTGAGATGGCTGAACCAAACCATCCAGCTGAGGATGCTACAGCTGAGGAGAAGCAGGAATATGAGGATGAACTGAAGCAATACAAGAAGGATAACAAGACTGCCAGAGTTTTCATGCTTGGTTCAATGGCAGATTCTTTGGCTGCAGAGTATGAGTCTGAAGATACAGCTTATGGCATTATGCAGAGGCCGGAACAAGATTTTGGGGAAGTTTCTCCGATGAAAGTGTTGGGCCTAGTAAACATGTTCATAAACTCAAAGATGGGTGATAAATCTGTCAATGAACACTTGAACAAGCTTGTTGTCTTGGCTGAAGAACTAAAATCAGCTGGCTATCCGTTTCAGGAGGAAGTCCAAGTAATGGTGGTCCTTAACTCTTTGCCACCATCTTGGGAACAATTTAAAATTTCTTTTTGCCATTCTGAGCGTACAGTCAACATGAGGAACTTAAGGCAGCACTTGTTGATGGAGGAAGACAGAAAGAAGAACCAAGGGAAAGAAAGGGTCTCTCATCATGCGGAACTACACCTTGGTGAGCATAAAAGTAACAACAATAAGAGGAACTGGAATAAAAGAAAGTCAGATCATGATTTGAGGGACAAAATTAACTTCAAGCGTGATCAGAGAAACCATAGAGATGACAGAAGGGACAAGGGACAGCGCAACAATTACAACAACTACAACTCTTACCAGAAGCTTGACAAGAACAATTATAAGTGTCATAATTGTGGTGAATCTGGACACTTCAGATCTGAATGCTCAAAGAGGAGGAAACCAAATTGACAATCGGAACAAGACTGATAAGGAGGACAGCCGCAAGGGGAACCACTCCCCTGAAGGTATACCAAATGTCTTTGTTTGCACTGAATCTTTATTTACTACTACTTTTCAGAATAGTTGGGTTGTAGATTCTGGTTCTACTGCGCACATTGCTAGGAAGTATAGTTCTTTTACTAAGATCAGAACAATTCCTAAAGGAACTAGACATGTCTACTTAGGAACCAATGCTAAGGCAGGCATACTTGGAATTGGAAACTATACAATAGAACTCCCTAATGGAGGAAAACTAGTACTGGAAAATGCATTGTATGCACGCAATATGAGAAGGAATCTAATATCAGTATCAAAATTAGAAATTGTTGGATATAAAGTTCTTTTTGGAGACCGTAAAGTCAAAATTCTGTTAAATGGGAATCTGGTACATTATGGCGATAGACATGATGGTCTTTATTTTTTGAATGATATCATGGAAGATGATTGCATGGTAGGTGAAGACAACTCAATTGTGAGGAATATAAATGGAGACAACAATTGTTCTGAGTCATACCTTTGGCATTTGCGTCTCGGACATATATCTAAAAATAGAATTAAGAGGCTTATAAGTTCTGGAATTTTGAACTTTAAGTGGGAGGATTATGGCGTATGTGAAGCTTGTATAATGGGGAAAATGACTAGGTCACCTTTTCCCAAAGCCAACAGATCAATAGAACCTCTAGCCATTGTTCACTCGGACATATGTGGTGAATTTTCCACACCCACTTTGGGAGGGCAGAGAGTTTACTTCATTACATTCATAGATGATTACTCCAGATTTGGGTATGTGTACCTTCTTAAGCATAAATCAGATGGTTTTGAAGCTTTCAAAGAATACAAAGCGGAGGTGGAAAATCAATTAAATAGGAAAATCAAGATCCTAAGAACTGATCGTGGAGGTGAATACACATCAGGAATACTAGACGATTTTTGTAAAGAACATGGCATTGTCCATCACTATACCTTACCCTATACACCACAACAAAATGGAGTGGCGGAAAGAAGGAATAGGACTTTAATGGACATGGTTAGGTCGATGATGGCATATTCTGATTTACCTCTATCTTTTTGGGGAGAAGCTTTACATACAGCCGTTTATTTTTTGAACCACTCTCCATCCAAGGCAGCTGTCACACCTTATGAATTGTGGAAGGATAGGAAACCCTCTTTGCTCCATTTAGCAGTTTGGGGCTGCAATGCTCAAATAAGAGTACCAAGTCAGTTGCGCAGTAAGCTACAGCCAAAGAGCACCCCTGGAATATTTATTGGCTATGCGAAGGGATCAAAAGGCTATCGTTTTTATGATCCAGAAAATAAGAAATTAATTGAGAGTGGAGATGCTATTTTCCTAGATCAAGATACACCCCGCCGTGCTAAACATGCTAGGGTGGAAATGCTTGTGCGGCAAACAGAAAATTATGAGATGCATGAAACTGATAATGCAAATCAGGAAAATAATGATTTAGGCCAAAACTCTACCACAACTAGCATGCCTAGGAGAAGTGGGAGGAATACACAGGCACCATCTTATTTGGATGAATACTATGTTTTCTTGGGGGAGGTATACTCTAAAGTTCATACATTAGAGGAAGAACCAAAATCATTCAAATCTGCATTAGCTAGTCCAGAATCTACTCTCGGATGGAAGCCATGCATGAGGAATTAAACTCTATGAGGAAGAATAATGTTTGGACACTTGTTGATTTGCCCAAACATCGGAAACCAATAGGATCTAAATGGATATTTAAACGGAAACTAAATGCATCCGGAAATATAGATAAATATAAAGCTAGACTTGTAGCTAAAGGATACACACAAAAGGAAGGAATTGACTTTGTGGAAACCTTCTCCCTGTGGCAAAATTTACATCTATACGGATCATAAGTGCACTGACCGCATATTATGATTTGGAACTACACCAGATGGATGTAAAGACTGCATTTTTGAATGGTAATTTAGAAGAAGAAATATACATGAGTCAACCAGATGGATTCGTGGAAAAGGGGAATGAAGGGAAAGTTTGTAAACTGAATAGATCAATTTATGGCCTTAAACAAGCCTCACGGCAGTGGTATATTCTTTTTGATAATGCTATCACGTCTTATGGTTTTTCCATGACGGAAGGAGATCATTGCATTTACTTCAAAATAGTGGGAGACATATTTGTTTTGTTATCTCTCTATGTTGATGATATTCTTATTGCTTCTAATAATAAATCAATGCTGCTGGAAGTTAAAAGTTGGTTGTCTAATAATTTTGACATGAAGGATATGGGAAACGCTTCCTATGTTTTGGGAGTGGAAATACATAGAGATAGAAGGAATAGAACTTTAGGATTGTCTCAAAAGGCATATCTTAATACTGTACTGAAAAGGTTCTCTATGGACAAATGCAAGCATGCTCATGTACCTATAATAAAGGGAACTAAACTCAGCGAGGAAATGTGTGCTAAAACTCCAGAGGAAAAGAAATTTATGAGCGATATTCCTTATTCATCTGCTTTGGGTTCTTTAATGTATGCAATGCTATTTACAAGGCCTGATCTGTGCCATGCCGTGGGTTTATTGAGTAGATACCAATCTAATCCGGGAGAATTACATTGGAAGCAAATCCTAAATACTTTACGCTATGTGAAGGGAACTGTGGACTATCACTTATGCTTTAATGGGCACAATCTATAACTACAGGGCTTTACTGATGCTGATTGGCAAGGGGATCTGGACGAACGGAGATCTACTTCTGGTTATATATTCAAGCTAGGAGGAGGTGCAATATCATGGAGGAGCAAGAAGCAAGATTCTGTAGCGGTTTCTTCGATGGAGGCTGAGTACATTGCTGCATCAGAAGCTGTCAAGGAAGGCGTCTGGCTGAAGGAGTTTCTTGCCTCTCTCAAGGTGGTGCCGAGTGCATCAAATCCTGTTACAATTTTCTGTGATAATCAGGCGGCGATCAAGGTTTCAAAAGATCCCAAGTTTCATAGTAAAACCAAACACATTGAGGGAAGGTATCATTTTATTCGTGATATTATCAATAGATTAAAGACAATTCGTTTAGAGTATTTGCCTAGTCTGGACATGGTTGCCGATCCACTGACTAAGCCACTTAGTCACGAAAGCTTTTGTAAACATGTGTCAAACATGGGTCTTCGGTTATGGTCTTAAATGTTTTAGCCAAGTGGGAGATGTAGGAATTATAAAGTGTGGCTTGCAACATTTATACTACATTATTTATTCCCTGGAATTTCTGAGTTGAATATTACCATTGCATTTGAATATCGCTTGCTGTACTTAAATGGAATATGTTTAAGGAAGCCATTTACTTGGTATACTGGAACACGAGTATATTATTTATACTGGAATTATACTATGTATAAAGCCCGGGCACAGTATTATCAGGAAAGCCAGGTTGTTCATATGTTGACTATATGAATTGATTAAAGCCTGTGAATTTGAGTGTTTGTTTCAAATTCAACATGTGACTCACACATGTGTGCTTATGGGACATTGCAGATTAAGGCTCCTAGATGGGTAACGATGATCGTGGTTGGTTTGTTAGCCTGGAGTCTTTATTTAAACAGATATATCTGGAATACTTATCTGCGGAATTACGGTTTAAATAAAACCGGAATTAGCACTATATAAAGGTCCCTAACCCCTAGCCTCAAATTGATCATTGTGAGCGGCACCACGGAAAAGGATCGAGGAATAGGGGTTAGACCGTTTTCGTGCTAAGATCCGACAATCAGTACTCCTCCCCTGCTGCAGAACCATATGCGATTCATCTGTCTAAGGTACCCAAAGTTTGTGCCGTTAGTACTTCTCCTCTATTGAACCATATTACGCTATGTATCCATCTAAGGTACCAAAAATTGATTCCAGAATATACGGAACTTCTGCAGCCTTGCGTCAACACACCAACAGCCATGAGGAAGGTAGATTGGGTCATTGCGAATTGTCGCCTAAATCGACGTTGACTGAAGGCAACACAGGGCTAGTGCAGGGTCGTATGTTCCCTTGGATCATTTTTTTATAGGGGTCCCTTGGATCATTCAGATATAGACGGTGAGGCTCCCCACGTGGCATCCTCTCAGAAATTGCAGTTCTGTGTCGCCGATCGCTGAACCTGGTGCGGAAGATCGAATACGGGGGAGCAAGCACTGCCGCCCGCCATAACCAACCTCCGCCGTCTGCTTCCCCTTCCGCGAGACCAGTAGGGCGTGTAGGGAGTAGGTGGTGGACGGACAGAATAGGCCGGTGGAGGGCTGGAGGTGACAACGGTGGCGCTAAAACGCACACGTTCTTGCAGGATAAGAAGATGGGCCAGGAAGTGCGGACATGGCTGAAGCTCCTATCATGGAGTGGCTGCAGGGCGCGGAGCACGACCACGTAGCCAGGCAGCTTGACGGGCTGTTCCAGGCGAAAGGGGATTCAGGTCAGGCTGCGGCCACGCGTGAGGGGGAGCAGGGGAAGCAGGCGACGACCGCGCGCGAAGCAGAGCAGCGGAAGAAGGCGGCGGCCGTGCGCTGGAGGTAGGTGGCCAGGGCGGTGCAGTGCCTCCAATGGCATCAGGCGCGCAACGGGGCGCATTGAGTCGGATGGATCTCGCGGTGGCGGCCACGAGACTCGGTCGGTGGGAGGAGAAACTTGGCCAGCCACGAGAAGAAACCAGGACGGTGATGCGTGTAGTTGACACGTCCGTTGGGAACCCCAAGAGGAAGGTGTGATGCGCACAGCGGCAAGTTTCCCTCAGTAAGAAACCAAGGTTTAATCGAACCAGTAGGAGTCAAGAAGCACGTTGAAAGTTGATGGCGGCGGGATGTAGTGCGGCACAACACCAGAGATTCCGGCGCCAACGTGGAACCTGCACAACACAACCAAAGTACTTTGCCCCCAACGAAACAGTGAGGTTGTCAATCTCACCGGCTTGCTGTAACAAAGGATTAACCGTATTGTGTGGAAGATGATTGTTTGCAGAGAAAACAGTAAAAAACAAGTATTGCAGCAGATTTGTATTTCAGTATAAAAGAATGGACCGGGGTCCACAGTTCACTAGAGGTGTCTCTCCCATAAGATAAAAGCATGTTGGGTGAACAAATTACAGTCGGGCAATTGACAAATAGAGAGGGCATAACAATGCACATACATGACATGATAAGTATAGTGAGATTTAATTGGGCATTACGACAAAGTACATAGACCGCCATCCAATCGCATCTATGCCTAAAAAGTCCACCTTCAGGTTATCATCCGAACCCCCTCGAGTATTAAGTTGCAAAGCAACAGACAATTGCATTAAGTATGGTGCGTAATGTAATCAACAACTACATCCTCGGACATAGCGCCAATGTTTTATCCCTAGTGGCAACAGCACAACACAACCTTAGAACTTCCCAGGTGTCAATGCAGGCATGAACCCACTATCGAGCATAAATACTCCCTCTTGGAGTTAAAAGCAAAAACTTGGCCGAGCCTCTACTAGTAACGGAGAGCATGCAAGATCATAAACAACACATATGTAATAACTTGATAATTAACATGACATGGTATTCTCTATCCATCGGATCCCGACAAACACAACATATAGAATTACAGATAGATGATCTTGATCATGTTAGGCAGCTCACAAGATCCAACAATGAAGCACAATGAGGAGAAGACAACCATCTAGCTACTGCTATGGACCCATAGTCCAGGGGTGAACTACTCACTCATCACTCCGGAGGCGACCATGGCGGTGTAGAGTCCTCCGGGAGATGAATCCCCTCTCCGGCAGGGTGCCGGAGGAGATCTCCAGAATCCCCCGAGATGGGATCGGCGGCGGCGGCGTCTCAGTAAGGTTTTCCGTATCGTGGTTTTCCGCCTCAGGGGTTTCGCGACGGAGGCTTTAAGTAGGCGGAAGGGAAGAGTCGGGGGCCTGACGAGGGGCCCACACCATAGGGCGGCGCGGGCCCCCCCTTGGCCGCGCCGCCTTGTGGTGTCGCCACCTCGTGGCCCCACTTCGTATGTTCTTCGGTCTTCTGGAAGCTCCGTGGAAAAATAGGCCCCCGGGTCTTCGTTTCGTCCAATTCCGAGAATATTTCGTTACTAGGATTTCTGAAACCAAAAACAGCAGAAAACAGGAACCGACACTTCGGCATCTTGTTAATAGGTTAGTTCCGTAAAATGCACGAATATGACATAAAGTGTGCATAAAACATGTAGGTATCATCAATAATATGGCATAGAACATAAGAAATTATCGATTCGTCGGAGACGTATCAAGCATCCCCAAGCTTAGTTCTGCTCGTCCCGAGCGGTAAAACGATAACAAAGATAATTTCGAAGTGATATGCCATCATAACTTTGATCATACTATTTGTAAACATATGTAGTGAATGCAGCGATCAAAACAATGGTAATGACATGAGTAAACAGGTGAATCATATAGCAAAGACTTTTCATGAATAGTACTTCAAGACAAGTATTAATAAGTCTTGCATAAGAGTTAACTCATAAAGTAATAAATCAAAGTAAAGGCATTGAAGCAACACAAAGGAAGATTAAGTTTCAGCGGTTGCTTTCAACTTGTAACATGTATATCTCATGGATAATTGTCAACATAGAGTAATATAACAAGTACAATATGCAAGTATGTAGGAATCAATGCACAGTTCACACAAGTGTTTGCTTCTTGAGGTGGAGAGAGATAGGTGAACTGACTCAACATAAGTAAAGAGAATGGTCCTTCAAAGAGGAAAGCATCGATTGCTATATTTGTGCTAGAGCTTTTATTTTGAAAACATGAAACAATTTTGTCAACGGTAGTAATAAAACATATGAGTTATGTACATTATATCTTACAAGTTGCAAGTCTCATGCATAGTATACTAATAGTGCCCGCACCTTGTCCTAATTAACTTGGACTACCGGATCTTTGCAATGCACATGTTTTGACCAAGTGTCACGATGGGGTACCTCCATGCCGCCTGTACAAAGGTCTAAGGAGAAAGCTCGCATTTTGGATTTCTCGCTTTTGATTATTCTCAACTTAGAAATCCATACCGGGACAACATGGACAACGGATAATGGACTCCTCTTTAATGCATAAGCATGTGGCAACAATTATTATTCTCATATGAGATTGAGGATATATGTCCAAACCGAAACTTCCACCATGAATCATGGCTTTAGTTAGCGGCCCAAAGTTCTTCTCTAACAATATGCATGCTCCAACCATGACGGTGGTAGATCTCTCTTGCTTCCGACAAGACGGACATGCATAGCAACTCACATGATATCCAACAAAGAATAGTTGATGGCGTCCCCGAAACATGGTTATCGCTCAACAAGCAACTTAATAAGAGATAAAGTGCATAAGTACATATTCAATACCACAATAGTTTTTAAGCTATTTGTCCCATGAGCTATATATTGCAAAGGTGAATGATGGAATTTTAAAGGTAGCACTCAAGCAATTTACTTTGGAATGGCGGATAAATACCATGTAGTAGGTAGGTATGGTGGACACAAATGGCATAGTGGTTGGCTCAAGGATTTTGGATGCATGAGAAGTATTCCCTCTCGATACAAGGTTTAGGCTAGCAAGGTTATTTGAAACAAACACAAGGATGAACGGTACAGACAAAACTCACATAAAAGACATATGGTAAACATTATAAGACTCCATACCGTCTTCCTTGTTGTTCAAAACTCAATACTAGATGTTATCTAGACTCTAGAGAAACCAAATATGCAAACCAAATTAGCAAGCTCTAAGTATTTCTTCATTAATGGGTGCAAAGTATATGATGCAAGAGCTTAAACATGAGCACAACAATTGCCAAGTATCAAATTATCCAAGACATTTTAGAGTTACTACATGTAGCATTTTCCAATTCCAACCATATAACAATTTAACGAAGAAGAAACTTCGCCATGAATACTATGAGTAGAGCCTAAGGACATATTTGTCCATATGCTACAGCGGAGCGTGTCTCTCTCCCATAAAGTGAATGCTAGGATCCATTTTATTCAAACAAAACAAAAAACAAAAACAAACCGACGCTCCAAGCAAAGTACATAAGATGTGACGGAATAAAAATATAGTTTCAGGGGAGGAACCTGATAATGTTGTCGATGAAGAAGGGGATGCCTTAAGCATCCCCAAGCTTAGACGCTTGAGTCTTCTTAAAATATGCAGGGGTGAACCACCGGGGCATCCCCAAGCTTAGAGCTTTCACTCTCCTTGATCATATTGCATCATACTCCTCTCTTGATCCTTGAAAACTTCCTCCACACCAAACTCGAAACAACTCATTAGAGGGTTAGTGCATAATAAAAATTCACATGTTCAGAGGTGACACAATCATTCTTAACACTTCTGGACATTGCATAAAGCTACTGAACATTAATGGATCAAAGAAATTCATCCAACATAGCAAAAGAGGCAATGCGAAATAAAAGACAGAATCTGTCAAAACAGAACAGTCCGTAAAGATGGATTTTATTAGGCCACCAGACTTGCTCAAACGAAAATGCTCAAATTGAATGAAAGTTGCGTACATATCTGTGGATCATGCTCGTAAATTGGCTTAATTTTCTGAGCTACCTACAGGGAGATAGACCCAGATTCGTGACAGCAAAGAAATCTGGAACTGCGCAGTAATCCAAATCTAGTACTTACTTTTCTATCAAAGACTTTACTTGGCACAACAAAACATAAAACTAAGATAAGGAGAGGTTGCTACAGTAGTAAACAACTTCCAAGACACAAATATAAAATAAAGTACTGTAGTAAAAACATGGGTTGTCTCCCATAAGCGCTTTTCTTTAACGCCTTTCAGCTAGGCGCAGAAAGTGTATCTCAAGTAACATCGAAGGGTGGTGCACCTACAGAGGGGTTTGGAGTTTTCTCAACCATGCATAGTATATTAGATACATAAGTTTCAGCGTCTCCCTTTTTATTAGTCTTGGGCTTGCTACTCTCATCAAACAAATTTTCAGGAACAAGCCAAGCATAGTTATTTTCTAGTGCATCATTCATAGCTAGGAGTTTACATGGTATTGGTGCTTTGATCTCCCCACCATCATTAGCATTATTAGTGTACCTTATCCTATCCATATCCATTTTTTCAAGGAGACCAACAAAATTAGTATGAGAACCAAGCATATTAAATTTAGCAAAGACCTTTCTAGCCTCTCTTGCTAGACCACCAAATTCTCTAAGAAGGGTTTCTAAAACAAAATCTTTCTTTTCCCCCTCTTCCATATCACCAAGTGTAAGAAACATGTGTTGGATTATAGGATTGAGATTAACAAATTTAGTTTCCAACAAGCGAACTAAAGCAGCAAGCAGCAATTTCATAAGTAGGAGCAAGTTCTACCAAGTGTCTATCTTCAAAATCTTCAACGGTACTAACATGGGTGAAAAATTCTTCTATATTGTTCCTCCCAATTATAGACCCTTGTCCTACCGGTATGTTCTTTGTGGTAAAATTAAAAGGAAACATGATGAATCAAGTAAAGTAAATGCAAGTAAACTAATTTTTTTGTGTTTTTGATATAGAGTGCAAGACAGTAAGTAAAGTAAAACTAGCAACTAATTTTTTTGTATTTTGATATAATGCAGCAAACAAAGTAGTAAATAAAATAAAGCAAGACAAAAACAAAGTAAAGAGATTGAGAAGTGGAGACTCCCCTTGCAGGCGTGTCTTGATCTCACCGACAACGGCGCCGTAAATTTGCTTGATGCGTGTAGTTTACACGTCCGTTGGGAACCCCAAGAGGAAGGTGTGATGCGCACAGCGGCAAGTTTCCCTCGATAAGAAACCAAGGTTTAATCGAACCAAGTAGGAGTCAAGAAGCACGTTGAAGGTTGATGGCGGCGGGATGTAGTGCGGCGCAACACCGGAGATTCCGGCGCCAACGTGGAACCCGCACAACACAACCAAAGTACTTTGCCCCAACGAAACAGATGAGGTTGTCAATCTCACCGGCTTGCTCGTAACAAAGGATTAACCGTATTGTGTGGAAGATGATTGTTTGCAGAGAAAACAAGTAAAAACAAGTATTGCAGACAGATTTGTATTTCAGTATAAAAGAATGGACCGGGGTCCACAGTTCACTAGAGGTGTCTCTCCCATAAGATAAAAGCATGTTGGGTGAACAAATTACGATCGGGCAATTGACAAATAGAGAGGGCATAACAATGCACATACATGACATGATAAGTATAGTGAGATTTAATTGGGCATTACGACAAAGTACATAGACCGCCATCCAACTGCATCTATGCCTAAAAAGTCCACCTTCAGGGTATCATCCGAACCCCCTCCAGTATTAAGTTGCAAAGCAACAGACAATTGCATTAAGTATGGTGCGTAATGTAATCAACAACTACATCCTCGGACATAGCGCCAATGTTTTATCCCTAGTGGCAACAAGCACAACACAACCTTAGAACTTTCTGTCACTCGTCCCAGGTGTCAATGCAGGCATGAACCCACTATCGAGCATAAATACTCCCTCTTGGAGTTAAAAGCAAAAACTTGGCCGAGCCTCTACTAGTAACGGAGAGCATGCAAGATCATAAACAACACATATGTAATAACTTGATAATTAACATGACATGGTATTCTCTATCCATCGGATCCCGACAAACACAACATATAGAATTACGAGATAGATGATCTTGATCATGTTAGGCAGCTCACAAGATCCAACAATGAAGCACAATGAGGAGAAGACAACCATCTAGCTACCGCTATGGACCCATAGTCCAGGGGTGAACTACTCACTCATCACTCCGGAGGCGACCATGGCGGTGTAGAGTCCTCCCGGGAGATGAATCCCCTCTCCGGCGGGGTGCCGGAGGAGATCTCCAGAATCCCCCGAGATGGGATCGGCGGCGGCGGCGTCTCAGTAAGGTTTTCCGTATCGTGGTTTTCCGCCTCAGGGGTTTCGCGACGGAGGCTTTAAGTAGGCGGAAGGGCAGAGTCGGGGGCCTGACGTGGGGCCCACACCATAGGGCGGCACGGCCCCCCCTTGGCCGCGCCGCCTTGTGGTGTCGCCACCTCGTGGCCCCACTTCGTATGTTCTTCGGTCTTCTGGAAGCTCCATGGAAAAATAGGCCCCTGGGTCTTCGTTTCGTCCAATTCCGAGAATATTTCGTTACTAGGATTTCGAAACCAAAAACAGCAGAAACGAGAACCGGCACTTCGGCATCTTGTTAATAGGTTAGTTCCAGAAAATGCACGAATATGACATAAAGTGTGCATAAAACATGTAGGTATCATCAATAATATGGCATAGAACATAAGAAATTATCGATACGTCGGAGACGTATCAGACGGCGTGGAGTAGGAATCTGGCCGTCGGCTGTTCCCGGAGGTCGAAGGCCCTCCGGTGCCTCTTCTCGCGCGCGTGGCAAGCAGAACAGGTGGTTCTCGTGTGGTTGCGACCGTAGCGAGAGGGCAAGAGGAGGAAGGTCCAAAGACACAAACGATATAAACCGAACCGGTATCATGGCACGGCAGTATTAAGGGATTTGGTGGGAGGGCAAAACAGTCCAAACAAATATGGTTGACGAACGACCGAGGGAGAAACCCTTTTGCTTTTATTATTAGGTATAGATTAATAACAAGGTTATGTCATTAATGAATGATGTAATGGGCACACCCAACTAAGCGTAGCATAAGATCACGTCATTAAGTTCATTTGCTATAAGCTTTCGATACATAGTTACCTAGTCCTTCGACCATGAGATCATGTAAATCACTTATGTTGGAAGGGTACTTTGATTACATCAAACGCCACTGCGTAAATGGGTGGTTATAAAGGTAGGATTAAGTATTCGGAAAGTATGAGTTGAGGCATATGGATCAACAGTGGGATTTGTCCATCCCGATGACGGATAGATATACTCTGGGCCCTCTCGGTGGAATGTCGTCTAATTAGCTTGCAAGCATATGAATGGTTCATAAGAGACCACATACCACGGTACGAGTAAAGAGTACTTGTCACGAGACGAGGTTGAATGAGGTATAGAGATACCGATGATCAAACCTCGGACAAGTAAAATATCGCGTGACAAAGGGAATCGGTATCGTATGTAAATGGTTTGATCGATCACTAAGTCATCGTTGAATATGTGGGAGCCATTATGGATCTCTAGATCCCGCTATTGGTTATTGGTCGGAGAGAAGTCTCAACCATGTCTGCATAGTTCACGAACCGTATAGTGACACACTTAAGGTTTGATGTCGTTTAAGTAGATATGGAATATGGAATGGAGTTCGAAGTTTTGTTCGAAGTCTCGGATGGGATCCAGGACATCACAAGGAGGTCCGGAATGGTCCGGAGAATAAGATTCATATATAGGAAGTCACTTTCCAAGTTTGTAAATGATCCGGTGAATTTATGGAAGGTGGTTTCTAGAATTATCTGGAATAAATCACTATGGAAGGTGGAGTCCCGGTTGGACTCCACCAAACCTAACTTGCCCACCAAGTGAGAGGGTGGAGTCCATGGTGGACTCCACCTCCTTGGCCGGCCAAGCAAGGGGGGAAAGGGGAGAGTCCCAACCCAACTAGGTTTCGTCCATATGGCAGTTTTGAATTGGGGTCTTATTCGAAGACTTGGGCAAACCCTAGATGTGTTCCACCTATATAATGAGGGACAAGGGGAGTGGGCCGGCCACCCAAAGACCATGAGTTGGCCGCACCACCAAGGGGAACCCTAGCTGGCGCCCCAAGCCCCCTCTCCCCAAACCCTAGCCTCTCCTCCTCCACATAATACTCCCGCAGCGCATAGGCGAAGCCCTGCCGGAGTTTCCACCACCACCGCCACCACGCCGTCGTGCTGCCGGGATTCCGAGTAGGATCTACTACTTCCGCTGCCCGCTGGAACGGGGAGGAGGACGTCGTCTTCATCAACACCGTACGTGTGACCGAGTACGGAGGTGCTGCCCGTTTGTTTCACCGTCAAGATCTTCTACGCGCTTTTGAAAGCGGCAAGTGATCATCTTCTGCAACAACGAGATCTAGTCTCGTAGGCTTTGGAAATCTTCAAGGGTTAGTCTCGTGATCCCCTCATTGCTACCATCTTCTAGATTGCATCTTGGCTTGGTTTTCGTTCTTGCGGTAGGAAATTTTTTGTTTTCTATGCTACGAATCCCATCAAAGAAGACATCTACATTAAAGAGTAAACTAACTTTGTCGGAACTATCTATGCACACTAGTCATCCTTACCGATGCCGATGAAAAAGATCGAGGTTAGGAAGCTTAGCGGAGATGGCTGCTGCGGTGGTCGGAGACGCCGACGACGAGGTTTTTGCTGCGGTGGCTCGCCTAGGTTAAGAACACGAAGAACTCGATGTGGCGGCGCTAACTCTGGTAGACTCCGTCGCGGCGGAAGCAGGACCTCGGTGGCGGCGCACGAGTGAGAGGTGAAACGGGGGAGAATGGGATGATTAGAGTATGCGGTGAGGATATTTATAAGCGCGGGATGAGATTCGTGCTCCGCATCCTGTGGTCGGAACGCAAGCGTCGCACCGTCGGATGATGGACACGTGTCGAAAACCCTAGCAGGCAAAAATGGCTAAGGATCAAGTTACCGTTCAAATTACCCGAAAATGGCGCCAAGATTGGCGGAACCATTTGAACCTCTCAAGGTTCCGAGTAAGAATTTCAAATGACAATCCATTATCTCTGCAGGGTAGTAACCCGGAGACTCGTTGTAATGATGAGGTCGATGGATGAAGTCCCGCGGGATGAAGGATCTTTCCGGCATACATGCTGGAAAGGAAAGTTTCAAGAAGTCGGAGTTCTTCAAGTTTCCCCATGTTTCCGAGAAGTTTGTCGGACATGAAGATGGTTCGAGCAAGGCGGAAATAAGAGGTGAATCTCGGAGAACTCTGGGGGCTACTGTTGTGGGTATACTTCATGGGTGTACCATTGATACGTCTCCAACGTATCTATAATTTCTTATGTTCCATGCTTGTTTTATGACAATACCTACATGTTTTACTCACACTTTATAATGTTTTTATGCATTTTCTGGGACTAACCTATTAACAAGATGCCGCAGTGCCAGTTCCTGTTTTCTGTTGTTTTTGATTTCAGAAAAGTTAGTTTACGAATATTCTCGGAATTGGATGAAACGAAAGCCCACGGTCTTATTTTCCACAAAGTCTTCCAGAACACCGAAGAGGAGACGAAGAGGGGCCACAAGGCGGCCACCCCACATGGCGGCGCGGTGGGGCCCCTGGCCGCGCCGACCTATGGGGTGGGCCCCTCGGGCGCCCCCGACTCTGCCCCTTCGCCTATATAATCCTTCCGACGCGAAAACCCTATCACCGAGAGCCACGATACGAGAATAGTTCCAGAGACGCCGCTGCCGTCAACCCTACCTCGGGGGGTTCAGAAGATCGCCTCCGACACCCTGCCGGAGAGGGGAATCATCACCGGAGGGCTCTACAGCACCATGCCCGCCTCCGGACTGATGCGTGAGTAGTTCATCCTTGGACTATGGGTCCATAGCAGTAGCTAGATGGTTGTCTTCTCCTCTTGTGCTATCATGTTTAGATCTTGTGAGGTGCCTATCATGATCAAGATCATCTATTTGTAATGCTACATGTTGTGTTTGTTGGGATCCGATGAATATGGAATACTATGTCAAGTTGATTATTGATCTATCATATATGTGCTGTTTATGATCTTGCATGCTCTCCGTTGCTAGTAGACGCTTTGGCCAAGTTGATACTTGTAACTCCAAGAGGGAGTATTTATGCTCGATAGTGGGTTCATGTCTCCATTGAATGTGGGGGAGTGACAGCAACCCCTAAGGTTGTGGATGTGCTGTTGCCACTAGGGATAAAACATCAATGCTTTGTCAAAGGATATTTGTATTGTTTACATTACGCACAGTACTGATGTCTACGCACGCTTCTATTCCTGTAGACAGTGTTGGGCCTCCAAGAGCAGAGGTTTGTAGAACAGCAGCAAGTTTCACTTAAGTGGATCACCCAAGGTTTATCGACCTCAGGGAGGTAGAGGTCAGAGATATCCCTCTCAAGCAACCCTGCAATTAAGATACAAGAAGTCTCTTGTGTCCCCAACACACCTAATACACTTGTCGGATGTATAGGTGCACTAGTTCGACGAAGAGATATTAAAACGCAAGTGGTATAGATGGTGGTAAACGGTAATTGCGATCTGAAGTAAATATTGCAGGAAGTAAAGATGCGATAGAAACGAGTAAATAAGCGATGTTTGCGGTATTTGGAAACAAGGCCTAGGGATCCTACTTTCACTAGTGGACACTCTCAATCATTGCAATCATAATTGAATATAAATATAAGCACTTCATCATACTACTCTCTTATTAGATAAAGAACTCAAATTCATTGGGCAAGTGTGCAAAAGCACACCTCAAAGGTGTATTCCCAAGTACTAATAAACACCCCACACTGTCACCGTGAGCATTCATAGGAGGTACTAACACACCACAATTCATAAGGGAGTTACACATGGCGCACACACTGTCACAATTACACCGAGGTCACAGTAACTCCAAAGTTCACATAATAAAACACTTTAATAGCATATGACATCTAGATTGAAAAGCCTATGATCACATAGATGAACAAATAAGTACTACTCTCAAACACTCTCTTGTTGGATAACAAACACCATTCATTGTGTAGGGCTACAAGAGCTCCCTCAAGCCGGAGTAAACAAGCTCCACAACATCCGGAGTTCATATTAAAGTAACCTCTAGAGTGCATAATAGACAAGAGTAACATCTACATATTCATAAAGATCACACCATGGGAAAGAGAGATGAACCACATAGCTACCGGTAGAGCTCTCAGCCTCGGGGGAGAACTACTCCCTCCTCATCATGGCAGACAGCAACGGCGATGAAGATGGCGGTGGTGTCGATGGAGATGACTCCGGGGGCAATTCCCCGTCCCGGAGGCGTGCCGGAACAGAGACTTCTGTCCCCCGAAACGGAGTTTCGCGATGGCGGCGGCGCCCCTGGAGTCTTTCTGGAGTTTCGTCAATTGTTGTAGGGTTTTCACGTCAAGAGAGATTATATAGGCGAAGAGGCGGCGCAAGGGGGTGCCTGGGGGCCCACCCCATAGGGCGGCGCGCCCCCCCTCTTGGCCGCGCCAGCCTATGGTGTGGAGGCCCTGGGCCTCCTCTCCGTCTCCCCTTCGGTGTTCTGGTCCGTCTCGGTGAAATAAGATGTTTGGCTTTTGTTTCATCGAATTCCGAGAATATTGCCCGAACAACCTTTCTGGAACCAAAAACAGCAGAAAACAGGAACTGGCGCTTCGGCATCTCGTTAATAGGTTAATTCCGGAAAATGCATCAAAACGATATAAAGTATGAATAAAACATGTAGGTATTGTCATAAAACTAGCATGGAACATAAGAAATGATAGATACGTTGGAGACGTATCAAGCATCCCCAAGCTTAGTTCCTACTCGCCCTCGAGTAGGTAAACGATAACAAGGATAATTTCGAAGTGACATGCTACTATCATAATCTTGATCAATACTATTGTAAAGCATATGAGATGAATGAAGTGATTCGAAGCAATGGTAAAGACAATGACTAAACAACTGAATCATATAGCAAAGACTTTTCATGAATAGTACTTTCAAGACAAGCATCAATAAGACTTGCATAAGAGTTAACTCATAAAGCAATAGATTCTTAATAGAAGGTTTTGAAGCAACACAAAGGATGATTAATTTTCAGCAATTTCTTTCAACTTGTAACATGTATATCTCATGGATATTTGTCAACACAAAGTAATATAACAAGTGCAATAGGTAAACATGTAGGAATCAATGCACACAGTTGACACAAGTGTTTGCTTCTAAGATAGAAAGAAGTAGGTAAACTGACTCAACATAAAGTAAAAGAAAGGCCCTTCGCAGAGGGAAGCATGGATTACTATTTTTGTGCTAGAGCTTTTATTTTGAAAACATAGAAATAATTTTGTCAACGGTAGTAATAATTCATATGTGGTATGCATAAGACATCCTATAAGTTGCAAGCCTCGTGCATAGAATACCAATAGTGCTCGCACCTTGTCCTAATTAGCTTGGATTTCCATGGATTATCATTGCATTACATATGTTTCAACCAAGTGTCACAAAGGGGTACCTCTATACCACCTGTACAAAGGTCCAAGGAGATAGATCGCATTTGATTTCTCGTTTTTGATAGATCTCAACTAAGGACATCCATACCGGGACAACATAGAAAACAGATAATGGACTCCTCTTTAATGCATAAGCATTCAACAACAGATAATATTCTCATAAGAGATTGAGGATTAATGTCCAAGCTGAAACTTCCACCATGATTCATGGCTTTAGTTAGCGGCCCAATGTTCTTCTCTAACAATATGCATACTCAAACCATTTAATCATGATAAATCGCCCTTACTTCAGACAAGACGAACATGCATAGCAACTCACATGATATTCAACAAAGGTGTAAAAAGTTGATGGCGTCCCCAGAAACATGGTTACCGCTCAACGAGCAACTTATAAGAAATAAGATACATAAGCTACATATTCTTTACCACAATAGTTTTTAAGCTATTTTCCCATGAGCTATGTATTGCAAAGACAAGGAATGAAATTTTAAAGGTAGCACACAAGCAATTTACTTTGGAATGGCAGAGAAATACCACATATAGGTAGTTATGGTGGACACAAATGGCATGAGTTTTGGCTCAAGGTTTTTGGATGCACGAGAAGCATTTCCTCTCAGTACAAGGCTTTGGCTAGCAAGGTTGTTTGAAGCAAACACAAGTATGAACCGGTACAGCAAAACTTACATAAGAACATATTGCAAGCATTATAAGACTCTACACTGTCTTCCTTGTTGCTCAAACACTTTTACCAGAAAATATCTAGACTGTAGAGAGACCAATCATGCAATCCAAAATTCCACAAGCTCTACGGTAGTTCTCCACTAATAGGTTTAAACTACATGATGCAAGAGCTTAAACATGATCTACTTGAGAGCTCAAAACAATTGCCAAGTATCAAATTATTCAAGACAATATACCAACTATCACATGAAGCATTTTCTGTTTCCAACCAAATAGCAATTAACGAAGCGGTTTTCAACTTCGCCATGAACATTAAAAGTAAAAGCAAAGAACACAAGTGTTCAAATGAAAAAGCGGAGCGTGTCTCTCTCCCACATAAGCATGAATTTATTCAGAGAATGAAAACAACAAAACAAAAATAAAAGCTCACAGACGCTCCAAGTAAAGTACATAAGATGTGACAGAATAAAAATATAGTTTCACTAGAGGTGACCTGATAAGTTGTTGATGAAGAAGGGGATGCCTTGGGCATCCTCAAGCTTAGATGCTTCGGTCTTATTGAAATATGCAGGGATGAACCACGGGGGCATCCCCAAGCTTAGACTCTTCACTCTTCTTGATCACATTATATCACCCTTCTCTCTTGACCCTTGATAACTTCCGCCACACCAAACTTCTCATAAACTTCATTAGAGGGTTAGCGCATAATCAAAAATTCACATATTGAGAGGTGACATAATCATTCTTAACACTTCTGGACATTGCCCAAAGCTACTGAAAGTTAATGGAACAAAGAAATCCATTCAACATAGCAAAAGAGGCAATGCGAAATAAAAGGCAGAATCTGTCAAAACAGAACAGTCCGTAAAGCCGAATTTTTCAAAGGCACTTAACAGGCTCAGATGAAAAAACTCAAAACTAATAAAAGTTGCGTACATATCTGAGGATCACGCATGAAAATTTGCAGCATTTTACGAGTTTCCTACAGAGAGATCTACTCAAATTCGTGACAGGTAGAAATCTGTTTATGCGCAGTAATCCAAATCTAGTATCAACTTTACTATTAGAGACTTTACTTGGCACAACAATATGATAAGGAGAGGTTGCTACAGTAGTAACAACTTCCAAGACACAACAAAACAGTAATAAAAACATACATGGGTTATCTCCCAAGAAGTGCTTTCTTTATAGCCATTAAGATGGGCTCGGTAATTTTAATGATGCTCATATAAGGATGAGAGTTGAAGCAAAGAGAGCATCAAAAAGCAAGTGTGAAACAAATTTAAGCCTAACCCACTTCCTATGCATAGGAATCTTGTACACAAATAAATTCATGAGGAGCAAAGTGACAAGCATAGGAAGATAAAACACGAGTAACTTCAAGATTTTCAACATAAAGAGGGGAAACTTAATATTATTAAGATGCATATAACCATGTTTTCCTCTCTCATAATAACTTTCAGTAGTATCATGAGCAAACTCAAAAATATAACTATCACATGAAATATTCTTATCATGAGCTACATGCATAAAATTATTACTCTCCACATAAGCATAGTCATTACTATTAATTGTAGTGGGAGCAAATTCAATAAGATAGCTATCATTATTATTCTCATCACCATAATCATCATATATAGGAGGCATATTGTAATCATAATTAATTTTCTCCTCAATAGTAGGTGGACTGAAAATATCATATTCATCATTGTAATCATCATAAATTGCAGGCATGGTATAATCATAATAACCTTTATCCTCCATAGTAGGTGGCACCAAAATACCACTATCATTATAATCATCATAAATAGGAGGCAAAGTATCATCAAAGTAATAAATTTTCTCCTCAAAACTTGGGGGACTAAAAACATCACAACCAGCTTCCCCAAGCTTAAATTCTTCCATATCATTAGCAATAATAGTATTCAAAGAGTTCATGCTAATAACATTGCTACAACTATTCTGCAAACAAAGTTCCATGGGTTTTTTAATTCTCTCTTCAAACACATCATGTCCTAATTCAAGATAGAGTTCATAAAGATCTCTAATTTTTTTGTTGTTTTCCATTATGCCTAACTAGTGAAAAATAAAACAAGAGACAAAAAGATATAATTGCAGAATCTAAAGGAGATAGCTTCGAGCACTCACACACCGGCAACAGTGCTAGGAAATAGCTTAGTAGTCGGAGGATGTGAATACCTTTTACCTTATTACCTCCCCGGCAACGGCGCCAGAAAATAGCTTGATGTCTATGCACGCTTCTATTCCTGTAGACAGTGTTGGGCCTCCAAGAGCAGAGGTTTGTAGAACAGCAGCAGCCTTAAGTGGATCACCCAAGGTTTATCGAACTCAGGGAGGTAGAGGTCAGAGATACCCCTCTCAAGCAACCCTGCAATTAAGATACAAGAAGTCTCTTGTGTCCCCAACACACCTAATACACTTGTCAGATGTATAGGTGCACTAGTTCGGCGAAGAGATATTAAAACGCAAGTGGTATAGATGGTGGTAAACGGTAATTGCGATCTGAAGTAAATATTGCAGGAAGTAAAGATGCAGTAAAACAGAAAATAAGCGATGTTTGCAGTATTTGGAAACAAGGCCTAGGGATCCTACTTTCACTAGTGGACACTCTCAATCATTGCAATCATAATTGAATATAAATATAAGCACTTCATCATACTACTCTCTTATTAGATAAAGAACTCAAATTCATTGGGCAAGTGTGCAAAAGCACACCTCAAAGGCGTATTCCCAAGTACTAATAAACACCCCACACTGTCACCGTGAGCATTCATAGGAGGTACTAACACACCACAATTCATATGGGAGTTACACACGGCGCACACACTGTCACCATTACACTGAGGTCACAGTAACTCCAAAGTTCACATAATAAAACACTTTAATAGCATATGACATCTAGATTGCAAAGCCTATGATCACATAGATGAACAAATAAGTACTACTCTCAAACACTCTCTTGTTGGATAACAAACACCATTCATTGTGTAGGGCTACAAGAGCTCCCTCAAGCTGGAGTAAACAAGCTCCACAACATCCGGAGTTCATATTAAAGTAACCTCTAGAGTGCATAATAGACAAGAGTAACATCTACATATTCATAAAGATCATACCATGGGAGAGAGAGATGAACCACATAGCTACCGGTAGAGCCCTCAGCCTCGGGGGAGAACTACTCCCTCCTCATCATGGGAGACAACAACGGCGATGAAGATGGCGGTGGTGTCGATGGAGATGACTCCGGGGGCAATTCCTCGTCCCGGCGGCGTGCCGGAACAGAGACTTCTGTCCCCCGAAACGGAGTTTCGCGATGGCGGCGGCGCCCCTGGAGTCTTTCTAGAGTTTCGTCAATTGTTGTAGGGTTTTCACGTCACGAGAGATTATATAGGCGAAGAGGCGGCGCAAGGGGGTGCCTGGGGGGCCCACCCCATAGGGCGGCACGCCCCCCCTCTTGGCCGCGCCAGCCTATGGTGTGGAGGCCCTGGGCCTCCTCTCCGTCTCCCCTTCGGTGTTCTGGTCCATCTCGGTGAAATAAGATGTTTGGCTTTTGTTTTGTCGAATTCCGAGAATATTGCCCGAACAGCCTTTCTGGAACCAAAAACAGCAGAAAACAGGAACTGGCGCTTCGGCATCTCGTTAATAGGTTAGTTCCGGAAAATGCATCAAAATGATATAAAGTATGAATAAAACATGTAGGTATTTTCATAAAACTAGCATGGAACATAAGAAATTATAGATACGTTGGAGACGTATCAAGTACTTAATGCAATTGTCTGTTGTTTGCAACTTAATATTGGAAGGGGTGCGGATGCTAACCCGAAGGTGGACTTTTTAGGCTTAGATGCATGCTGGATGGCGGTCTATGTTCTTTGTCGTAATGCCCTAAGTAAATCTCATAGTAGTCATCATGATATGTATGTGCATTGTTATGCCCTCTCTATTTGTCAATTGCCCAACTATAATTTGTTCACCCAACATGCTATTTATCTTATTGGAGAGACACCACTAGTGAACTGTGGACCCCGGTCCATTCTTTTACATCTGAAATACAATCTACTGCAATCATTGTTCTCTTTTGTTTTCTGCAAGCAAACATCATTCTCCACACCATACGTTTAATCCTTTGTTTTCAGCAAGCCGGTGAGATTGACAACCTCACTGTTAAGTTGGGGCAAAGTACTTTGATTGTGTTGTGCAGGTTCCACGTTGGCGCCGAAATCCCTGGTGTTGCGTCGCACTACACTCCTTCACCAACAACCTTCACGTGACCTTCATCTCCTACTGGTTCGATAACCTTGGTTTCTTTCTGAGGGAAAACTCGCTGCTGTACGCATCATACCTTCCTCTTGGGGTTCCCAACGGACGTGTGCTTTACCGTCACAAGCATCTACTTTTCTGGCGCCGTTGTCGGGGAGATCAAGTCACGCTGCAAGGGGAGTCTCTCACACCCAATCTCTTTACTTTGTTTATTGTCTTGCTTTATTTTATTTTCTGTCTTGTTTGCTTTCTTTATATCAAAAACACATAAAAATTAGTTACTTGGTTTACTTTATTTAATTCAGTTTTGCTTTATTATTGCTAAAATGAGTTGTCCAGAAGTTGAAGTTCGTTCGTTTAAGCAACATGGGGGAGAAAGTTTTAAAGATGCTTGGTATAGAATTAGTAATGCTCATCATAGGTGCACTAAGAAACACTCCACTATTATCCTCCTTAGGAACTTTTATGTTGGTATTTCTAGCTGGAATAGGTATGTTCTTGATACTCTTTCAGGGGGTAACTTCCTAGGTACTCCTGCTTTAGAAGCTAGTTGCATAATTGAGAGTCTAGTTGGAACACCACCTGTTAATGAAGCTAAAATTGAAATATCTCTTGAGGATGTCATGAAAAAGTTGGAGGCCATAGAGAAAAATCTTCCAAGTGTTGATACTAAATTGGGAATATTACTTGATAATACTGATAAACTTGATAAATCCCTAGGAGGAATTAATGAAAGAACTGCTGTCTTAGAAACTTGTGCTATCCATGATAATCAAACCCATAGGATTGGTGAACTTGAAGAAGCTATGGGAACCTTGGGTTCAACTTTTTCGTCTCTTAAGTTTAAGGAGAAAGCTTATGTGGGTAAGGAGCAAAAGTTCATGTATGTCCCTAAGATGCCAAAGCCAAAGAATCATTATGAGCTTAAAATTGATAAAACCCTTAGTACCACTATGGGAAATTTAGATAAGGGAGCATCTAAGATACCTTTTGTGACAAGTTGTGTTTTTAAGGAAAATAATAATGTTGATGCTTCTTCTCTTGATGTTACTTGATTTACACTTTCTGCGCCTAGCTGAAAGGCGTTAAAGAAAAGCGCTTATGGGAGACAACCCATTATTTTATTTCTGCAATTTTTGTTTTATATTTGAGTCAAGGTTTTTGTTACTACTGTAGCAATACCTTTGTATATTTATTTTATTGCATTGTTGTGCCAAGTAAAGTCTTTGATAGTAAAGTTGATACTAGATTTGGATTTCTGCGCAGAAACAGATTTTTAGCTGTCACAAATTTGAGTTGATCTCTCTGTAGGAAACTCTTAAAATACTGAAAAAATTCATGCGTGATCCTAAGATATGTACGCAACTTTAGATCAACTGGAGCTTTTCCATCTGAGCTCCTTAAGTGCATCGAAAAAATTCGTCTTTACGGACTGTTCTGTTTTGACAGATTCTGCCTTTTATTTTGCATTGCCTCTTTTACTGTGTTGAGTGGATTTCTTTGCTCCATTAAATTTCAGTAGCCTTGGTTAATGTCCAGAAGTGTTGGAAATGATTGTGTCCTTGCTGAACATGTGAATTTTTGATTATGCACTAACCCTCTAATGAGAATGCTTTGAGTTTGGTGTGAAGGAAGTTTTCAAGGATCAAGAGAGGAGGATGATATGATATGATCAAGAAGAGTGAAAAGTCTAAGCTTGGGGATACCCCCGTGGTTCATCCCTGCATATTTCAAAAAGACTCAAGCGTCTAAGCTTGGGGATGTCCAAGGCATCCCCTTCTTCATCAACAACTTATCAGGTCACCTCTAGTGAAACTATATTTTAATTCTGTCACATCTTATGTACTTTACTTAGAGCGTCCGTGTGCTTTTATTTTCGTTTTGTTATTTTCATTCTCTGAATAAAATCGGATCCTAAACATCCTTGTGTGGGAGAGAGACACGCTCCGCTTTTTCATATGAACACTTGTGTTCTTCATTTCTTTTTTATTCATGGCGAAAGCTGAAAGCCGTAGCACTTATTGTTATTTGGTTGGAAATAGAAAATGCTTCATGTGGTAATAATTTGATACTTGGCAATTGTTTTGAGCTCTCAAGTAGATCATGTTTAAGCTCTTGCATCATGTAGTGGAGAACTACCGTAGAGCTTGTTGAAATTTGGATTGCATGATTGGTCTCTCTAAGGTCTAGATATTTTCTGGTAAAAGTGTTTGAACAACAAGGAAGACAGTGTAGAGTCTTATAATGCTTGCAATATGTTCTTATGTAAGTTTTACTGTACCGGTTTATACTTGTGTTTGCTTCAAATAACCTTGCTAGCCAAAGCCTTGTACTGAGAGGGAATGCTTCTCGTGCATCCAAAACCTTGAGCCAAAACCTATGCCATTTGTGTCCACCATAACTACCTACTATGTGGTATTTTTGTGCCATTCCAAAGTAAATTGCTTGCGTGCTACCTTAAAAAAAATTCATTCCTTGTCTTTGCAATACATAGCTCATGGGAAAGTAGCCTAAAAAACAATTGTGGTAATGAATATGTCGCTTATGTATCTTAGTTCTTATAAGTTGCTTGTTGAGCGGTAACCATGTTATCTGGGGACGCCATCAACCTGTTACACCTTTGTTGAATATCATGAGTTTCTATGCATGTTCGTCTTGTCTAAAGTAAGGGAGATTTACCATGAGTTGAAATGGTTTGAGTATGCATATTGTTAGAGAAGAACATTGGGCCGCTAACCAAAGGCATGTATCATGGTGGAAGTTTCAGCTTGGACATTAATCCTCAGAATCTCTTATGAGAATATTATTGTTGTTGAATGCTTAAAGCATAAAAGAGGAGTCCATTATCTGTTTTCTATGTTGTCCCGGTATGGATGTCCTTAAGTTGAGATCTATCAAAATCGAGAAATCAAATGCGATTTATATCCTTGGACCTTTGTACAGGTGGCATAGAGGTACCCCTGTGACACTTGGTTGAAACATATGTAATGCAATGATAATCCATGGAAGTCCGAGCTAATTAGGACAAGGTGCGGGCACTATTAGTATTCGATGCATGAGGCCTGCAACTTATAGGAAGTTTTATGCATAACCCATATGAATTATTACTACCGTTGACACAATTGTTTCCATGTTTTCAAAATAAAAAGCTCTAGCACATGAGTAATCCCTGCTTCCCTCTGTGAAGGGCCTTTCTTTTACTTGTTGAGTCAGTTTACCTACTTCTTTCTATCTTAGAAGCAAACACTTGTGTCAACTGTGTGCATTGATTCTTACATGCTTACTTATTGCACCTATTATATTACTTTGTGTTGACAATTATCCATGAGATATACATGTTGAAAGTTGAAAGCAATTGCTGAAACTTCAATCTTCCTTTGTGTTGCTTCAAGACCTCTTATTAAGATTCTATTGCTTTATGAGTTAACTCTTATGCAAGACTTTTTGATGCTTGTCTTGAAAGTACTATTCATGAAAAGTTTTTGCTATATGATTCAGTTGTTTAGTCATTATCTTTTTGTTAGCAAACTATAGACCATTGCTTTGAGTCACTTCATTCATCTCATATGCTTTACAATATTGTTGATCAAGATTATGTTGGTAGCATGTCACTTCAGAAATTATTCTTTTTATCGTTTACCTACTCGAGGGCGAGTAGGAACTAAGCTTGGGGATGCTTGATACGTCTCCAACGTATCTATAATTTCTTATGTTCCATGCTTGTTTTATGACAATACCTACATGTTTTACTCACACTTTATAATGTTTTTATGCATTTTCCGGGACTAACCTATTAACAAGATGTCGCAGTGCCAGTTCCTGTTTTCTGCTGTTTTTGATTTCATAAAAGTTAGTTTACGAATATTCTCGGAATTGGACGAAACGAAAGCCCACGGTCTTATTTTCCACGGAGTCTTGCAGAACACCGAAGAGGAGACGAAGAGGGGCCACGAGGTGGCCACCCCACATGGCGGCGCGGTGGGGCCCATGGCTGCGCCGGCCTATGGGGTGGGCCCCTCGGGCGCCCCCCGACTCTGCCTCTTCGCCTATATAATCCTTTCGACGCGAAAACCCTATCACCGAGAGCCACGATACGAGAATAGTTCCAGAGACGCCGCCGTCATCAACCCTACCTCGGGGGGTTCAGAAGAGCACCTCCGGCACCCTGCCGGAGAGGGGAATCATCACCGGAGGGCTCTACATCGCCATGCCCGCCTCCGGACTGATGCGTGAGTAGTTCATCCTTGGACTATGGGTCCATAGCAGTAGCTAGATGGTTGTCTTCTCCTCTTGTGCTATCATGTTTAGATTTTGTGAGCTGCCTATCATGATCAAGATCATCTATTTGTAATGCTACATGTTGTGTTTGTTGGGATCCGATGAATATGGAATACTATGTCAAGTTGATTATTGATCTATCATATATGTGTTGTTTATGATCTTGCATGCTCTCCGTTGCTACTAGAGGCTTTGGCCAAGTTGATACTTGTAACTCCAAGAGGGAGTATTTATGCTCGATAGTGGGTTCATGTCTCCATTGAATCTGGGGGAGTGACAGCAACCCCTAAGGTTGTGGATGTGCTGTTGCCACTAGGGATAAAACATCAATGCTTTGTCTAAGGATATTTGTATTATTTACATTACGCACAGTACTTAATGCAATTGTCTGTTGTTTGCAACTTAATACTTGTAAGGGGTGCGGATGCTAACCCGAAGGTGGACTTTTTAGGCATAGATGCATGCTCGATGGCGGTCTATGTTCTTTGTCGTAATGCCCTAAGTAAATCTCATAGTAGTCATCATGATATGTATGTGCATTGTTATGCCCTCTCTATTTGTCAATTGCCCAACTGTAATTTGTTCACCCAACATGCTATTTATCTTATTGGAGAGACACTGTTATCACCAGGATTTAACCGCGATCAGGAGGTGGGCCGCGGTCAAGGTGGGCTTGGAAGAGTATGTATGGAAAATCCTGGAGCGGCCTGACACGAAGGAATTGGGCTGAATTGCCCGTGTATCTTTATGGTAGATTGTATGTTAGATTAAAAGTTAGAGTTTGTCTCGTGTACGGTTTAGTGCACGCCCGCATTAGAAAGTCCCCTGGACTATAAATATGTACCTAGGGTTTATGGAATAAACAACAACTCACGTTCAACCCCAAAAACAAACCAATCTCGGCGCATCGCCAACTCCTTCGTCTCGAGGGTTTCTATCGGGTAAGCGACATGCTGCCTAGATCGCATCTTGCGATCTAGGCAGCACAAGCCCACGTTGTTCATGCGTTGCTCGTCATCGAAGCGCTTTTGATGGCGAGCAACGTAGTTATCATTAGATGTGTTAGGGTTAGCATTGTTCTTCGTTTAGGCATGCTTACGTAGTGCAACCCTTGCATATCTAGCCGTCCTCACGCCTATCTCAGGTGTGGGGGCGGCACCCCCTTGATCATTATTTAGTAGATCTGATCCGTTACGATTGCTCCTTGTTCTACAAGGATTAGTTTAATATCCGCAATAGTTTGGCCTTACAAAGGGGGAGGATCCTGTGGCACGTAGGGTGGCGTTCGCAAGTCCTAAACGGGATGTTCCTAGGATCAACTTCATGTTGGTTTTTTGGCCTTGTTTAGGATCGGCTTACGAGCACCGTGCGTGGCCATCCGGCCCAACACTGGAGTAGGATGATCCGATTATGTGGTGAAGACCCTAAATCGTCGTAGATCTCATTAGCTTCATCTTGATCAAGCAGGACCACCAAGTATTCGTACACCCCGTACGGATCATGGGTGGATCGGCTCTTTGAGCCGATTCACGAGATAACCTCGAGAGCCGATCGAGGCTCGTATTTAACGTTTACATGTATGCCCTGCAGAAACTAAGCGAGGCAATCTCATCACCTTCCCGACCGGGTATAGGTCAGGTGGCACGCCCTTGCACTTCGCAACGCCGCGTGTGACCAGAAGAGCATTGCGGGCCGTCGCTCGGAGGGGTCTCAGCCAGCCGCAGCTCTAGGCTCCCCCCGGCTCTACAGTGTTGGCAAGGCCGCTGCCCGCCGGTGGGTTTTGGCAGTCAACACATTCTGGCACGCCCGGTGGGACAATCGTCTACATCAACCACACCGCCATCTACATCTGAGATGGCGGACGGCACGCCAGTCACCTACGAGGATCTGCCTGATGACCTCAAGAAGCAATACAACGAGATCAAGGCTACCCTCGAAGCCGACCTCATCGGCTCTTTTCAGAGAACCCGTTCCGGTGGCATCAGATGGAAGGGGTTCTCACCAGAAGGTGCACTCGATGGGGTAGACCTTTCTTCCCCGTCGGAGGAACGCACCAGGGGTCTGCGGCAGGAGATCAATTACCTGGTGGCTCACTCGCTACACCGCCACTCTGAGAACTTGGTCAACGTGCTGGAGCGTGTCGCTCTCGCGTGATCCGAGAGATCATGAGCCACCAGTACTCGCCGTCAGGACCAGCTCTCGGGACTCATCAAGGAGAGTTGCCTTTCCAGTCCCGTCCACCGCTGCCGTTTGCGTTGGCAGCACCTGCTGAAGTGCCGACTACACCGGCATTCCTCGTCTACAGAGTTGGTGGCGACCCCAGTGACTACCGGTTCTTAATGGAGGCGCCTAAGGAGATCCCTCATGGGTACGCGTGCATGTATGTGCCGGATTGTGGTGACCGGGCACTCACAAACCAGGCCACAACATCGGGGGCTCCGGCGAAGACAGAGGAACGTCGGCGACAGAGCGGACGTGGCTAACTAAATACGCCACACCGACGAAACTCCCGAGCCCAGCTCCTGCAGGCCGGCTCGGAGCCGGAAAAGCAAACGTGGCAGGCCAAGTGCGCCACCCCGGCGAACCTTCAGAGTGCAACTCCTACGGCCAGCACAGCGGATCAGATCAGTACCATACCGAGAGACCAGTTCGGCATGATGCCGAAAAGAAGGGCAGTCGGCTATTCCAAGCCGTACCATGACGATTACGAGATGATCCCGCTGCCACCAAAATATCGGCTCCCCGACTTCTCCAAATTCAGTGGATCAGATGGCTCCAGCTCCATCGAGCACGTCAGCCGATATTTGGCTCAACTAGGACCGGCTTCAGTGTCGGATCAGCTACGCGTGAGGCTCTTTTCACAGTCCCTCACGGGATCGGCTTTTGGATGGTACACCTCTCTACCAGCGAACTCCATCCAGTCTTGGAAGCAATTGGAAGAACAGTTCCATATGCAATACCATTCGAAGCTTCCGAGTCTGGCATTGCCGATCTAGCACAACTACGTCAGAAGCGCGGGGAAACGGTGACAGAATACATCCGGCGCTTCAGGAATCTTAGGAACCGATGTTATTCGGTTCGTATAACTGAAAAGGAAGCGATCGAGTTGGCGTAGCAGGCCTTGCAACACAGCTCAAGGACATGGCCTCCCAAGCAGATTATCCCTCGCTGGCGCACATGGTTCAGAAACTATCGGCATATGAACAGCGCCACCCCGACCTGTACCAAGACAAGTTCAAACGTGCAGTAGTCATGGTCGATACGGAGGAGGATGAAGTGCCCGCGGGAGGCCAAGAGATAGCGATGGCTGAGTGGACTCGGGGAGGAACCCCTGTGGCTCGCAAATGGGTAAAGCCACCGGGGCCGCCCGGGGATTTGATTTTGACGTGACCAAGACTGAACAAATCTTCGACCTCCTGCTCAAGGAGAAACAAGTTGACGGTTCCCGAAGGTCTCAAGTTCCCCACGGCGAAAGAGCTAAACGGAAAGCCGTACTGCAAATTCCACAACTCGCTTTCCCATACCACCAACGACCGCCGGGTGTGGCGTCGGCACATCCAAGCGGCGATAGAGAAGGGGCGGCTAATTTTCAACCGATACGCCATGAAGGTCGACACCCAACCCTTCCCCGCCGTTAACATGGTAGAAATCACCTACCCTGGAGGTTGCCAGCCAGGTCCCTCGTTCGAGCATCAACATGGTAGGGCCCGGAAACCACTCCGGCAAAGATGGAGATGAGGGCAGCTGCTCTCACGGCAAGGATACGAGATGAGGCCGCTCCACGCGATCGGCTCCGTCATGATGGCAAGCGCTATGTCACGGAGGGAGAGGTGAAGAATATAAGATATCGGCGACCCCTCTCTGATCACCTCCTCAACAAATATGTTAGTCAGAATGGTCAACGCCGGCGACCCAATTACGGTGATAGAGAAGATCGTTTGGCTAGAGAAGCCAGAAGATATCGTCGGCAGGATCACGATGAGGAGGAGCACGAGCGCTGTGCCACGGAAGCATCCAGGGAGCAAGATGACAACGCCAGACACTGGGACTGCCCCTTCTTCAGACACTGCTGGGATTCAGGAATGAGCCGATTGCCCACAATCGGCAATTGCCCGTAATGCAATCGGAAAAGGAAGGAGGCAGCCAACGTGTACGTGTTCGAGCGCTTAGGGCCTCTCCCGCCACAAAGCAAACGCGCTGAGTCACCTCGTTGGGCAGATCTTGAAGATTCAGAAGACGAGGGAGAAGTGGAAGAAGACAGGTACCACCGGCCAAGGTGGTGCCCCGATGGACTCAGCCGTTCCCGAAGCGCAGGGTTCAACGATTGCGCGGCCTGGAGGAAGCCGAAAGGTTGTACCTGCATACGCTAAGGAAGGCACGGCCTGACCTGGCTGCAAAAGTTCAGCGAACCCTGGATGAAGAGGGTCGTCCACGAAAAATGGAGTGGCGCCCTAAACAGAGGAAAGCCGATGATGAGACATCGGCCGGCACAAACATGGTACTCGTCTTGCCGACAGAGCGTAGCGCTCCACGACTCTACGGAGCACACAAGGTGGACGACAGCAGGCGCATCAAGTCGGAGGTTGGGTTGGTTTCATCCGGCCTCGACCAAGTAGCAAGATCAAACCAATGGGCAAACCAGGAGAGGCTGATCCTTGTGATCGGCCCCAAAAATTTACGAAGGGAACTTACAAAACCTTCAACGAACAAGCAACGTGGAGGCCGATTCCAGCAATCGGCCAAAATTATCCTCACCTACCTCTCTGCCTGGGTTCAACATGTTATCCAACAGAGCCGATACCATCAATTTTCTTGACAGAATCGGCTCGGGGGGGCACCCAGGTATATGGAAATATGAGGGTATACAACAGAAGCATCTCATCTTTTGTTGACGGGTATTGAAATATGGGGGCCGATGCACAGGTCGGCCGTAAAAATAAAAGTGAAAATTCGAAAATTTTCGAGCACAGCCGATGCAGCAGGCATCGACTTAAGGACATGAAAGCCGATGCAAGCAGGCATCGACTTCAGAATCAAGAAACAGCTGAAACGAAAAATTATCGGCTGACAGAGGAAGAAAAGAGGATCGGCTGTGGCACATTCTCGCCTCGAGTAAGAGCTCGGGGGGCAGCTCACTTTGAAGGCTTTCCGCTCAGAGAAGCCGGTTTGTGTTCAAATCGGCTGACGCTGCATAAGGAACTTCCCCACATACGATCAGGCCCAGGTCTACACGGTTCATGCGCGTATTCCTCGTCTCTGTTTTGCATTGGCTGAGACTCGGGGGGCAACAGGCCTGGTAGATTGCTCTGTTTGGAGGACCGATGCGTTGTTATCGGCTTATTACACATTGGCGGAGAGGCGAATCGGCTCAATCAAACTCAGAAGAAATCGGCAAAATCAAAGTGGAGAACAGTGCTTCATTGATAGGCGGGATTTCTTACATAAAGAGCCGAATTGCTCTCAAAAGGAAATACGAGGGGATACATTGCCCCATCTACCACTACCGACCCTATGACAGAGGTCTTATCTACGGGCCGTCATTGTCTTCATCGTCATCATCCGAGCTCTCATCGGCACTGCTGCCGATGGGCTCCTCGTCGCTACTCCCGTAGCCCTCCACGGGGGCTTCATCCCCGTCTTCGTCGTCGCTGCTGTCATCATCCCACCACATACGAAGGCGTTTCGCTGGTGGGTAGCCCTCGAGGGAGTCGTCGTCGTCGTCCTCCTCCTCCTCCTCTTCTTCCTCCATCACCCCCTCGGAAGAGGTGAAGTCGTCCCAGGAGAAGCGATCGTCGTCGCTCTCCTCCTCCGATTCCCCACCGGCGAGGAAACGGAGGTCGCTCTCCCCGTCCGTAGAGGACTGGTCGTCCTCGGACCAGATGGAGAAGTCATGGTCCGACTCCTCCCCGGCCTCAATGGCGCGGCGGATGTTGGCCGCATGAGCTTCTTGTGGGCTCGGTGCCGGCATCGGTTCGGGGAAGAGGATTCAAAGGAAAGTCCCGACGAGGCAGAGGAGGAAGAAGACATGGGGCGCAGAAGGGTTTTTTGGGGTGCCGATGGTTGGAACAGAGGAAAGAGATGAAGGAAGCCAATCAATCGGCGCAGTTAAATAACGAGAAGCCTGGTGAGGATTTAATGTATAAGTTCCCGAGGAGATGACGCCGGGGTTATCGAATTTTGCAGAGAAGCTGAGAAGACAGGGCATAATGATGATGGATACTGCAACAGCTACGCTGCTCGCCACGACATGACCCGACGAGAGCGTAATGATTTTGGAAATTCCATTTCCAAAACAGGGGGGCATGTGTTATCACCAGGATTTAACCGCGATCAGGAGGTGGGCCGCGGTCAAGGTGGGCTTGGAAGAGTATGTATGGAAAATCCTGGAGCGGCCTGACACGAAGGAATTGGGCTGAATTGCCCGTGTATCTTTATGGTAGATTGTATGTTAGATTAAAAGTTAGAGTTTGTCTCGTGTACGGTTTAGTGCACGCCCGCATTAGAAAGTCCCCTGGACTATAAATATGTACCTAGGGTTTATGGAATAAACAACAACTCACGTTCAACCCCAAAAACAAACCAATCTCGGCGCATCGCCAACTCCTTCGTCTCGAGGGTTTCTATCAGGTAAGCGACATGCTGCCTAGATCGCATCTTGCGATCTAGGCAGCACTAAGCCCCACGTTGTTCATGCGTTGCTCGTACTCGAAGCGCTTTTGATGGCGAGCAACGTAGTTATCATTAGATGTGTTAGGGTTAGCATTGTTCTTCGTTTAGGCATGCTTACGTAGTGCAACCCTTGCATATCTAGCCGTCCTCACGCCTATCTCGGGTGTGGGGGCGGCACCCCGCTTGATCATTATTTAGTAGATCTGATCCGTTACGATTGCTCCTTGTTCTACAAGGATTAGTTTAATATCCGCAATAGTTTGGCCTTACAAAGGGGGGAGGATCCTGTGGCACGTAGGGTGGCGTTCGCAAGTCCTAAACGGGATGTTCCTAGGATCAACTTCATGTTGGTTTTTTGGCCTTGTTTAGGATCGGCTTACGAGCACCGTGCGTGGCCATCTGGCCCAACCTGGAGTAGGATGATCCGATTATGTGGTGAAGACCCTAAATCGTCGTAGATCTCATTAGCTTCATCTTGATCAAGCAGGACCACCAAGTATTCGTACACCCCGTACGGATCATGGGTGGATCGGCTCTTTGAGCCGATTCACAGGATAACCTGAGAGCCGATCGAGGCTCGTATTTAACGTTTACATGTATGCCCTGCAGGAAACTAAGCGAGGCAATCTCATCACCTTCCCGACCAGGTATAGGTCAGGTGGCACGCCCTTGCACTTCGCAACGCCGCGTGTGACCAGAAGAGCATTGCGGGCCGTCGCTCGGAGGGGTCTCAGCCAGCCGCAGCTCTAGGCTCCCCCCGGCTCTACAGTGTTGGCAAGGCCGCTGCCCGCCGGTGGGTTTTGGCAGTCAACAGACACCACTAGTGAACTGTGGACCCCGGTCCATTCTTTTACATCTGAAATACAATCTACTGCAATCATTGTTCTCTTTTGTTTTCTGCAAGCAAACATCATTCTCCACACCATACGTTTAATCCTTTGTTTTCAGCAAGCCGGTGAGATTGACAACCTCATCTGTTAAGTTGGGGCAAAGTACTTTGATTGTGTTGTGCAGGTTCCACGTTGGCGCCGGAATCCCTGGTGTTGCGCCGCACTACACTCCTTCACCAACAACCTTCACGTGACCTTCATCTCCTACTGGTTCGATAACCTTGGTTTCTTTCTGAGGGAAAACTCACTGCTGTACGCATAATACCTTCCTCTTGGGATTCCCAACGGACGTGTGCTTTACCGTTACAAGCAACCATCGACGGTGGCTAGATCCGGCAAGCCCGGGTGGCCCATAGACGGTGATGGTGGCGTATGGTCCATCGGGCGGCCCAGTTGCTGTAGATCAAGATGGATAAAGTCCAGCCCCGGAACGAGGAGCCGGATCCACCGACCAACTCTGGAAGTCGGATCCGGCCTGGCCCATTAGGGGTAGCCGGATCCAGTACGGCGTATAAGGAAAGGCGGATCCTTGACGTGCACGGCAATGTAATATTCCGTAGTTAGGCAACTTGTATTCCGGCTAGGACTCTCCGTGTAAACCCTAGATCTTGGCGCCTTTATATGCCGGATCCCGGGAGCCCTAGAGACACAACCACAACTCATTATAACAACGCGAAAGCGCCCAGATAATTCCAGACAAGTAGCAGTAGGCCCTGTCATCGTGCAGGTGTTCCGAAGCTGGGTAAATCGCGTACCACCGTCCCGAGGACTCTCCGCCCGATGGCCCCTACTTCTTCTTCTCCCCCTCGTGAGGATCCCTCCTCCGAGGTACCGTCGAATAGGCAACGACACCCTCTTCTCTAGCGACCTCGCCGTACCGACTCACCACCGGCACTGACGTGGGAAACCAAGGCCACTCCGCTCCCATCAGTTGTTGCGTGTCCAACCAGCCAAATCGTCTGCGTCGTTGCCGCTCCCCCAGCTCTCTCGGATGACGTGAATTGGTGGGGCCGCCGACATCGATTCGTTGCGGTAGCCCCTCACGCTTGCGCGCCCGGCCCGCAGCGGCGGCGCACACAAGGCACTTGAAGGTATGCCATCTGGATGACCTTCCCCTTTTCATTTTAGCCTTTTTGTTTGCTCACTGAATGAGTTGTCCAATGAGCGTTTGTGTGCAGATGAGTTCGTCGTACGATTCAACCGATGAGGAATGGGATGTCCCAAAAGGATAAGACATAGCCATACTATTGGGTATGCATGCAAATAAAAGGCCGGAGCATGGTGATTCTGTTTACAGTAAACAAAAATTGCGGCGCGAAAGGATCGATGGCCACAACAAGTTGATACAGAGCTATTTCAGAGAATCCAACATTTCACGAGAGCTAATTTTGTTGCCATTTTTGGATGAGGATCAACTTGTTTATGCATGTCGTGGAGAAGCTGACCAAGTATGATATGTTTTTTGAGCAAAGGTGAAATGCCACCGGAGAACTTGCGCATATCACTTACAAAAAGGTCAACGACGCTTTGCATATGTTGGCTTATGGGATTCCAACGGATCTAGTTGATGACCACCTTAGCGATGGGTGAGAGTCAAGCTATCAAGTGTGTCAAGCACTTTGTAGTAGGAATTGTGAAAGTGTTCGACGAGGAATACTTGAGAGACCCCAATGCTCAAGACATGGCTAGGCTTTTGGAGTTCAACAAAGCTCGAGGATTACCATGTATGATCTATTCAATTTATTGCATGCATTGGAGTTGGAAGAATTATCCCGTGGCATGGTTACGAGACTTGGATTTAGCGTTCTTTCTTTGGAATGTCCGGTTCATGCAATGACAACAATGTGTTGCAACGGTCATCAATGATGACATATATTGCATTAGGTGAAACTCCATCGGTGGAGTTCGTAGCAAACGGCCGCACCTATAACTATGACTACTTCCTAGCAGACGACATGTACCCAAGGTGGCAAATATTTGTGAAGTTGGTTCACAAACCATCGGGAAGTAAAAAACTTCAATTCCATAATGCGGAAGCTGAAGCTAGGAAAGACGTGGAGAGATCATTTGGGATTTTGCGGCCCAATTTACTATTGTGAGAGAACTGACTAGATTTTGGGATCAATAGATCCTTTGGTACATCATGAACATTTGTGTCATCATGCATAACATGATCATCAAGAATAAGCGTGAGCACAATGACTACTTGCACTATGAATTGATGGGATGCCCCATGCAAGTGCATAGGAGAGAAGAGAGAGTGGCCCTATTTATTGGCTTGCACAATTCGATTCCAAATACCGATGTGCATGATTAGCTTCAAGATGATCTCGTCGAGGAGTGGGGGACATGGAATGGCCAACAATAGTTTCATATGATATAATTGTACTATTGAAAAACTATTTGTTGTATTTTTATGAACTATTTGTTGTATTGACAATAAACTATTTGTTCGTGTTGTAATAATAATTAAACTATTTATTGTTGTTGTTTTTCAGTTCTGTTTGATCTTCATTGTTGACTAGAGATTTCTTGGAGCGAAATTATCTATAGAATAAAAAATAGAATTAGTTCTCTCTCATTATGAATTGAAAGGGGTCGGTATTTCATTGATAAGACCTTCTCAATTTTAGCCAATATTTACTTATTATAGAGATGGTGCCATTTGACTCTTAGACCTTCTCAATAACACTAAAACAAACAATCACACTTGATTCTTAGAAATAGATCGATCCATATGCTCTAAATCCATATACTTTAAATGGATAAAAAGATATGAATCTTTCTCTCAGCTCAACTTGTAATTGTATACTTTTCCTTTTTCTTGGACAAGAAGAGATATGAAAAAAAAATTGAGAGAAGATATGAAATATTTGACTAATACTAGTACTATATTTCATTCCACTTTCCTATTTCTCAACAACAACTCCTCTCATCAGCTATTTCGTGTTTTCAAATTCATCAATTGTCTCATACATACCCTATTTTGATTTTGATAATATGGTGTAGCATACCTTATACAAACATAATTCTAAGGTTTCTTTATTTTATTATGCCATAAGAAGAGTTCTTCCATTCTCTTTTTATTTGGTTGCGGGAAAACACAAAGTTTTATAAGGAGCTTAATTTTAGTAACAAATCCTAAGATCTTTACGCTTACATCAAAAGGGGTTTTTTCCTATGGAACTATGGAACCCCCAAGCAGTTGCGGTTGTACCTGCCCTACATGAATAACAAAACTCGCTATTCACTCAGTTTATTTTCCATAATAAGATTGTGTAGGATAGATGGCCGAGCGGTTGAAGGCGTAGCATTGGAGTGCTATGTAGACTATGTTTACCGAGCGGTTGAAGGCGTAGCACTGGAACTGCTATGTAGACTTTTGTTTACCGTAGGTTCGAATCCCTCTCTTTCAATTTTTTTAAATTCATCAACGTTAAGGATCACAATGTATCAAATCAAATAACAATTTATTATATAAATATAATATCTTATTTAATAGAAATTATCTATAGCAAATTACCGTGGGATGTAAAATACACAGAGGAAAAAAGATACTAGGCTTAATCCATTTTTGCTAGTTGAGTGGGAAAATACAAATTAGTGGTCTTAGGTCGATTTAGTTCGGGGAGAGGGTAAGGGGAAAAAATTCTATGAACCTTTCCTTTTATTCATTAAGCTCAAGTCTGACGAGAGAAATGTTTTACAACTAACAACTCATTTATTTTGAGACCAACCCATTTCCTATCTAGGATTTTATTTACTAGTCCTTTATATTCTAATGTGTCAATCGTGAAATACTTTTGCAATTTCCCTGGGTCGGATGAAGCCATCAAATTTTGAACGAGACCTTTTGATGTTTGGTTATCTTTCGTAGTAGTAATATCTCGGGATTGCAGTGAAAACTTGGTATATTGACTATACAGCCATAAACTAAAATATATATATGGTTTACTAATTGACGAGCTCTGATTGTTGATCTTTTTTTGCTTTTCCATATATACGTACATATCTAAGTAATTATCGTTCAGTTGGACCATTATAAAAATGCAATTTATATTTTTCTTGAGCACAAGTACGATATTGCTCCTTTTTTCTAGAACGGAATTTCTTTTTCAGATTACAATCTGATTTAGGTGTTTTTCTAGCGAGTCATGATAAAGCTTCCAAACAACGTTTTTTATTAAACGAGGTCCTCAATAACGGGACATGAAGACTTTTTTTTTATTTTATTGAAATTTCATTTTACAAAATTAAATTGTACTCCCGCCTCCGGCTGGCGTAGCTCCGACCTCGGTCCCGCGGATTTGGTCTTCGAGCGACCCGTCTTTGATGGCGCGGGGGTCATCGCCGCCCCAGCAACGACCGACGCAGCTTCGACCTCCGCCTGGGGCTGATAGACCTCCCGCTTCCTCTTCCCCGTCATGGTGGCGGACACCATGGCCGCTACCTTGCCGGGAGTCGGCTGGCCTCCCGTGACGGTGACGGGGACGTCCAACACCATCTGCGCCTCCGGTACGCCTTCCGCGGTCAGCGGGACCTGCGAGTGGTCCATGGCGGCGAGATCCGGCCGCGTAGTGGCCGGAGAGGGCGGGGGCGTGGAGATCGGGGCGGCGGCGGCGCGGGGGATGGTAGTTGAGCGGGCTGAAATCTCCTTCGCGCGAGAAGAGAGGGTCCCGTTCAGTTTAGGCCACCAACCCGCACACCTACGGGTTTCCGAGCGGACCCGGGACGGAACTGGAAAATTTTAATACGGGACCTAATAAAAGGCTGCGAAAACGCCGAAACCCATTTCAGCGGTTATTATACAGTTTTTAGGCGTTTTATCCGTGTTAGACTTGCTCTAATACCTCGCGAGATATCACTTGTGACTCGCGCTTTTCTGACTCAGTTCGGGCCAAGATAATTACTACAATATGGGCGATCTGGAGTTCAAGGAATAGTTGGACACATGACAGGGGAAGTTATGACCCTGTCCATTCAGTCAAGATGGCCAAAGAATCGCTGGCGGTGCTGGATATTCCAAAGAGATGTGCAGCTACCTTGCCAGGCCATGGATGACGACCACCTGAAGAGGACTTTATCAAAATTAATATAGATGGGGGTCTATCATTGGTTACTCGGAAAGGAGGCGCTGGAGGGGTCGTGAGATCACGCTCGGCCTTCCTTGGTGCTTGGAGCAAGCCCTACGAGGGTATTACTGATCCGCTCATCGCCGAAGCTTTAGCTGTGCGAGATGGTGTCATTTTCGCTCGGTTACGAGGCTATTCTAAAGTGGTGATGGAGACGGATTGCCTGGAGGTTATTTCACTCTGGAACAATCGCCATGATTCTCGACCGGTTGTGGCACCTATCCTTCAAGAACTTGGAGAGCTAGTTGTTAGTTTCAATCGTTTATTTTTCAGCATGTTACTAGATCAGCTAATAACTCTGCCCATCTTTGTGCAAAGCTTGCTTGCACATTGACAGTTTCTAGCTGCTGGTTAGAGCATCTCCAACAGGCGCTGTAAAATCTGGCGCGCTATACCGGCGATTGAGCGCGCTGTATACCGCTGGCGCGCGGCATAGCGAATTTGCCCCCGGCAGAGGCTCTATTTTGCAGCGCGCGTTGGTGTGCGAAAAACGCACCTCCGGCCGAGGCTCTATTTTGCAGCGCGCGCGTCACAAACTGCTAATCCGACCGTTTTTTTTTGAAAATTCAACAAACAAACTATGCAAATTTGATCGAAAATACGAACATATTTTAAAAGTGCAACGATACAATGTGACATTTAAAATGAAAATACTAATAAACTACTCCTCCGACTACTCGTCGAACTCCCAGTCGAAGTCGGAGCTGCTCAGAGTAGTCTCCGACACCGGCGTCAACGTCGTCGTCTAGTGGAAGGAGGAAGAGGAGGAGGAGAGGACGATGGTCGACGGCCCTGCGACGTTCTTCTTTTCCTCCTTCCTCCTCTCCACCGCCTCGGCCCTCGCCTTCTTCCTCGCCGCGGACTCGGCGCGGCGCTTCTCGCGGCTCGCCTTTTTATTCGCTTTCATCGCCGCCTTCTCCTCCTCCTTCTGCGCGTAGAAGGCCTCCGTGGTGGCGACGTCCTCGGGGAAGCGGCGCGCCCATTCGAGGCGCAGCGCCTCGTCGCGCTCGGCGATGAGGAGGCGCTCGCTCCGGCTCGCGGCTCGCCGGCGCTGTTGCCCCCGCGTGATCACCGGCGGCGGCGGCGCGAGCATCTCCGCCTGCTCCCGCGTGAATACGTCGTGGAAGTTCAATGTTCGGCGGGAGCGGCCGAGCCGCCAGGCGACGGCGTCGTACGCCCGCGCCGCCTCGTGTGCGGTGTCGAACGTGCCGAGGCGGATCCGCTCCTCGCCGGAGCGGATTTCCGCGTCGAACCGGCCGCTCGCCGTGGTAGCCGGAGGCGGGGCGGCGGCGCGGAGGCATCTCGCGGAGGCGGCGCGGTTGGAGGTGGAGCGGCGCGGGAGGGAGAGAGGCGGGGAGGGAGACAGACGCGTGGAGGAAGTGGCAGTTGGACGCGTTCGCGCGTGGCGTGTTTATAGCGCGCGCCGCAGCACACGCGGCAAGTTTCCTGCGCGGGATAGCGCGAAAGCGCGCGGGCGGCAAAAACTTTATTGCGCGCGCCTTTTTCCCACCTCCGCTGAAGCAGCGCGGCAGCGCCCGCGCGTGGCAAACCAGCGATTTTTTTGCCGCGCGAGCTTTTACAGCGCCTGTTGGAGATGCTCTTAGATTGTATTCCAGACTTCCTGCTGGTCAGTATTCAGGCTCATCAGTCAGGGTTAGTTTCTTTTGAATAAAGCTCTCTAAGTTATACGCAAAAAAAAAGACAGGGACCTGTCTTCCCCGTTCCTGTCGAAGCCAAACCCAATCCCCATTCCTTTCCAAGCCAAGCTCGAACCCAACTAGCCACCCCGTCTCCCCCGTTCACCTCCAGATCCAAAGCGAAACATGGCAGCGGCGGCGTACCGGGAGTGGCCGCTCCTCCCCGACGACATCACCCGAGACATCTTCGCCCGCATCCAGCCAGACGACCCTCTCTACTTCTTCCGGGTGAGCCACCTCTGCAAGGACTGGCGCCGCGCCCTCTCCGACCCGGATTTCGCCCACCGCCTCCACCAGCGCAACTTGGCTCCTCTACTCTTCGGCTTTCTCCATGACCGCGACCACGACGAGGACCTCCCAACCTTCTTCCGCACGCTCGCCTCGCCCTTCTCCCCCAAGGACGTCCCCGATCGCCGCCACTGGAGGGTGCTGGATTACAGGCACGGTCGTGCCCTCTTCATCTCTAAGCGCGACGGCCAGCTGGGGCGCAAAGACCTTCTCATCTGGGACCCCGTCACAGGTGTTCAGCGCCGCGTGCCGGTGGCCCCGCAGGCCAGCCGGAGCAGCTTCCCGGGCGCGGCCGTGGTCTGCGCGGCGCCTGGCTGCAACCATCGCCCCGGATGCAACGGGGGCGACTTTCAGGTGGCGCTCCTCTTCTCTGATGATGACCCACAATTCGACGACGAGGCTGATGAACAAGAAGCACCACAAATCAAAGGTTTCCTCTATTCATCTCAGTCAGATACATGGGCCGGGGTGGCTACATTCTATGGCCTTTCAGAGTTCTTCGGGGAGAGACCCAGCGTGCTGTTAGGGAGATCTCTGTATTTCCTATCAGATGGGTGTGTAATTCTTGAGTTTGATATGTCTGCCAACACACTGTCTGAGATTGCATTGCCCGACATTGACGAGGACTTTTGTGAGACTAATAGTAGTCTTATACTTGTGCATGACCAGAACGGTGGAATTGGTATCGTCGAGGCAACAGATGGTAATATATGCATATGGTCAAGGGATACCAGGGACGATGGCGATGTCAGTTGGTCTATTACCTGGACATTTTATCACTCCGATCTGCACGGAACTATTGGAATCCATGGCCAGTCCTTACTTGGATTCGTTGAAGGATCCTCTGTCATCTTTGTGGGTACCTCTGAAGGCATTTTTACATTTGACCTGATCTCAGGGCTGGCTAAAATGGTTGCTGAGAAAGATTTGTTCACCTTTGTGCTACCTGTTTTTAACTTATGTGCCCCACTCAATGGCCGGCTCCAACAGATTCAAGTTGAACAACTACATGAACAGCCCAAGCCTAATGAGGAGGAAAAATGTGAGGGGGGAATCAAGGTTGCGGAGGATGCTCTACAAGTGGCTGGGCATCTTTTTATCAAGGGCTGGAATGACGTGGAGAACAGGGACTTCAATAGCGCCGTCCAGTGTCTCAGGGACTGCCTTGAGATCAGGTAAGAATCTACCTATTCGTTAAGTGTTGTAGTGCTTCGTTAACAGTGGTAGCCCAGCCTTTGGTGCTATGTGTGTTCAGGTTTCTTGTGTTTTATGAATTATATATGGCCTCCAAAATCCTATTTGGTAGCAATGCTTGGAGATTCTGGTTTAGGTATTAGCATATTAGTGAATGCCAGATGTTCTAATATTTCCGCTGCAATTTATTTCTACGCTACTTCAGATAGTGCTTTGTAATGTCTTTAACATGTAGTCAGTTGTTCTATCAGGAAAATGCTGACGGGATAATTACGGCCGTGCTGTTTAATTTTATCACATGTTGCATTCCTTTCGGTTTCATGTTCTTCTTGTATAACAAGTACCCTGACAACCAGGACTGGGCATTATGGAAAGTTTGCTCCAGAATGTGCTAGCACATATTGCAGATACGGATGCGCTTTACTGTACAAAGCCCAGGAGATGACAAATCTTGTTGGTGATGATCGCCTCACTCTATTCTGAAATACAATTATGTCAGCTATTATGTGTGTGCTAGAATCTGCTACTACGTGTACTGAAGAAGTCGTTGAAAATGGCAGATGATGAAGGAGGATATTTGAGCCTGTCCAATGAAATGCTCGACATTGCAAGATCGATAGTGGAGAAGAATCCAGAAAGCACTATGGGGATTGTCTCTGCCCTGACCGAAGTCTTAATTCAAAGGGGTAACCTCAGTTGTGTTTCTTTATTCCGTTGTCCTGGATCCCTGTTCTATATAATTGAATTCAATTGTTTTTCTATTTTCGCAGAGAAGAAAGGGGCAGCGCTAACAAAGTCTACTGAAACAAAAACAGAAAGCATCAAACGAGCCAATGTCAAGGAGACATCTCCTGAAACTCCCCGGAAAAGACATCAGACGGCAAGATATCATACTTTTAAAATCTAGCTAAACCTTTCTTAGTGGTAGTAGTTTGCTTGGCGGTTCCTGGATTTTTATTACCATGTCTTACGTTTATTAGAGCGATTAGTAAGGATCAATGAAGTAGTTCATGTAAAAGATTATTAAACCAGCAGCGCACAACTTTTCTTTTCAAGAATGGCATCACACAATTGAAAACATAGATACGATCTTTTAGCTTTTTCAACAAACAAGTACTTGTTCAGTTTGTTGTACTGATGGGGAAGTGTGGAATAACAGAGTTCTTTTGATGGTTACATGCAGGCTGCGGATTCTGTTGATGTGGATAGATCATCTGATGATTCAGGGATGCACTCACCAACACAATCTGACTACTGAATCGACTCTGGTGAGCGGGTTTGAATTTCCCCCTTACCTCTGTACGGTAGGGATCAAATGCAATGGCATAATATGTTAGAATCGCTAGTAATTTGTATGGTATGGATTAGAGCTTTGTAACATGTGTGTTGCAGTATCTAGCTGCACATGAAATTCATGGTTAGTTTTAGAGAAAACTGTTGCATTTCACCATTTCCAGATATCATAAGTGATATGTGTGCTATATGTCACTGCCTGATAATTGGTATACCATTTGCACCTCATTGATGGCTCACTCATGTTAGAAAATAACCAGACCTTTTTCTCTGGCCATTTTCAGTGTCTGGAATGAAGCGGGAACTTGGAAAGGGGCTACGTCAGCTTATCTATTAACAACAAGCACCAGCGATGCAATTGTTAGCAATGTAGCTCATGATTTCTGGACCACTAACTTCCTCTAGCTGCTAGACTACTTGTAGTGTTTGTCTTCGTGATGGCATGGTAAACTTGTCCTGGCACGTAATTGATGTGCTGCAGATACCTCCTGGATTTGGTGCCAAACTTCCTGAACTCCTTGACTAGTTTGATGATTACTGGTGGGAACTTGATCAGTTAGTAGTTCCATTCCGCACAGACCATTGTAGCGGGTGTGTCTTGATCTGGTAGTTCTGAATTTGCTGACTCGATCACGGTTCCTCAGATTAAGCCAAACAGAATATGTACGGCCGTACGGGTAACGTTTCAGGGACTTGATTTATTCAGGAAAAATGAGATTTTTTTTTTGCGAATCGGGAAAAATGAGACTTGATATCCACGAAAAGGTCACCGACGTATACTACTTTGGTATTAAAAATAAAAAATAAATTTAGAGTTTAAAATCCAATTATCAACATATACATCTAGATGTGATTTGTTTTCAATCGAAGAAGCCAAAGTGCGTATATTAAGGTCAACAAACCCTTACACACAACCCTACCTTCAATAGAAAGAAAATTACCGACAAGTCCATGGAGAAACTGATGTCTTCCTCCCGCACTTGTCGGTGTGACGCTGCAAGCTAAGCTCAATGCTTCCACTGCACCTCTGAATCCCGCGGAGCCATGAAAGCGTTGTTCATGCATTAGCCAGAAAGAGTTGTTCATGCATCAGCCAGGGAAGTTGCCGGTCGCGGCGATCCGTGCGATTCCTCGCCCTCTGGCGGCCGCAGGACGGGGGATCCATGGATCCCGGTGTGTACATAGCCTAGGTGTGCATGGTGGTGTGCTAGCTGGCGTCGCTGGGGAGGTAGCGGTGGTGCCGGAGTGGCTTTTGTTTGCGGTGGTCTTCTCCTCCATTGGTGCGGCTCCGTTGGAACTCTGCCACGGATCTGCCGTCCCGTCCTTGGTCGTGGCTCCGCGGAGTGCTCGAGAGGATTTCCCCTTCGCCGGTGTCCGAGAGATGGCGGATCCGGCGATTGATGTTCTTGAAGGCGTGGTTGCTATTGGCCAAGATGGTGTTGCCGTTCGTCGTGCAGGGTGGAGGTGCTCAGGTACCGAGGAGCGTCGACTTCCTGGTCGCGAAGGGGAGCCTCCCAGTCCAAGGTTTCGGAGGTGGTGCGGCATTTATTATGAACTTAGCACATTTTTTATTTGTAAAATTCAAAGTATGTTTTCCGCATAAGAGACGGCCCAGTAGAACAAGGATAATTTTGAGTTTTTTTTTTTTGTTACTATTAGGGCACTGCAGGTTTGAGTGTCATTAGTTTTTACATTTAGCAAAGTATTGTAAGATAAGTGCTGACTTTGTCAAGAACTAGAGTCGCTCTCTTTAGTTAGTAAGCAAAGCCACATATGATAATCGCTGGCAGTTGCAGTCACAGGCCGGTCCACTCGGGACTCCCTCGGCCGTTGGCTGCTACGCGTTGCTCACAGGCTGCTACCGGTTGGCCTTCATATCACCCTACAGGTAGACAGCAAACTGGTTCCTTCCGTCTGCAGCAGCCAAACATGGTCGCCCGCGCTCAAGATCATCTATCCTTGTCCAAATCTACCCAAGTCATAACCTTGTACACACATGAATTGGATTGGTTTTGATTTTCAGTTACAAGTGATGTTTCCTGTACTGTACTCCTGATACCATGCTAGCAAGCATAAAAAAGTTCAGATTTTCTATATATTGGCAAAGGCTATGAATGAAAACAAGCTTCCTAGAATCATTGTAATACTATATACTCTGCAGATTTATGTCTTTTGGAAGCTTTCCTCGTTGAATTCTGGGCTAGCAACCTGGAAGGGGCACTGCAAACTGATCCTAACAAGGCTGACGCCTTTTATAGTGGTTGGGAAATGCCCAGGGACCTGATCACTTTTTTTTTTTTTTTTTTTTTTTTTTTGCATTTTCAGACATCATGCAGGCTAATGTATCTTTTGAAAATGCAACTGGTTCTCTCCAGGAAGCTGTGTGAAAGTGCTATTCCAGTCAGCTCTGTCGGTGTTGGTCAATACTTTAGTTACATGAAAACAGACGGGTACTGACTGGGGGCTAACTTATATCAGTTGTTTTATAATGTTGCTACTGAGATATTTGTAAACATCACTAGCATTTCGTCCTAAATCATCACGAAGACAAACACCACAAGCAGTCAAGCAGCTAGAGGAAGTTGCCAGAGTGGTCCAAAAATCATGAGCTACATTGCTAACAGCAGCATTGCTGCTGCTTGTTATTTACTCGATGAACTCACGTAGCACATTCTACAAGCTCCCGCTTCGTCCCAAACACTGAAATGGCCAGAGAAAAAGGTTTGGTTATTTTCTAACATGAGTGGGCCATCAATTAGCTGCAGATGGCATATCACTTAGCAGGCAGTGACATCTATCAGACATATCACTTATGCTATCTGGAAATGGTGTAATGCAACAGTTCTCTTAAGCAAACCGTGAATTTCTTGTGCAGCTAGATACTGCAACACACATCTGTTACAAAGCTCTAATCCATACAATACAAAATACTAGCGATTCTAACATATTATGCCATTACATTTGATTCCAACGTACAGAGGTGAGGGGGGCATTCAGACCAGCTCACCAGAGTCGATTCAGCAGTCAGATTGTGTTGGTGAGTGCATCCCTGAATCGTCGGATGATCTATTCATAACAACAGAATCCGCAGCCTGTATGTAACCACCAAAAGAAACTCTATTAGTCCACACTTCCCCATCAGTATTCAGTACAACAAACTGGATAAGTTCTTGTTCGTTGAAAATGCTAAAAGATCTCTATGTTTTCAGTTGTGCGCTGCCATTCTTAAAAAAGAAGTTGTGCGCTGCCATTCTTGAAAAAAAGTTACGCGGTGCTGGTTTAATAATCTTTTACGTAAACTACTTCAATAATCCTTAAGGCGCGCTCTAATAAACTCGAGACATGATAATAAATTCCAGGAACCACCGAGCAAACTACTACCAGTAAGAAAGGCTTTGCTAGATTTTAAAAGTATGATATCTTGCCTTCTGATGTCTTTTCCGGGGAGTTTCAGGAGATGTCTCCTTGACATTGGCTCGTTTGATGCTTTCTGTTTTTGCTTCGATAGACTTTGTTAGTACTGCCCCTTTCTTCTCTGCAAAAAGAGAAAGTCAATTGAATTCAATTAGTATATAGAACAGGAATCCAGGACAGCGGAATAAAGAAACACAACTGTGGTACTTCTTCTTCACCAGCCACGTCGTCGAATTGTGGGTCGTCGTCAGAGAATAGGAGCGCAACCTGAAATTCGCCCCCGTTGCATCCGGGTCGATGGCTGCAGCTAGGCGCCGCGCAGTCCACGGCCGCGCCCGGGAAGCTGCTCCGGCTGGCCTGCGGGGCCACCGGCACGCGGCGCTGAAGACCTGTGACGGGGTCCCAGATGAGCAGCTCTTTGCGCCCCAGCTCGCCGACGCGCTTAGAGATGAAGAGGGCCCGGCCGTGCCTGTAATCGAGCACCTTCCAGTCGCGGCGGTCGGGGGCGTCCTTGGGGGAGAAGGGCGAGGCGGCCGTGCGGAAGAAGGGTGGGAGGCGCTCGTCGTGGTCGCGGTCGTGGAGGAAGCCGACGAGGAGAGGGGCCGCGCTGCGGTCGTGGAGGCGGCGGGCGAAATCCGGGTCGGAGAGGGCGCGGCGCCAGCCCTTGCAGAGGTGGCTCACCCGGAAGAAGTAGGAAGGGTCGTGTGGCTGGATGCGGGCGAAGATGTCCCGGGTGATGTCGTCGGGGAGGAGCGGCCACTCCCGGTACGCCGCTGCCGCCATGGTTCGCTTGGTGGATCTGGTGGGTAGGTGTGGGGTTTGGCTTGGCTTGCAGAGCAATGGGGAAGACGGGCTCGAGAGAGGAATGGGGATTGGGGATGGCTTTGACACGAACGGGGAAGAAGGGTCCCCGTCCATTAGATTGTGTACCAATGGTGTAGATCTCGTCTGAGCATCTTGGTGTCACTTCATAAAGAACTGCCCACAACAGCACAACTACAGGTCCATAGAGAACCAACCTAAGAGCATCTCCAGCCGCGTCCCCTAAAGTAATTTGGGGCGCGCCGGACAAAAAACCGTTCCAGCCGCGTGCCTTAAAGCCCATTTTTGTCCGGCGCGGTCCGATACGGTGTCTAGCGCTCCGAGCCCGTCCCCGTCCCACAGGGAACGCTCCGGGCACGCCGGACACAACGAAAAGCAAGGCGAACCGACGCAGGCCCGACGCGTCAGCGGCTCGGAAGGCTAAAACCCCGTCGCCTACCTTTAGTCAAGCGACGTTAATGGCGTCCTGTTTTCGCAGGCGACGCAGAGACGCTTCTCTTCGTGCATGGCCGCGTGGTCGTCCGCGCCGCCGTTATTGCGTGCAACCACCCCGCTGCCGCCGCTGTACATTAAGACGCCCTGCAGTTTGTCCCAATTTTTCACCGCTCGCAAACCTTCTCGTCGCCGCCTCACCCCTCGCAGATCTTCTCCTCGCCGCTCCAAAAATGTCGACCTCGTCCTCCCGTAAGATCGCCGCGGCGAACGGCTTCGGCCGCGGCAGCCTAACCGTGGCGGAGGCGTGGGCGTTGTACCACGCCGGCTATACAGTCCCGCCGGACATGCGGCTGCCACGCAGCGGCGGCTGGAAGATGGCCGTGAACGGCATTGGCGTCCCGCCGCCGCCGAAGCCGGGCACGGACCAATGGAGGGACGACATCAGGGCCTGGCGGGCTCAACTCACCGCCGCCGAGTGGCAGGATCCGACGTGGGCGGCCAACAACAACGAAGACTGGTGGAAGACGTACTTCAAGGCGAAGTACGACGTCGAGATGCACAGCACCCAGGGGCTCGTCGGTGGGCCCAACAGCTGGAACAAGGACGGTCGCGCCCTGTTCTGGGGCGTTCCGGGGCGCACCCTCAAGAACGTCATCCGCGGCATCCGCAACGGCGCTCCAAGGTTGGAGACGCCGTCATCACCGCCACCGTCTCCTCAAGGAGGACCACCGCAATGGCAGCCGAGGAGGACGACGTACTCGTCCTCCTCGCACTCTTCTTCCTCAGGACCGACGCGATCGACGCCGTCCTCGTCGTACCGCTCGGCGCCCTACACCGTCCCCAAACAGGAGGTGAAGGAGGAGCCGGCGACGCCCGTCAACACGAGGCGTGGCAGCAGCGGCAGGGCAGCCGGCGGGAGCAAGGGAGGCGCGGCGGTGCCCTCCTCATCCCGAAGCCGGAGGTGAAGGAGGAGCCAGAGGAAGTGTCGTAGGCGGCGCTGCTGGCGGAGTACGAGCGGCAGCAGCGGCTCATCGCCAGCAGCGACGACCCCGAGGACTGCCCAGGGCTGCGGGCGGTGTTCTTGGCGTCGATGAACGACAAGGACGCCTAGAGGGGCGACGTCGACATGGCGATCGCCATGTCCATCTGCGACTCCGGCAAGCCGCTCATGGACCTCACCGACGACGGCGAGGCAGGACCAAGCGGCTTGGTGAAGGATGAGCCCGTCGACGAGCGCGTCAAGCAGGAGGTCGTCACCGACGAGATGTACAACTTCCAGCAGTACTACGACGCCTCCGGCCGCCGCAAGTACTTCTAGATTAGGTTTAGTTTAAATTTAGTCAAATTTCGTTCGAATCTATGCAAGTTTGGACGAATCTAATCGAATCTCGTTAAGTTCCAAATTTCCGAAATTTTGTTTGGGGGATGCGACTGGGGAGCGACGTCCCCCAAACGCGGCACGAACGAAACACGTCCCCCAAACGCTCAATCCGGCGCGTTTTGGGCGACGGTCTGGGGGACGCGGCTGGAGATGAGCATCTCCAGCCGCGTCCCCTGATGGCGTGTATTTCACACGTTCGTTGGGCAACCCCAAGAGGAAGGTATGATGCGCACAGCAGCAAGTTTTCCCTCAGAAAGAAACCAAGGTTTATCGAACCAGGAGGAGCCAAGAAGCACGTTGAAGGTTGATGGCGGCGGGATGTAGTGCGGCGCAACACCGGAGATTCCGGCGCCAACGTGGAACCTGCACAACACAACCAAAGTACTTTGCCCCAACGAAACAGTGAGGTTGTCAATCTCACCGGCTTGCTGTAACAAAGGATTAACCGTATTGTGTGGAAGATGATTGTTTGCACGAAAACAGTAAAACAAGTATTGCATCAGATTTGTATTTCGAGTATTAAAGAATGGACCGGGGTCCACAGTTCACTAGAGGTGTCTCTCCCATAAGATAAAAGTATGTTGGGTGAACAAATTACGGTCGGGCAATTGACAAATAGAGAGGGCATAACAATGCACATACATGTCATGATAAGTATAGTGAGATTTAATTGGGCATTACGACAAAGTACATAGACCGCCATCCAACCGCATCTATGCCTAAAAAGTCCACCTTCGGGTTATCGTCCGAACCCCTTCCGGTATTAAGTTGCAAAGCAACGGACAATTGCATTAAGTATGGTGCGTAATGTAATCAACAACTACATCCTCGGACATAGCGCCAATGTTTTATCCCTAGTGGCAACAGACACAGCCACAACCTTAGAACTTTACGTCACCTGTCCCAGGTGTCAATGCGGGCATGAACCCACTATCGAGCATAAATACTCCCTCTTGGAGTTAAAAGCAAAAACTTGGCCAGAGCCTCTACTAGTAACGGAGAGCATGCAAGATCATAAACAACACATATGTAATAACTTGATAATTAACATAACATGGTATTCTCTATACATCGGATCCCGACAAACACAACATAGAGTATTACGAGATAGATGATCTTGATCATGTTAGGCAGCTCACAAGATCCAACAATGAAGCACAATGAGGAGAAGACAACCATCTAGCTACTGCTATGGACCCATAGTCCGGGGGTGAACTACTCACTCATCACTCCGGAGGCGACCATGGCGGTGTAGAGTCCTCCGGGAGATGAATCCCCTCTCCGGCAGGGTGCCGGAGGAGATCTCCGAAATCCCCCGAGATGGGATCGGCGGCGGCGGCGTCTCGGTAAGGTTTTCCGTATCGTGGTTTTTCGCATCGGGGGTTTCGCGACGGAGGCTTTAAGTAGGCGGAAGAGGCGGAGTCGGGGGCCGACGAGGGCCCACGCCACGGGCGGCGCGGGCCCCCCTTGGCCGCGCCGCCTTGTGGTTTGGCCACCTCGTGGCCCCACTTCGTATGCTCTTCGGTCTTCCGGAAGGTTCGTGGCAAAATAGGCCCACGGGTCTTCGTTTCGTCCAATTCCGAGAATATTTTGTTACTAGGATTTCGAAACCAAAAACAGCAGAAAACAAGAACTGGCACTTCGGCATCTTGTTAATAGGTTAGTTCCGGAAAATGCACGAATATGACATAAAGTGTGCATAAAACATGTAGGTATCATCAATAATATGGCATAGAACATAAGAAATTATCGATACGTCGGAGATGTATCAAGCATCCCCAAGCTTAGTTCTGCTCGTCCCGAGCGAGTAAAACGATAACAAAGATAATTTCGAAGTGATATGCCATCATAACCTTGATCATACTATTTGTAAACATATGTAGTGGATGCAGCGATCAAAACAATGGTAATGACATGAGTAAACAAGTGAATCATAAAGCAAAGACTTTTCATGAATAGTACTTCAAGACAAGTATTAATAAGTCTCGCATAAGAGTTAACTCATAAAGCAATAAATCAAAGTAAAGGTATTGAAGCAACACAAAGGAAGATTAAGTTTCAGCGGTTGCTTTCAACTTGTAACATGTATATCTCATGGATAATTGTCAACATAGAGTAATATAACAAGTACAATATGCAAATATGTAGGAATCAATGCACAGTTCACAAAAGTGTTTGCTTCTTGAGGTGGAGAGAGATAGGTGAACTGACTCAACATAAAAGTAAAAGAGAATGGTCCTTCAAAGAGGAAAGCATCGATTGCTATATTTGTGCTAGAGCTTTTATTTTGAAAACATGAAACAATTTTGTCAACGGTAGTAATAAAGCATATGAGTTATGTAAATTATATCTTAGAAGTTGCAAGTCTCATGCATAGTATACTAATAGTGCCCGCACCTTGTCCTAATTAGCTTGGACTACCGGATCTTTGCAATGCACATGTTTTAACCAAGTGTCACAATGGGGTACCTCCATGCCGCTTGTACAAAGGTCTAAGGAGAAAGCTCGCATTTTGGATTTCTCGCTTTTGATTATTCTCAACTTAGACATCCATACCGGGACAACATGGACAACGAGATAATGGACTCCTCTTAAATGCATAAGCATGTGACAACAATTATTATTCTCATATGAGATTGAGGATATATGTCCAAAGCTGAAACTTCCACCATGAATCATGGCTTTAGTTAGCGGCCCAATGTTCTTCTCTAACAATATGCATGCTCCAACCATAAAGGTGGTAGATCTCTCTTACTTCGGACAAGACGGACATGCATAGCAACTCACATGATATTCAACAAAGAATAGTTGATGGCGTCCCCGAAACATGGTTATCGCACAACAAGCAACTTAATAAGAGATAAAGTGCATAAGTACATATTCAATACCACAATAGTTTTTAAGCTATTTGTCCCATGAGCTATATATTGCAAAGGTGAATGATGGAATTTTAAAGGTAGCACTCAAGCAATTTACTTTGGAATGGTGGAGAAATACCATGTAGTAGGTAGGTATGGTGGACACAAATGGCATAGTGGTTGGCTCAAGGATTTGGATGCATGAGAAGTATTCCCTCTCGATACAAGGTTTAGGCTAGCAAGGTTATTTGAAACAAACACAAGGATGAACAGTGCAGCAAAACTCACATAAAAGACATATTGTAAACATTATAAGACTCTACACCGTCTTCCTTGTTGTTCAAAACTCAATACTAGATGTTATCTAGACTCTAGAGAAACCAAATATGCAAACCAAATTAGCAAGCTCTAAGTATTTCTTCATTAATGGGTGCAAAGTATATGATGCAAGAGCTTAAACATGAGCACAACAATTGCCAAGTATCAAATTATCCAAGACATTTTAGAGTTACTACATGTAGCATTTTCCAATTCCAACCATATAACAATTTAACGAAGAAGAAACTTCGCCATGAATACTATGAGTAGAGCCTAAGGACATATTTGTCCATATGCTACAGCGGAGCGTGTCTCTCTCCCATAAAGTGAATGCTAGGATCCATTTTATTCAAACAAAACAAAAAACAAAAACAAACCGACGCTCCAAGCAAAGTACATAATATGTGACGGAATAAAAATATAGTTTCAGGGAGGAACCGATAATGTTGTCGATGAAGAAGGGGATGCCTTGGGCATCCCCAAGCTTAGACGCTTGAGTCTTCTTATAATGTGCAGGGGTGAACCACCGGGGCATCCCCAAGCTTAGAGCTTTCACTCTCCTTGATCATATTGCATCATACTTGTAATAACCCAGAACATAGGAACAACGAAGGGTAGATTTAGAAATGGGATGTGCATTTCATCGCAAAACGGGGGAAATTTTCGCGCCTTATTGCAACTAAACCTAAGAGGGATCGAGGTTCTCTCTCATTTTGCATCTAGGGTTAGGCAATGTGAGTTAGGGAAATTTCGACATGATCTCTTTTGTAACTAGTTACTTTGGGGAATGTTTGCATTTGCTAAGTGTTAAACATTTAAATATAAACATCACACAATATAAACAATGAATTTAAAATTCAAACACAAGATACAAATTCAAATCATTTTGAATTTCAAAGTAAATATCAAATACAATATTTAATCAAGAATATACACATTACATAATACAAAAGCTCATAAACCAAAAACTTGAGCTTTATTGATGTACAACACAATTACAAAGTCTTTACAATATTCTTGATACAAGAATTGAGATATAATGAACGAGAATAAAAGAAAAGGAAAAATTACAAGTTTAATTCTAAACTAAACCTAAACTAAGTATCTTGAGGATGATCTTCTGGTCATATTCACCTTCAAACCCGCAAATCAAATAACAGGTACTAGCAAGAATACAAGTGTTAGCAAGATTCAGTTTAGACGGTTAGCGAAATATCACAAAGTTCGGTTTGGACGAGTGAAAGCTGTCACGAGCACACTTGTGCTTGTCCAAAGCACTGGACGACACAAGATAGGAATAGGCGAGACCAACACCGAGCAGGCCACAAGGGGCTCAAGTTTCCACATATGAAGGCTGCTGCTAACCAAGCAACGACAAGGCAATGCAAGGGATGAGTCACAAAGTAACCGGGCCTTGTGTGTCATGGCCGGGGAAGAAGTAGAGACCATATAAATAGCACACAAACCCTAGAACCAGTGCACAGTCGATCAGATAAGATCACCAGGTAAGGGTGAAGCAAGAACAAGCACAGTTCATCCAGTTCATAACCAAGAACAGTAACCAACACAACCAACTTAGCCACCAGGAATCATGGTGACCTGAGAAGATCAACCGAGAATGCTGGAGGTGAAGGGTCTGTGAACAGAAACCCCAAGTCTACATCAACCAAATATTTCATACTAGGAGCTGGAACAAGGTATACCAAGTTCCTGGACAGATCCAATGGATTTGATCCATCATATATGCATGAAATAAGCGGGGAATGAGCGAGATGCTCATATGGGTAGATCATCACTTGGTTTTCACCAAGGATCACTTGCTAGTCTAAAAAGCTACCAAAATAGAAACCATCCGGATACGGATCTTGTGCACGAAGCAAGATCCGATGCACGAATAGCACCGAGTAGATGTATTGCAATGAATAGCAGCTAGTATAGACTACACGAGAAAATCCTAGGCACATAACCATCGAAACCCTAGATTTCTTCACGGGCAAGCATATTGGCATTCATACTTACTATGATCCCCTAATATGCAAGCAAAGTTGAGTAGCCAACAAGATCCAACCAACCAGGTGAGCAACCGATCAGTAGCAAGGCTACGAGGTCACATCACACTTAGCACCAAATAAGAGCAAGTCAAATAGATCACATCACTATCCAGAAATGGATTCAGACTCTAATTGCTTGTAAAAGAATCATGAACAACAAATTCATATACAAGCAAGTCATTTAAATCATCACTGCATAAGCAGTTCATCAGAATTTAAGTAATTCAAGCATGAATTTATCACAGATTCATGCTAAGCATGACAGTAGCATACTGTTAAGCAACACAATTTAATTTATAGCCACTAGAGCAAGTCTAGATAGCTAAGATGAGCAACGAGCACAAGTAAGCAACGACACGGTGATGCTTGAGCATCGGCATCACCGACCAAGTGATTCATAGAGCCACGGTATTAGCCGGTAAACAATCACTCGTCGAGTCAATTGATCGAATGGAGCAATTATAGCAAGCCAAGTTACACGGGGAGGTTAGCCAACAAGCAAGGAATGATCCAATGGATCATTGGCTTGCAAAGAGTAACACTCGAAGCATATCACGAGACACCACTAGCACACACACAAGTGTCACGAGATGCAACACAAGTACACCTAGACAAGCATAGCATGGCATAGTTAGCTCTTGAGCAAGCACGAGTAGAGTATAGCAAGTGTAGAACATGCTAGGAACAGCGAGAGAAGCAAGCACGGCATGAACGGCAAGCAAAGCGGCATGTGCCGGTACCGGTAAATGGTAATTGGGCCATGAACTTACAACTAACGAAGCACGGGCAAATTGCATAGGAATAGCATGGCTCGTGTGATCACGAGGATCACCGAGAGGGCGGCAGAACATGAGGAGGAAGAAGAACGAGAAGCATGGGAGGCGCACGGAAGAGGTAGAGGTGAGACAACACTTACTTGCGCACAGGCGAGAGGCTAGGGCATGGCGAGCGGTGCTCGCGCGGCCCTAACGGTCGCAAATCCGGGGTAGGCGCCGACGTTACGCCGGCGAACCCGGACACGAACCAGCACCACCGTAGCGGCACACGAGGGCGACGGCACGAATGCGCAAGCAGCACCCGCGCCGGAGTCAACCCCGGGCACGTACTCATCGTCGGCGAGGGCGAGATCTCGCCGGAGTTCGTCGAGCGATTCTCCACGAGATCCGGATCGGAGGCGATTCGCCGAGAAGAGGACGAGAAGGGAGAAACGCTCGGACGGATCGATAGATGCTGCTCACGGCGGTTCGGGATCGGGTGGTGGCTACGGCGGAGAAGGCCGGCGATGGCCGGAGCAGGGCGGCGGCCATGGCGGCGACGCCATCGCCACGGGAGTCGCCAGACGGTTAGGGTTAGACGAGCGAGTGAGAGGGCCGAGTGAGAGTGAGTGAGGTGGGCCGCTTCGGCGCCACCGGAGCCAAAAGGGACCAGCCTTATTGGGCCGTCCCTGGGTTAAGTTATTGGGCTGGGCCCAATAGGGGTCCAGGGGGTATTTTGGTCATTTTACAATTAATATAAGACCAAAAACTTTACCAAATTTTAATAAATCATAAACAACTCTAAAAATCCAATAAAAATTGGATTTATGAATGAAAAATAAATCTTAACAAGAATAAAATATGAAATGGAATTTATGAAACAAATTCAAAATTATGAATTTTAAGAATTTAAATAATAACTTGGAATTTAAAATTATTATTTCCTTGTATTTAAAATTCAAGGAAAAATCTCAAATAAGTTCAAAAACTTATTTTCAAACATTTCAAAATGAGATTCTATTATTCCAAGTCATCTCTTTTGAACCAGAGAATTTTTCCCAGAAAACTACTATATTCCCTTTTATTCCAAAAACTATAGAGGTAACTCTATAATTTCAAATTATTTTGGAATGACTAAGGTAATTACCAAGTAAACTCATGTTACTTTAAATTGTTGTACTTTGTGTGAATTACAACAATTTAAAAAGTAACATGAGACAGTATTACCTAGTCATTCCAAAATAATTTGAAATATAGAGTTACCTCCTGGAATAAAAGGAATATAACAGTTTTCTGGGAAAATTCTCTGGTTCAAAGGAATGACTTGGAATAATAAATTCATTTTGTGTTTGAAAATAATTATTTTGAACTTTGCGGATTTTCCGATTTAAATACACAGTGTTCAAATTCCAATTATTACAGTTCTTAAAATTCATAATTTTAATTTGTTCATAAATCCATTTCATATTTATTCTTGTTAGATTTATTTTATTCATTAGATCAATTGGTACATTGAATTAAGTTGTTTATGATTTGATCAAAATACGAGTAAAATTTTGGCTCTTATGTAGATTAAGAACGACAAAGTCCCCCTGGACCCAGTAGGCTAACCCCATAGCTGGACTCAGGAAGCGGCGCTTGAACGCTCCTCTCACTCACTCGAGCCCTCTACTCGCTCTCGTCCTAACTACAAGCTATGCTGGCGACGCCGTGGCGTCGCCATCATAAGCGCGCCTGTGGCAAATGCTGACTCCTTCTCGCCGCCGTGGTACCGCGATCTGGAGCCGCCCGCGTGCGAATCTGTCGATACGTCGGCGATTCTCCATTCTCGTCGCCCCTACGATCGTCCTGCACTGGAAGAATAAGCCTCGACTGAGACTTTCCGGCGAGCTCGTCATGCGATGCCTCGTGCTGGCGGTGCGGTGCTCCAGCTAGGTTGACCCCGATGCCGAGTCGCTGCATGACAGTGCCGTGTGTCAGGTTAGCCCGACGTGCATTGCTAGGTTTTGTTGGGCGTGACCTGAGCTGCCAACGCAACGCCGGCTGTGCTCCTCTACACCTAATGCTGGCTGTGCCCCCTGCAGATTCTTGCCTCGTCATGCTGGCACGTTCTGATTGATCTGTGTCTTGCATGCTACTCTAACTTATTTGCTGTGCCTCCCTGCTTATCGTGCTCATGCTCCGATGTTTTCATTGTAATCACCGGCACAGCTGTACTGTGCTTTGACTGCTCATGTCGTATGCTACTATCTAGCTATGTCCCAACTATAATCCTGCTCAAACTAATGTATGCTTGTATATATCTAGGTGTACTGTGTTCTGACCTGTTGTGTGCTAGTGTGTGCATTGATTGCTACCTTTAGCAAAGCTAATGATCCGATGGATCATTCCTTGCTTGTTCCGTGCGTAACAACTGTGTAGCTGCTATAATTAGCTCCATTCAATGTGCTGACGATGGTGATTTAATCTTGTGTCATATTGGTCACTTGGTCGGTGATCTTGGTGCTCCAAGCATCACTGTCTTGATGCTTAATGGCTTTATGTTTAACTACCAGGACTTCGCTCCAGTGGCTATAAATAGAATTGTGTTAGCTTGCTTGATACTGCTCTTGTCATTGCTATGAATGAATGTGACTAAATTACTATGCTTGATTCACTAAGTTATGATGAGCTGCTTTATGCGTGATGATTTAAATGACTTGCTTGTATGTAATTTGTTGTTCATGATGTTATACACAAGCAATTGAATGCGAATCCATTTGCGGATAATGATGTATTTGGCTTACTTTGACTGGTGCTGAAGTGTGATGTGACCTCGACAGCTTCCAACTAGTGTAGCTATTGCTGGATCTTGTGGCTACTAACCTTTGCTTGCATATTTGGATCATACTTGATATGAATGCCAATATGCTTTTGCTTTTGATGAAGAAATCTAGGAGCCGCGATGAGTTCATGTGCCCAGGATTTGCTGTGGCAGTCTATACTGCTGCTATTCATTAATACATCTACTGGTGCTATCTACTAGCATCGTGATCTAGCTAGCTGTGCGATTACTTGCAGCTGGCTACTATATTATGCAGATGGCTTTCTAACGGCTAAGCGATGATCCCAGTCCAACCCATAGTGATGCATCTAGCCTCATATGACGCACCTTTATGTTCCTATGCGTCATATAATGGATCGGATCCGACTGGATCTGTCAGGAAGCTATGGTATGCACTTGTTCCGGCTTCCTATTTATTGAAATATTTGGTTGATGTAGACTTGGGTTCTGGTCCCGCGGCCCTCAGTTACGGTTGATCTGTCGTCACCATGATTGCCTGGTGGCCCAAGTTATTTGTGTTAATTGCTGATTCTTGAGTTATGAGCTGGATGAGCTATTAGCTGTCTGCCCTTACATATTGATCTTTATGATGCTATTTCCCAAGGTTTGTGTGCTTCTATTTATATAGTCTCCACAGCCTGTTTACAAGGCCTGGTTACGTGTGACTCATCCTGCATTATATATTGTACTACGATTCTGCGGCAACCTTCATATATCTAGAAACGAGCGCATATTTATCTACATTATTACTATTCTATCTTTTGTCTTGTCAGGAGCAACTGGACAAGCTACAGGTGTGACGTATTTGACTATATTTAGCTTTTGTGATATTTCTTATATATCTAAACTGAATCTTGCTATATATTCTTTTGCTGAATTACTGTGACGATTTCTTTGAGTTTTAAGTGAATATGATTTTGAAGATATCCTCAAGATATAGTTTAGGTTTAGTTTAATTAAATAATAATTTTTCCTTTTCTTATTCTATTCACATTTAGTGTTGTACATCAATAAAGCTCAAGTTTTTGGTTGGCAATTATGTGTGTATTCTTAAGTATTGTATTTGATATTTACTTTGAAATTCAAGATGATTTAATTTGTATATTTGTTTAATTTTAAATTCATTGTTTATATTGTGTGATGTTTATATTTAAATGTTTGGCACTTAGCAGATGCAAACATTTTTAAAAATCAACTAGTTACAAAAGTTGATCCGAGAACCACAACTCACATTGCTGGCCTAGATGCAAAATGGAGAACCTCGATCCCTGTAGGTTTAGTTGTCCCGTGAAGTCGCATTTCCAAATCTACCCTTCGTTCTATGTTGCAGTTATTACAAGTATGATACTGTATATTCGGAAGTGAAAGCAAGCGGGAGTGCTTCACCCAAACTATTTTAGTCCGGAAGCGTCTGGAGGGCACTGGGGATGCCCAAGGAATATCCTTCTTCATCGACAACATTATCGAGTTTCACCACAATTCTATTTATTAGTCACATATTATATGCTTTTGCTTGGAGCGACCGATTTGTTTTTGTTTTTGTTTTTGTTTGAATAAAATGGATCACAACATGGGAGGAGAAGCGCTCCGCTATATGGCACATATGGATATATATACTCATAGTATTCATGGCGAGTTGCTTGCGTATTATATGGTTGGAATTGAAAATGCTACATGTAACTCTAAAATGTCTTGGATAATTTGATATGGCAATTGTTGATAACCATCAAGCTCTTTGCATATACTGCGCAACTAATGCTTAGAGCTTGCTAATTTGGTTGCATAACTGGTTTCTCTAGAGTCTAGATAACATCTAATTATTGAGTTTTGAACAACAGGAAGGCGGTTCGTAGAATGCATCTTGTAGCCTGTTTTGATATATTAACTTTATGTGAGTTTTGCTGCACCGATCCTAAGTCCCTTGTGTTTCGAACTTGCTAGCGGCTAAAGCACAGCGCTCGAGAGAATACTCTACATTACATCAAGATCCTTGAGTACAACCACTCTACCCATTGCCATTTGTGACTCCACCCACTACCTGCCACCCCGTGCATGCACACGCCGATCAAGTGGAAATTTAGCTTGAGTCTTTACAGAATTCCATCGTTCACCTTTGTATCGTAATATAGCTCATGGAACAAATAGCCAAAACGATGACTGTTAGTAGTGTGTACTTATGCACTTTATCTCTTTTGTTAGGACCAGCTGTTATGCGTATAACATGCTTCTGCAGGGCGTACCATCCAAGCTGTCGCAATATCATGTTGAGTCGTATATGATCATGTCCGTCTTTAGTGCAGAAATAGAGAGACGTCTACCACGCACATGGTTTGGAGCATACCTAGTGACCAGAGAAGAACGTTGAAAAATCTAACTAAAGCCGTGAATCATGAGTGGAAGTTTCAGTTTTGACACATATCCTAATCTCTATGAGAATAATAATTGTTGTCACATGCCACGTATAAAAGAGAGTCCGATATCTGTTGTCCATGTTATTCAGTATATGTCGAAGTTGAATAATCAAAAGCGATGGAAATCCAAAATCTGTGACTTTCTCCCTTAGACCGCTGTGCAGGCGATGCCCCTATTGTGACACTTGGTTAAAAACATGTACAATGTCAAAGATCGATAGTCCAAGCTAATTAGAACAGGTGTAGCGTATGATGCTCTTTATGCATGAATACTCTGTACTTGGCTACAATTTACACAACGCCTGTAATTGTACTAAGTTAAAATTGTCTCATATTTTTCAAAATAAAAGCTCCACAACACAAATAGTAGCTGTCGATCTTTCCGTCAGGACTCTGTTTACTGTTGATATTGATTCATCCTATCTCTCCGCCTCAAACAAAGCATACTTGTGGCGTGCATTATTCCTACATACTTGCATATTGCACTGTTATATTACTCCTATGTTGACAATTATCCATGAGAGTATACATATTACAAGTTGAAAGCAACTGACATAATCACTTCTTTTGTGTTGCTAATACCTTTACTTTGATTTATTACTTTTATGAGATTAACTCTTATGCAAGACTTATTGTGCTTGTCTTGAAGTACTATTCATGAAGTCTTTGCTTTGTATTCCTTGTATACTCTGTTTGCCATTACCATTGTCATCGATCCATTTGCATCCCTCCATAATGTTTACAAAATAGTATATGATCCAAGGTTATGATAATATCACTTGAAGATTATCTTTGTTGTCGTTTTGTTTTTCCGGAGGCAGCGAAAGCAAACTGGGTGCTTGATACATCTCGACGTATCGACTGAACTTCTTATGTTCTATGCCATATTGTTGATGATACCTACATGTTTTATGCGCACTTATGTCATATTCGATGCATTTTTAACTATTAACAAGATACTTGAAGATACAGGATATGTGATTTCATATATTTCGAAATCTAGTAACAAAATATTCTCGATTAGACGAAAACGAAAATTTTGAGGGCTATTTTTTGAACCTTCAGAAGGCAGAGCATCGAGTGAGTTACGCCAGTGACGGAAACTACAGGCGGCGGCGACGAAGAGAGGCCGGCGCGCATGCTGTGGCGTGAGCGTCGTCGGCGACTGCGCGCTCGCCCACGGCCTCAAAATGTCGGCGACAAACACGATCGCCGGAAGGCGTTTTCTTTCGGCGTTTGCCCACATTTGCCGCTGATATCCCCATCTCGGGATTACGGAGGATCTCCTCGACGCCTTTGGCGGAAAGAAATGGGAGGATACCGCACCATGTCCCGAATAGTTCGCCGGACTATGTCCATGGCGATAGCTGAGATGTTGTCTTCACCTGTTGTGCTTCGTGTTGAATCTGTGAGGCGCGCTGTATGATCAAGATCCTCTAGGCTCTGTAATACTCTATGTTGTTGTTTGTCCGGATCCATAATAGCAGACTAAAGTGCCATGTTATGTTAATTATCGAAGTTATTACATATGTGTTGTTGCTGATCTTGCATGCTCTCTCCGTCCCACAAGTAGAACTCTGGCCAAGTTTGCTCTTGACTTTCCAAAGAGAAATGACTATGCTCGATAGTGGAGTTCATACCTGCGTTGACACCTGGGACAAGTTGACGAAAAGTTCTAAGGTTGCGTTGTGCTGACCCCACTAAAAGATAAAACATTGGCGCTGCGAATCCGGAATCGCAGTTGTTGATTACGTGCGCGCCATATATGCCCGGTGCAATCTGTCTGCTTTGCAGCTTAATGACTGGAAGTTTGGAGTTCGATAACTCTGAAGGTGGACTTTTTAGGCATAGATGCGGATTGGATGGCGATCTATATACTTGTCGTAATGCCAAATTAAATCTCACTATACTATCATGACATGTATGTGCGTTGTTATAGCCCTCTCTATTTGTCAATTGCCGACATACTACTTGAGGGGGAACGCCATTTTATCTTATGGGAAGAGACACCTCTAGAGTGAAGCAATGGACCGGTGTGTAGTATCTGAATACTAAATCTGCTGCATACTTGTTTCTTTTTATTATTATAAGTATCTTCCCTCATGATTGAGTACTGATACGGCAAACGATAGTTGACCGCTCCTTCAGTACGTTGGGGCAAAGATACTGGTTGATGTGTTATCTTGAGGAGTTCCGAGGGTGGTGTTGCGCCGCCCCACTATCTGCGCCCCATATCAATAGCGTGCTTCTTTCCTGCAGTTCGATCGCTGCTGGTTTTCTTACGAGGGAAAACTGGCTGGCTGACATCCTCTTCTGCCCAGCGGCAGACAGCAGTGCTCATCTCCAGCGATCCCCCAGACCGTCGCCCAAAGCAACGCGGTCAGCATTTGAGACGTGTTTCTGGAGTGCGTGCCAGCGAGACGTCGCTGCCATCTCTGCATCCCCCAAACAAACCCAGCTAAACTAGCAGACCGATGAGTCAGATCAGGCCCTAACGCCAGGTCGAAGCGAGCTGACTAAATTTAAACTAAACCTAAATCTAGAGAAATGCGCGGCGGAAATAAAATCTTAATGTGGCGGAAGTTGTACATCTCGTCGATGACATTCTCTACTGACGCAAGGATCGACGAAACAAAATCTCACTTAAGCAGCCCCAGTCTGCTACTCGCCGTAAATCGGTGAGATCCATGGCGGCTTCACGTCGAATGGGTATGGCGTCGCCATGTCCCGGCCCCGTAAGCCCTCTAGAGCGTCCTTGTGGATTCATCGGCATAACGCCCGCGGCCCTGCAGAGGTATCACCAGATGACTGGCGCGATGAGGCGGCGCTCTTTACGCTCCGCTCTCCCGCGCGCAACTACTTCCCTCCCAGGCTCCACCCGC